>NC_059406.1:16323313-16923313 GCF_905220565.1 Melitaea cinxia | reverse complement strand
AAAATATAAATTTACAAGACCAATAATATAGATTACAAAAAACAATAACATAAAAAAAAAAGTAAAAAAAATGTAAATAAAAAATTCCAAAGAAGTTAGACTTTAGACTTTTTCTGCTGTGCCGACCTGAGTAACAATCTTAAATGCTACCACCACAAACATTACTTTGTTTTGCGATGTTTGGGAAGCTTGGAAGTTTGAAAATAGCACTCGTGACGGAGAAAATGAGGAGCAATAGGTTAGCGTGGTATGGGCATGTAATGAGGAGGGATGAACGCTATGTTGGTAAAAGAATGTTAGGGATGAATGTCGAAGGACGAAGAGCGATCGGCTAACCAAAAAAAAAGCGATGGATGGATTGTGTGAGTGAGGATATGAGAAAGAAAGGAGTAAGCGCTGAAGTGACAAATAATAGACACTACATAAGTGGGATAAGGGCAGCAAGATGATAACAAACATATTTACTTTGTTATATTTCAAAAACTTTAAAAAAAGGAGGAGGGTCTCGATTCGATTGTATGTTTTTATGTATGTTACTTCAGGACTTTTGACTGGGTGGGCCGATTTTGATGTTTCTTATTTTAATCGAAACCATTGGCTTGTAGGCCCGTTTAAATTTGATTAAGATCTGACGTCTGCGTTTTATGTAATCTTAGGTTATGTGACTTGTCGATGTAATTGACTTCGGTTTTTTCCAATTGTAATTTCACTTATAATTTTGGTCTCCTTGGACTCCTTTTTTGAAATACTTATTAAAGACGTTCACGAAGACACACGCTTAGTAAGAATTGTCTGTAACTTTTATATCTGCTGTTTAACCCATTAAGATTAAAATAATCAGTCGCCAAATTCACACGATCTAAGCCACCGGATAGTAATTAGCCATAATAATACTACACTACCAACTAATTTGTTTCAAATTTTCACAAAAATATCCAAAATACCTCGAATGAAACAGAAAATGCAAATTTAAATGTCACAAAAAAATAGAAAAAAAATCCTAAAATATCCTAAAAATTTGTAATATGAAGTCAAGTCTATATTAAGTTGTTACTCAAGTTTATTTTGTAGTTTCTTTTTGACGCGCGATCAAAATACTGACAGATAGGCAAAAGTTAACTATATGTTAAAATTAAATAAATACCAGAACCGCTTCACTCATAACCATTCCTAACCATTTTATATAATTTTAAGTATATGCAACGTAACAAATGATTCTAAAATACCATGAAACCTTAGCCCATGGGACTTATACTATGATTGTACTACTTACTATAAAGTCTATGCATGTCTTAATTTTGGCCAAACTCCACCTTTTTCAGCTTCCAATAAATAATTAGGATTGAGTCTTTCACTTGGGATTGATTAATATGTCTTAGAACGAGGCCTTAAACCATTCGTTAAGATGTTTTCCTTAAACACAAACTTGATGACTTCTTAAAAAAACAGATTTAGTCTTTCTTCCAACGTAATTTGGACAGGCAGCGTTTCTATAAGATTCTTGTATGCTAATAACTAAGCTATCATAGTTTCGTTTATAACTTATATATAAAATTCTCATGTCACAATGTCAGTTACAATACTCCTCCGATACGGCTAGTGCGTATCGGGTAGGTCGGAGAAGGTAGTTAATGGCATATATGGAAAAACAGCGTTTGCGGGGTCAGCTAGTAAATATATATTTCTTATGGTGAATATGAATATTCAACAAGCCAGGTCAACGAGCAAATCAATATAATTTGAAGTCTGAATGAATTTTATTTTTAATTAGCGGTCTGTAAACGGGGCAGTCGAGCATTTAACATCTTGTTCAAGCTTGTACTAAATATATATGTATAAGCGATACGATAGAAGCTTTCTATTTGTGTAGACAAAATAATACATATACATATTATATATTTACTATATATACATTATAAGCAGGGTACTGGTCACTTTACATCCAAAAATTCAGCAAGATTTCAGGAAGGAAACAAGACTTAAAATATTCACAGACATAAATGTTATTTATTATCATTTATAGAGTGAGAAATATTATAAAGGTTGATTCATAAATATGTGACGGTATTTTGAAGACTTCCTAGTTAAAAAAGGCAGTAAAGCTATAGTATAACATGATGTCCAAATAAATTGAAACTTAGAATGTACTAAAATCTTTGAACGGGTGAATCATCTTAAGCTAGCGTGTTTCGATTCGGCATGTAACATCCCACTGCTGAGAATAAGCCCCTTACCTCATGTAGGAGAAGGATTGGAGCTTCCACCACGCTGCCGCACTGCGGTTTAGCGGATATATTCCTTACTATGGGTAACGATCGCTGTCAGATAATTATGATAAAAACCGAGACCGCTCTGACCGACGTGCTCTCTGAGGCACGGCGGGGAGATCCACAAGGACAGACATCCGAACCGGAAAAAAATATTTGTAAAAATATAAATACCCATCCAGAACCCACAATCCGTCGGTATTTAAGCGAATACATGCATCATTACATTATTATTTGATTTCGTCTTACACACCAATAAATGGGACCAACGCTAATCGTATAATTATAATATCGCAACTACAGCTACATTAATAACAATGATGAAATTACAACTACATTAATACGTATATGATAAGCAACGCACATGAAGTAGAAGGTCTCAGCTAGTTTTAATACATTAATAATAATAATAATAACTCTTAAACGTACCTACACCAAGAATGAGCAAAATTACAACAAAAAAAAAAAAACCGGATATAAGTAACAAGTCTACAAGTCTTCCAGGCAACCTTTAGGCAGAGGAAATGGTATATATGTAGATGGTATAGGTGTACAGTTTTTATCTAAACACTTCGCACAACCAAATTAGTTGTCTGTAAAGTTACGGACGATAGTTTAACGTGACAGCGTCATAACAAAACATCTCCTCGGACGCATAGGCCAATACAATTAGCGTAAGGGGACAATGAGAGTAACGTGACAATGAGTCCTCCTTTTTCTTGCAGCCAGCGTTCATCGATTCATTAGACGTTGTCACGTCAAAATCAGATGAAATATTCTATCAATATAAAGCAATAATGAAACAGATTTTTATATTTAAACAGAAAAGGAACTGCATTACGTAACGTAACAGTAGAGCTGCGAGTACAAGCAATTACAAAATCCGTTACCAAAACAAGTGGTAAGTAAAATGTAAATCAGTTCGTCATTTACATTAGTTTAAAACATAAATCTCCGAAGTACATTATAATAGTGAAGTTAAGTAGTAAATTGTACAAGAGAAACATAAACGTATACATAGTTAGTGAATTATTGTGATACGATATGTAATTACTTAGACTTTGCGGGGATATTAAAATAATATTTGCTTGCCAGCTTTGGCGTGGTCAAGCAAACATATCGGGTAGTGCGCGGGCGAGCGGCCTGGTTACACCGTGAAACGAACAAATGTTTTTAAAAGAAAATAAAAGTTCGTGTTTTCACGTTTCCGTGTTTCACGATACAAATCCTCTTCCAAAGTGTTGATATGTTTTTAATCGACTGCAAAAAAGGAGCAAGTTATCAATTCAACTATACTTATTTTTTTTGGGTGTCTTTTGTTTAAGTCAAAATCTAATACTTTTCATGTGGTCTCATTTAATCGAGGTAGGACGAGTACTTTTTGAGCTATCTCTAATAATGAGTATTTAATTAACTATTTTTTCATCAACTGTTTTTTTTTGTTAGCGATCGAACACAATTATTTTCAATAATCTGTTCAACGCTTAGACAAACAATTTGAAATATGTATTTACTAGTATTTCTCAATGGTGTATATTAATTGTTTTGTTATGTATTGTCCAATAAACAATTTACCATAGGTTATGTAACCGCTTAATACTACGTTAATATGTATGTATACACGGTACATATACCAAAATAACATTTTTTTTTTAATTTTTCTTCGTCTGTCTGTTTGTTTGTTCCGGCTAATCTCTGAAACGGATAGGCCGATTTTGACGGCGCTTTTACTGGTAGTTAGCTGATGTAATAAGGAGTAACTTAGGCTACTTTTATTTTAATTTTTTTTCTATTGCGTAACTCTGCGAACTGAACAATATATTTTTTTTTAAATTACACGCGGACGAAGTTGCGGGCACAGCTAGTTAAAAATATAATGTAGGTCAGTGCTTTTAAAGATATTGTAACGCGTAAAATATCGAAGCTTAATTCATGCTAAGCTGCGATAAAAGTATAAACGACGACTTTATACGTTCCAAACAGATTTTATAGCTTGGTTTGGAAGCAGATCAACTGCCGCTAATAGAAATTTATCACTTAGTATGTTTTTACATTAAAGTTTATTACTAATATATATACATATACGGAAATGGTAAATTGATTTCTTTCACAAATAAAAAAATAAAATACAAAATAACAGTCATAATTTCGATAAATTATTTGAATAGGAATTCCTTTAAAATATTTTCTTTTACTATGATGGGACATATAGAAGACGCCATTACTCTCTTGTCTGTGCTATATATTATACGAAGCTCAAGTCTCTATATTCATCATCAGATCAACTCCGAGGAACCGTGATATTGAATCCGTGATTTTTATCAGGAGATTTCGTCACTTCCTGACTGAATGATTTGGATTACTTAAGGATTATCAGTATCGGCTTAAAAGTGACAAACGTAAATAACGTATAAATAAAAAACGAGCGTGTTTCAGACCACACGACTGAAGTTAAACTCACGAAACGTACTCGTAACTCTCTCCCTTTCTATCTTCACTAAGTTATATCTCCCTCTCAACTTCCGTTCGCCTCGCCAGATCACATTTTTCGTAACGCTCCCGTCACGCATTCACCAGCTTACTCAATACATCATCATCATTACAGCCTATACAGTCCACTGCTGGACATAGGCCTCCACAAGCTTACGCCAAAAATAACGTGAACTCATGTGTTTTGCCCATAGTCACCACGCTGGGCAGGCGGGTTGGTGACCGCAGTACTAGCTTTGTCGCACCGAAGACGCTGCTGCCCGTCTTAGGCCTGTGTATTTCAAAGCCAGCAGTTGGATGGTTATCCCGCCATCGGTCGGCTTCTTAAGTTCCAAGGTGATTGTGGAACCTTGTTATCCCTTAGTCGCCTCTTACGACACCCACGGGAAGAGAGGGGGTGGCTAAATTCTTTAGTGCCGTAGCCACACAGCTTACTCAATACCACCCAGTTTAAATCACGTTTCTTTTTCTATTAATACGGGAAATCTTTAAAATGAACTACCAACATTAATAAAGTTATAAGTTAAACAATAGTCAGTATCTTGAATTCTATAAATTAATTGTAAATAAGATAACACGAAGGGGCAGAACTATTAGTGCACAGATAATAATCGCTAACACTTAAGCGATCAATTTTCCAACACTACTTCCTGAGTTCGGAACTAGTGGAGGTCAGATGTTAATCGCTCTTTGTTAAAGGTATTCTTGAATCCATATTAATATAGCAAATGCTAAAGTTAATAAGCTTTATTGTTGATCTGTCCATTCAAATGAAATATAATAAGTTATGGATAGGTACGCGTGCGATATTAGGAAAGCTATTAATTTGTTGTAAATTTAGTAATTTCGCTTCAGCCTGTAATATCCCACTGCTGGGCATAGGCCTCTTTTCCCATGTAAGAGAAAGACCAGAGCTTAATCCACCACGCTGCATCAATGCGGGTTGGCGAATACATGATAACCTAGCAGCTGATAAAAACTGGGACCGACGGCTTAGCGTGCTCTCCGAGGTACGGTGGGAAGACCCAAAAAGACTGAACAAACACCCAGACCACAGCAAACATCTGTATGTCCAGTATAAATATTTGTTATGCGCGGGGATCGAGCCCACAACAGCCAGCGCAACAGCCACAAACCAGTGCTGTGATCGTTGCACCAACGCGTCCAAATTTTATCAAATTATTTTAGTATTATAGATGCCTAAAGAAACACTGGAATGGAGTCAATGAAATATTACAGGACTATTTTCGATTCACTTCACTTCAGCCTATCGCAGTCAATTTTGGACATAGGCCAAGTTCACGCCAAACTTTCCTGCTCTCCGCAGTCTTCATTCAGTCCTGGACGGCGATTTTACTTATTTTAACAAACATTAAATACTTTTATCAGACTAAAAGACTTATGCTGAAAACGACGTATAGGAAAAGAGTTTTGTCCAATATTATAAAGAATATTTCTAAACAATTTTCAATATAATATGAAAAATCGACCGTTCCAGCGGGGATCGAACCTGCTCCGACTGACCATGTCGGTTCTTTACCGCCGGAACTGTCGATTTTTGGTATGATATCAAAAATTGTTTAGAATTCCCCAATGTGTGGGTAACACAAAAATACATAGTACGAATTAAGAATATTCCTTCTTAAAATGGAAATGCAGCTTCCATCAAAATGAGAGATATGAAGAGTAATCCATCACGTTGCTCACTGCGAGTTGCTGGCTTTAAGTGATTTAGGTTTTCTTCTACGTATGTACACGCGAGACGACCCAGTACGAAGACAGTGTGTATCTTCAGAATACTGACTTAATGAAATATTCAATAGAATACAATAGTGATACGAAAGGAAATTCGAGTATAAAATAATAATAAAATTGCTTTTCGATTTTATGATGATAAAAATACTATCCTATAACAATATCCTGATGGTTAATTTACCGGAGCGCTATGCACGCGATTTGAGAATACACGAGTACCTATAAATTCAAAAATTTGGACGAAGTAAAACTGTACTTAACCAACAAGAACTGTTTGACTACTCGCCTAAATCCGCTGTCCAGTACGCTCGTGCAGTCAAATCCGTTTAGAACACTTAAGAGAGCTGATATATTACTAAAGGGAGATGGAGCAGTGGCTCCGACTGTAAGACTGGTCGCAGATTGCAAATGCAAAACAAAAAAGATATCGATCAATCGTTATCACCATAATGTAAAAAAGTTTTCTAGTTGGCACAATCGAATCATTCGCTTTATGAATTTTATGAATTGTTTTATTAAGTCTGTATGAAAGAAAATTTTAATAAGCTGTTGATAGTGTGTTAGCTCTTTGTGTGACGTAGTGTTAGAAGACAGTCTTACGATTTCAGCTCAAAAGTTTTTTGAAGTGAAATTTCTTTAGAATCGTTACGATTTGAAAGTCGATGAAACGAAAATGCGTTACGATATAGAAACAAATAGATAAATGTATAGAAGATAGTGAGATTATATAACGCGGTATTTTTTATTTTTTTCGCGGTTATTCTTGTTGAAAAGAAATCTTTAGTAGGCTGTTTTCCAGAAATTTTACTGCCGTGTGTGAATTGTATACAAACACACACACACACACACACAAGCGTATAGACCTGATAAAAATCTACCATATTTTAAGACTCACAATCTTCCAGTCAAACAGTTTCCCTAAAAATGACCAACCATAAAATTGACATAAAACAATACAGCTAAACATTGTGGGAAAGCTTATTAGTAATAATATTATCCACGTCCCAATTGGGTATTTGTTTCCCAGTGGGTCGCCGTCGCTCGGTGCCGCGGGCTGTTTATGGGGAAACTATGGACGTAGCGTTGACGAATGATATTATGTTTACAATGGGACGAGTTGTCTTCGAATATTAGTCGGAACTTGGGAATATATCAAGTTTAGTTTTGTTTTTGTATTGCTTATTTATACGGAACGGTATGAATTTAATGTATATAATTGTGTGTACACATACGTTCACTTCTGTATCGTCTGCCGGGTCTTTTAGTTACATCATCATCATTATCATCATCATTTCAGCCTATCACAGTCCACTGCTGGACATAGGCCTCCACATGTTCGTGCCAAAAAATGGCGTAAACTCATGTGTTTTGCCCACAGTCACCACACTGGGCGTGCAGGTTGGTGACCCCAGGGCTGGCTTTGTCGCACCGAAGACGTTGCTGCCCGTCTTCGGCCTGTGTATTTCAAAGCCAGCAGCCGGATGGTTATCCCGCCATCGGTCGGTGAGTTACATATGAATATAAAATAGAATAACTTCTCAGACTGAACGACCTTTAATTCATCCTTTGACGTGCCTCTGGAACAACACAAAAAAAAACGCCTATATCGCTATAATATATAGGCAACATATACATACGTGTGAGGTGACCTACAAAACATTTTTCATGCATGGTTCTCGAGCCTTAACGAATTAAGAATCAGAAGAACAATAAAAAATTATTTTTTATTAAAACATAAATTTAATAAAATATAAATATAATTATATAATAATATTTATAATTTAATCGTCAGAAATCAATAATTGTGTTTGCAGGCAAACGAAAAAAAACGTCTTCAATTATATCGACAAGTACGAGTAATACAACGTCGACAAAAAATAGTCAAGTCGCATCATCAAAGATTACACCAAAAGTTGTGATCAGATCTCGGTGAAATTTAAATGTGACCACATGATAAACATCAGCTTTCGATTAACTTAAAAATCCTCAAAATCGATACACCCAATAAAAAGTTATGCGGATTTGCGAGAGTTTCCCCTCGATTTTTCTGGGATTCCATCATCAGATCCTAGTTTCCTTATCATGGTACCACACCAGGAATATCCCCTTTCCAACAAAAAAAGAATTATCAAATTCAGTTCATAAATGACGAAGTTATCCCCGAACATACATTAAATATATATATATTTAGTCGGTTAAAAATTATTACCACGACTTCTTAATGACGTATTCCTTTTAAAATATTTCAGTGAATATAAACGTATGATGGGAAATAAATGAATTTCGATTCAATACGCCATGCATCTTTTTATATTTGAATGAAAAATGAAACATTCCTATAAGCGGAACACACATATAATCAAAACAGAAACGATATGAAATGGGACTTGGGCAATTCATATTAAGCTGATTTTTAAGTTAATGCTTTAAGTTTGGTCATGTTTACTCATTTCAATTGCTTGAAGTCGCGTCTTTTGTTTTCTAGTATTTATTTATTTATTTAAGTATTTATTTATTTCTTCATATATACAAATTTACAGAGCTTTGCTCCAGACACAAGTAAGTTAATAATAAAGAAAATAATGATAAATGTAGAATTTGAAATACACAATATTATCAAAATACAATAATTAAAATTTACAATGTCTCTTACAATGTCTGTACTCAGTGGATAATATTCAAATAATAAAATATCAATAATTTGGTTAAGAAATTTATATGTAGAAAGTACAGAATAGCTACAACAATGTCAAAATATAATATCTCGTCAAAATTAAGAATTTTGTTTATACAAATACTGTCAGTAGATTTTTATTAAAATGACAGTTAGAAGCATATGAAACACTTATAACAATGATATTAACTACAAACCAATTGTACCCACTCTACAAACAGATAATTAATGTATAACTAGATAAACTTCTCAGAGATACAACGTCAGCAAGAGCACGTCAAAGTAAGCCTCACACATAAGACTAACTCGTTTTTGCAGTTTGTCGTGACCCTGCTTTCTCTTCTGGGGGTCGTATGTTCGATTTCCCCAAGCCTAGGTGTAATATACTTTATATGTCTATTATTTATGCAATATATATTCCCCCAAATTGCAAAATACCACATTACGACTATAATCAAGAGATTATAATTGAGAATTTTACAGCAATTGAATGATTGTAATTAACTAACGGTATTAATGGTGTAATTCCCATAGGTCGAGGGGTTCATCGGCTTATCCGACGGTGTATAACGAGGTTCGAGCCGCGTCACAGGCTGACGGGGAGCATCGTGATTGCTCGTCGCCACTTGAGAATTGATACGTCACTCTACACACCCCTGTTTTCAAGGATTAGTCGCTCTGAGAATTTGGCAAATAATCGTAATTATTGCAAGAATGTGTACATTCGATTAATTTGTTAATTATTTTTGTCTAATGATATCATGTTAAGAATAAAATAATATACAATTTTTCAGTTTCGTAATTCTCCAAACTACGTGACATTTTATCGACGAAATCGGCGCACACCAACTTATATTACAAAAATATTCATTTTCGTTTTTTTTTTTTTTTTTTTTTTTTTTATTGTTGACGAAAAAAATTGGTTATTATAATCGATACTAAATCTAAAACTAAACATATTAATAAACTAAAAAGGATGAGTCCCCATTCAACCATATTTTCGATACATGTTACCTCATAACTTTTATTGGGGGTACCGATTTTAATTATCCGTTTTTTAATCGGAAGGTAGTGTACCGTAAATCTCTCTCTTGTCGGTCCCTCATGTCTGAGGATCGTGGTCAGCATCAGGGTTGCATCTGGAGCGGATGATGTGCCTCCACCGGTCTCTGTCCATGGCGTCTCTTACGACCGTGTATAACCTAGTGGCAGATGAGTTCTTGACCTGGTCTACCCATCTCGTTGGTGAACGACCGCGCGATCTTTTGCCGTCCGTGTTCCCAACCACAATCAGTCTCTCCAGATTTTTATCGCCTCTGCGCATCGTGTGGCCGAAGTACGACAAAATACGCCGTCGGCATATGGTGGACAACCTGGTTTTGATATGGAGCTGGGCCAGGATCGACGCATTAGTGCGTTTCGAAGTCCAAGGTATTCTCAGCATTTGCCTCCAGCAGCAGCCATTTCGAATGCATCAATCCTTTGCCTTTCTCGGGCCAGGATTGTCCATGTCTCAACTCCATACAGGAAGATAGGGAATACAAGGGCTCGTACCAGCCTGGTCTTGGTTCTGATACCGATTCCCCTTTTCTTCCAGATGTTGTTCAAACGCGCCATAGCATCCTTTGCCATCCCAATACGCCTTCTTATTTCGGGGACACAACTGCCGTCATTGCAGATTTGGGCACCTAGGTAAATGTAACGATCGACGGTGTCAATGCCCGGAATGTTGAGAGTATCTTTTGATAGGTTTCCGGCTCGATCCACTATCATAACCTTGGTTTTCGTTCGATTTACTGCAAGCCCCATATTTAGACTTTCCGACTCCAGCCTATGGAACAGCTCTCTCATATCTTCTACGGATGTTGCGAGAAGAATGGTGTCGTCAGCATACCTGAGATTTGACAGTCTTTTTCCACCTATAGGAAAACCTTTCCTCCAATTTTCAATCGTCTTTCTAATAATGTAATCTCCGTATATGTTAAAAAGTGCGGGGGACAGAATACAACCCTGTCTCACACCTTTCTTTGTTTGGAACATACTGGAGCATTCCGTACCAATCCTGACGAAAGAACGGTTCTCAGTGTACAGATTGTGAATAAGCGCAACGAGGTGTTCCGGAGTTCCCATCTCAAGTAGCACACTCCACAGTTTGTCCCATTGGACGCAATCAAAGGCTTTAGTGTAGTCGATGAAGCATAGGACCACGGGGCTATTGAATTCTCTACTCTTCTCAATGATTTGCCGAACGTTGAGTATCTGCTCCCGTGTTCCTCTGCCTCTCACACATCCTGCCTGTTCTTCGGGTATTTGACGGCTCAAAAAGTAGTTCAGGCGTCGGTTAATCACATGGAGGAGGATCTTGCTCGCATGAGATATTAACGCTATCGTCCTGTAGTTATCACCGTCTTTCGAAGAACCTTTTTTATGTAAGGGTATGAACACCGATTCCGTCCAGTCTTTTGGCCACCTTCCAGACTTCCAGATGGTGCTACAAATTTCAGTAATCGCGTGCGTGCCTCGCCGACCTAAATTTTGAAGTATTTCAGCTGCATATGGCATCCTTACCCGGTGACTTCTTAAACTTGAGAGCTTTGATGGTATGCTCAATTTCAGATGGAAGGATATGTGGTTCTTCTTCCGGCCATGAAATATTAGCGTTACTGGACTCTCCCGTGTATAACCCTGCGCAGTAGTTTCTCCAGCGCTCTAACACTTGGTCCATATTAGTGAGTAGACGCCCGTCTTTGTCTTCAATGGCGCAGGCTTTTGGCTTACGAGTTCCAGTACCGTAAATATGTTTTTTTTAATGTATGTTCGGGGATAACTTTGTCGTTTATGAACCGATTTTGATTACTTTTTTTTGTTGGAAAGGAGATCCCTAGTGTGGTACCATGATAAGGCAAACAGGATCTGATGATGGAATCCCAGAGAAATCGAGGGAAACCCTCCAAAATCGTAGTAACGACTAGTGCGTTTGTTAATTTTTTTCGTCTACTTACGTTGTATTACTTGTCGAAGCGTAGCGATGGGCGCAGGGTACAGCAAGTGATATTTTAAAAACTGACTGTTTCTTTACGACCATGTGTGCACACACATTGAGCATGTGTGTGTATGTGCATATGTGTACATGTGTGTACAACAATTTATATTGTATTACTAAGTATAAGCGAAGTAAATAAATAAATGTAAAAGCGTAATATATATGTATAAGTTTCTACAATATTAATCACACAAATGTATCGACGTCGCCTCATTTCTACTTCTAATAATAAACATATTTCACATTAATATATTTCATTGGTATCGGTTCATTCAGAGGCATTTCTTTGTGTTTAAAGTTACTACCCTCAAGCGTCCGTGTTTTCAATTTAGGAAACCGAATCTTTGCAAAATAAAAAAATACTCGATAACCAGAAGAAACTGAACACATTTATCTAAGGATTTCAAATGAATGAACAAAATTGGAAAGGTACTTATTATTTCTATTTTTAACCGACTTCGAAAAAGGAGGAGGTTATCAATTCGAGCGTATTTTTGTGTGAAACGTCATTCTTTTTACTGGGTGGACAGATTTCGATGATCCTTTTTTATTACAAACCTAGATAATAGAAATCTGATGCTTGTGATGTGGTTCTATTTAATTTATTTGAGGTCTGATTTGAATTATCTCCAACAATGTGTATTTACTTGACTAATGTTTCATCTACCAACGTTGTACTACTTCGATGTAATTGAAGTTGGTTTGTTACATTTGCGAGTAAATATAATTATATTTTTTTCTAAATATTTTAAAATTAGCTATACAAACAAATTAAATTTGTGTGTCTGTTTGCAATATCAAAATAACCGCTTTTTACTAAATGCATATGGATGTATACACGGTACATATAACAAAATAACATTTTTTACAATTTTTGTCTATCTGTCTCTCTGTCCGTCTGTCTGTTTGTTCCGGCTAATCTCTGAAACGGCTGGACCGATTTTGACGGGACTTTCACTGGCAGATAGCTGATGTAGTAAGGAGTAACATAGGCTACTTTTATTTTAGAAATTTATTTATTTTATGACACTGCGAACTGAACAATAACTTTTTTTTAAATTTCACTTGCGCGAAGTCGCGGACACAGCTAGTTTTAAAATAAAAACTATAAAACTATAAAGTATAAGAGAATATCTGATACAAAAGCAAACCAACTTTATGGATTTTCTTGTCCCCTTGAATTACATACGAAACTCATCTCGATTTCATCACCCTATACAAATGGGGTGAATAAAAAAAACAATCACCCTCAATTCTAAACACAGGGGACAATGCTATGATAACTTCAATATTAGCAATTTCCTTTAATTTCTCTGATCCTAAATGCTTAATTTTGTCTCCGTTAATTATTCTACGATCCGAGCACAGACTTTAATAATAATAAAATTATAACATTTATTTCGGTACTAGCCCATATAGTGTTAGTAACAATTTTTCTTATAACCTAGTGCTAGAACAATAACGGTCACCAACCTACCTGCCCAGCGTAGTGAGTATTGGCAACACACATGAGTTTACACCATTTTCGGCGCGAACTTGTGGAGGCCTATGTCCAGCAGTGGACTGCGATAGGCTGAAGTGATGATGATGAGAAAAATAATAAATTTAAAATAGTAACATTTTTATATTTACAATTTTGTCATATTATATTGATGGCTCCTAAGTATACTGAGTCAACTCTACTTCTAATAACTTTATTTTTTTGTTACATAGGTAGATAGGAAATGAAGTAAATGTTATTAATATCTTCAAAAAATGAAATAGTCAAAAGTTGTTAGTTGACTCAGTATACTTAGGAGCCATCGATATGGAGTTTTATCCAATGTCGCAATATTGGACTCTTCCATCTATCTACAAACACCTTCAGAATACTATTTTGGCTGCCACGGAAACGCTTAAAAGGAGGAAGTTTGACTGTCTATTTATGTGTGTTACATCATAACTTTTTGCTGACTGTGCCGATTTTGTTGATCCTTTTTTATTTGTAAGTTAATGCTTATCATCTGATGACTGAGAGATTTGACGAATAGATTTTGATTAATCTCTTATAATGTGTATTATACTACATTTGTCAATGTAGATTAATGTTGGTATATGAATTTAATGACATGTGGGTAATTATGAAAATTGAGAAAGCAATCTCGACATCCTACTTGAGGTAGCCCAGTTTGCGCGTCAAGCCACGAGGACAGTCTCGTCGAGGCATACACGTCATCGTTCTTTAAGGTAGCTCAGTAACCAGTTCTTCACCGATGGAGATATGTTAAAAGTACGCAACCGACTCAGCATAATATCGTGTTCAACATAATCGAATGCGTTACTAAAATTTAAGAGTCAAAATAGTTGTAATATCGTCAGTAACTTTGAGAAGCAGACACCGTATTATGACCACTAAGGAAGTCAGATTAGAGTGGACTAGACCAGCAAGTTTTGGCTAAAAAAAAGGTTTAATTGATGGACGACATACTTCTCGAGAATTTCGGAAAGGAAAGGGAGAACGGAAATCGGTCGGAAATCAGACAAGTTACCTGCACTAGCTTCTTAGGTAAAGGGATTATGTAGTGACACTTTCCACACCTTTTCAATTTACTACACGTAATAAAGTAATTTAAGCTATGAGTAATGATATTAATAATGGGAATAATCCTGTTACAGCATATAAAATCAGATCCATTCGAGGAATTTGAGGTTACAGACAACACGCTCCCTTTAAAACCACATTCGGTGAAATACGAGAAGGAAAATGTCGGGAAATTAGAAGTTAAAAAGGACAAAAGAAAGTTTATTTTTTTATATATCACTAGTTCGGCAAACAAACGTACGGCTCACCTGATGGTAAGCGATTACCGTAGCTTATAGACGCCTGCAACACCAGAAGCATCGCAAGCGCGTTGCCGACCCAATCCCCAATCCTCCCAGGAGCTCTGGTCACCTTACTCATCAACAGGAATACAATACTGCTTGAAAGTAGTATTATTTAGCTCTGCTCTTCTGTAAGGTCGAGGTACTTCCCCAGTCGGGTTGTTGAACCCCAGTTGGGAAGTTGAACGTTTATTGTTTTTCAACATTACTAAGTAAAGTGGAAGAATAAAAACGATTATTCAGAAGGTGAATTAATAAAATTTATTGAATTCTCAATTAATTAACATATTTTTTACGAGATGCTTTACAAACTCTAAGCGATTCAAGATATTTACAGTTAGACTTGTTTGTCAGACTTTTTGACAGCGGAACTCCAAAAAGATGAATTAATTCGTCTTGAACGTAACAAAGTTATTAGTTCGGGATCTGTATGCAAATCAGTGAAAAATTTATTATTAACAACGAACAGGCCCGCACTGGAAATAACAACCCGTTTAATTAAATCTAACAAACGTCCCCGACTTCTCACGGCTTTTATTAAACGAATACAAAATGAACAAATTAATACAATTACATTTTTGGAACGAAGTTCCACACGGCAGGCTTGACATTTGGCTGGGCGACCGAACTGAAAAAAATGTGATACTAAAACCGTAAGAAAAATATATGACGGAAGTGACGCAATATCAGTCACACGACTGTACGTTTGTAAAACTAAAATATTACTAGCAAACTTTTTTTAAAATATTTATGTAATTTTATACTGTCGACAAAAATAAATAAAGGAATATTTTTTTTTATTTCACTTAATAGTTTGAATTATTATAATTATTATTGTTTTGTTTGATTTATTTTACTTTACGGTATTTGTTATTTTCTAAAATACTAAATTTCCTAAATACTTTTATGTAATTAATTAAAAACCAATCAACAAAATTAAAAAAAATCAAGAACTAGAAAATATGCTTCTATACTATCCAAAGGAACTTCGTTCCTACCTGGTGTCCCATGACACCACATAATTTTTTTCATTTTTTATTTATTGTTTGTCTGTGTACAATACGACCTTTCTTTTTCGCCTTTTTTGTACCGCTAGGATGGCAAACAAGTATTTATTTATTATTTGATATATATTTGAATATGTCTGATCCTCTGAAATGCGGTGTTACTTGGCTTCGATACTGCCTAAAAGCTCTGGCTTCCTAGCTCACTGCAGGAACGCAACACTACTTAAAATCAGTGTTACTTGGCTATGGTTCTCCGTAACAGCTCTAGCTGCCAAGCTTAACACAGGAACACGACTTATGAGTAGTTTTATTCTGTTTTTGATCTTTTATAATATTGAGGTACTTTCCTAGTCGGGCTGCCACATTTTTTTTAAGCAGGCTATTTTCTGTTGTGGCCTACCTCAATATAATATATTTCTTCAAAAGTATTCAATACTATGTTAACGTCAGTGTTTCTTTTACGACAGGGAGGCATAGAAATATTTTAAGACTTAAGCGACTTTTTAGCGATTTACGTTTCTGAAAATAAAAGTTAAAGTAGATATCCGTTTTAAAGTTTTCAAATTAAACAACAGTTTTGAACGTTTTTTTTTTTATTTTTTTAAATTGAACGAGTATATTTTTATAAACAAAAAATAGGAAACAGTTAATCCTTATTTTGTTACATTTTTCTTTGTTTTCATATACCGGGCAAACCTTTTTATTTTATACAAATATTGTGCATAAATATTTATCGTTCAGCCGTGTTTGGTAGTCCGCCATATTGGATTTAGAAATACGTCACATATTATTTGTTTGAATTAAATGTGTATCAAATTCTCAAACAAATGAATCATTATTTTAACATTTTGTTTTAAGATTTGTTCAAAATTTTAGTAATATCTCAAATAAAAATAAACTATAACAAGAGATACTAGTGCTTACACATAAAAGTTCTTCTTCAGACACCAACTGTTCCACATAAAAACAAATGTTTACTATCATTACGACATCCTAACTGGAAAGTATTTGAAATGAATATAATAAATGTTTCAACATTTAGTAAAATTTAAAACGCATGACATCGTGTTCACTCGAAATGTACAAAATGAGAATTTTAATGTTAACTGTTAATTAATTATGATAAAATATGAAAAGCAAGGAAACAAGGCGTGTGATGCGGCTTGAGTGAAAAGAGCCACGCGTCTGGCGGCACGAGGGTACGCCTTGTTAACTTAACTTTTTATACATTAGTGAGACCGAAGCTTGCAAATATTTTTTTAAATGCATTGTTAAATATTATAAATCAGCGGTTTATACGAGCAAAGAATCGCAGAATTTGAATAACTAAGAAATTGAATTAAGAAATAGGAAACACAACACAGAGAAGCGTAAGGCGAAGAAATATGTGAGGAGTGGAGAGTACCTGATGGCAATGGAGCTAGATCTCCAAAGACTACGATTGCTTTTATATACTCTCCAACAGTGGACTACGATAGGCTGAAGTGAGTGAGTGAGAACTATTTTTAGTATATACTAAACTTAAAGATTAATCTTAAATTTAAAGACAAAAATAAATCTCTAAATAGTACAAGTTGACAATATTTATTGGCCAGCAATATTTTCAGTAAAGTTTGAAACTTGAACTACAAAACTTATGACACATAAAAAAATAGAATTGGATGCTCACTCACATGTGATTTACATTTGAGCATCAATAACTTTAAATTCTCAAAGTATATGACGTAATTCTCATCTTCCTCCGTAACTTAAAAGTTATTCAAAATTTTTTCTCTTGGTAGTAGCGGTAGTTATTACTTTGAAATTGGCGTGAATGATTCCCACCTTATTTAATGCCTATGAGTCACATCAAAATCTTATACTAACTGTGACTCCTACAATTTATTTAAAAGATTTAATAGTCTGATAACGATATTAATTTTATGCCACCTAAAAGTATTTCTAAACTATATATAATCTTATTTGTATTAATTTTAAGGCAAGAAAGTAATGAAGACGGAATAAGTTTTGGGGTAGCAATCCTGAATTTAAATATAAAATTGCGCTAATATTAATCCTGTACTCAGTGATATAATAATAATATAAAAACAAATTAGATCACATTGTAACTCAAATAAAGATTTTCTTGTCTTAGATTAAGTGTTGGTTACGGAATTGCTTTAACACTAATCGAAAATTCCAGAATTTTACATCCAAACATATAAACAAATATACAAATATAATATATGAAATATTGTTTACAACAATGTGAATCAAATAAACATAAATCTCCAGTATAATTCATTACTGATTTTACAGATACGGTTACGGAGTTATTTCAATTAAATTGGTTTTGCGTTCGTCGATATTCCTCGTCCTTCAGTAGCGTAACAAAGGGCAACTGACGCCTTTGTACCGGATCGGTTGCTGTATCGCAACAATCTCGACGTTTGATGCAATAACTGATGGCTTGCTTTGTTGTCTTTGTTACTTTGCCTTTAACAGCCGTGTTAACTGATCGCTGTTGTTGCTTGTAACATTTTTGTTGTTTTGTTTCGATCTAGATTAGAATTTGTCGAATTTATACTCGGTTATTTTGTAACAGGTATTCTAAGAACGTAAATCCTTGAAATGCAAAGTTAAATTGGGTTAACTGAGGACACAAAATAATTGCAATTATATTTGTTATATGACAATAGGTTTTTTTTTTTACAATAAGTTTGGCAAAGAAGGAACAAGAAAAACCAGTCGTTGTTTTTTAGTATTTATGCAAAGACGATGTGAATATATATTTAGTGCAAATATCTGTATTTTAAAATATTATCAGTTTAAGCCGGTTTGCGCTAGCGGTTCCGGGATAATTGCAATTAATGATCAATTTTACTATTGACTTCACAGACATTTGTCGTGGTTTGGTTGTTTCTGTGTGTTTTGAATTTTCATCAATTCCTGACAGAGGATTTCATTCTACAGCGTTGTTGAGAGCGAGGGTATTGTATATTGATGTATAACAATTATTGGCGAAGAGACTTTTGAAACTTTGAACTCCAAATTCAATCAACATTCAGAGCAGATTAGAAAAATTTCAACATAATAAATAATGTAATAACAGCACGGAAATAAGAATGTGACTAAATTGTGACTACTTCAGGAAACACAATCTCTAATGAAATAAAAAATAAATAGTGTCTTAGACCACACGACTGAAGTAAAACTTCTTAGCAATAGGCCTGCACTGTGTCTTAGATATACGAAACGTAACTGAAAGAGAGTAAGAATCTCTCTCTTGTTCGGTTCGTCTCGCCCGATCACACTTTTCGTAATGCTCTCGTTACGCATTCGCATCTTAATCCCCAAGTCAAGCGTGCATAAAGAAGTTTTACTTCAAAAACTTTATTATCTTATCTTCTTAAGATTGAAAAATAAAATTAAGCGTTTTCATGACACAAACACAGTTAAGCCTTAAATTGTCAGAGGAACGAATTCAATTACACTCAGTAAATAAATTCTAAATACAGCAAACATCGAAAGTTCAATATAATTAATACAAGAACATAAAAGTGATTGTAATTTTATTGAAACAATAAAAAGTTATCGTTTGAAGCGAACAAGGGAGGACTTGTTAGGACGTTTTAGAAATTATTTCAAAAGGAGCTTACCTCCGACGGGATTACTCGCGTGAAGTCATTCGCTGAAATAAACTTCGTTCAATTGTGACGACGTTGACGAAAAAATTTTAAAAATAAATGATTGAATCGAATGCAAATTTCGTAAAGGAAATATTATGTTAAATGAAAGGAAAACATATGACGAATAGAAATGAGATTTCCTTTCAAACGAACGTCAAAAAAAAATTTTACATTCGTTAATTTATTTTGTGTGTGATTTCTTCTTTTACATTGCGAGGGGTACCGAAGGCGCTTATTAAATAATCGAGAATAATAGTAAATTGGAAAAAAATACTTAACATTAATTTCTAAAAATTTGACAATTATAGTATAATCCAGTACAGGCCAATATTTATCTTTAGCATCCACTGAACAGCATCCATCTCATTCCTAAAAGATTTAAACCAACATGATACCTAGCCTAGTCTAGCGATTATACTAACACAATTAAATTTATTTATTAACAACGGATCAGAAAATAACTTTTTATTTACTTTTATTTTAAGGAGTTTTTAATCTGGTATGTAGCTCCTGTTAAATACCGTTTAAGTTACTTACGTAATATAAGGTCGGGGAAAAATTATGCATCATCGCATTTTCGTATTTTGTATAGAAATTCAAGGTAATATTTAACAAAATTAATTAACATTGACTATAATATATATAAATGTACCATTTGTTCGATAACTTGCCGCCATCTTTTATATAGTGAGGTTTCTGTTGTTGTAGGAATTTTGGAAGAAGAAATTTTGGAAGATTTCGTTAAAAACCCGCGATAAATAGTTTTGACAGTCCTCTCTTGATGTTAACTGTAGACCCCCTAAAGAATTATGAAGAGGCCAAAACAGATGGAAATTTGAAGATGCAAGATCAGGGTTATATGATGGATTTATTAAAACTTTCTAATCAAACTCTAAAATAATTTAAAAATTTGAATCGATGGTTTTGGCGGTACAAACTTATAAAAAAATGGTGCCTTTCCAGTCCCAGCATATGCTCAATATCACCTTACTAATGGCAAACAGAGCGAATTGCATCTTTGACATCAAAATTTCCTGACTGAAAACGCTTAAACCAATTTTGTCCTACTTTTACTGACACTGCATTAGCTTCATAAACGCCACAAACTATTTTCGCGGTTTGAGTCACATTTTTCACTTTTTAAAGTAAAACTTTAAAATGCACCGAATTTCTTCATTGAGTTCACACATTTTGACGAGCAGAAAAACAAACGAAAAGCGACGGGAAACTATTTTTACTTTTTAATTTCATTTTCAAAATGTATCCTTTTCATGGTATCAAAACCAGCCAAACAAACAATACAAACAAAAAGATTTTATTGCACTAGAAAATACGAAAAGACTTTTCCCCCGACCTATACAAAGTTTGAAATCAAACACCAGGCTCTAATCGCAACACTGTTGTAAAATAAGTCTAAAACAAAATATATTCAAGCGCTAATTATATTAAGAGTAACTTCAAACGCTGGTGTTTTGAGTCCCGCTGCCGAAGCCACCGTTCACTGAAACTAAAAGAACAATGCTCACATTCTCTGCCTTTGCGGTCCGCTGCTAATTAATCGAGAAAATGGAATCGCTTTCGTTTTTTGCGGGTAGCAAATAAAATTTCCGTCAGACCGCCGTAAGCGTGTATCGATTTCCTCATCCGGCTGCAGCTTAGAAAGTTGCTGTTTATTTGTGATGACTTCAGCGTTGTTACTTAACGTTTGAACCTTTAAAAAATTTTCTTTTTCTTTTTTTTTCGTGTAGTATTTGGCTTTGTTTCCTATCTATGTTTTTACTTTATCGAGGGCTTGCAATATGGTTTGCGGGTGATACGGTTTGATGACTTTTTATTATTCGAAAGCTAGTGCTAGTCGTGTGGTCACGTTTAAATTTGAGTGAAGTTTGTTGAGTAGTTTTTAAATTATCCTTAATAATTAGTTGTGCTGTAATATTCAACGTAATTTTGAGAATAAACAATTATTTGTATTGTAGCGTCTGAATTTGTAAACATCCGTCTATAGTCTTTACGTACAATTTATTTTATTTATTTTATTTTATTTGGGAAACAAACAATTATTACAACACTATTCAATAAAAACAATATAAAAATAACACAAATCAATCAAGTTTCCACAATAAAATTATAACAAACACTTGACAATCCATGATAAAAACAAAAAAAAAAACTAAACATAAAGTAAACACAGTAATTAACAGTTAAAGCAATTGTTCACAAAATAAAAATTTATGTAAAATATTCTTATAATTACTAATTTTCATGTTGAATATGTCTAAACTCTCACTATGCTTATTATAATTCCTACAGGCACGCAGCAAAAACACATTTTTGGCATAATCATTTCTACAACGGGGCACGAAGAACAAGGATTGATTTCTTGAGCTAAGACGGGGACATTCAAATAAAATTTTACTAAAAAGACTCTTAGAATCAACAAGACTATGGACAATTTTGTAAAGAAATAATTGGTCCCTCAAGTCTCTGCGCACCTTTAATGGGGTGATACTTGCCAGGACTTTATTGGTTGAATGGTCGGAATTGGCAATTCTAAATCGGAAATGTTTTAAAAATTTTAATTGAATTTTTTCGATTTTATTTATATATTTTTTATAAATCGGGTTCCAAACTGTAGATCCATATTCCAAAAGGGACCTTACGTAAGCATTTAAAAGAAGGATAAGGGTATTGCAATTTTTAAACTCTTTAGTAGATCTTAGGATAAATCCTAGCATCTTATAAGCTTTGGATGTGATATAATCAATATGATAAGCATAACTTAACTTTTGATCTAAGAAGACACCCAAATCTCTTATCTCAGAAACTCTGGCTAAAACGGTATTCTGTAATTTGTAGTCAAACTGTATAGCCCTCATCTTCCTCGTAAATGTCACGGCACTGCATTTTTTTATATTTAATTTTAAAAGGTTATAATTACAGTAACTCTCAAAGCTATCAAGATCATCCTGAAGTAAATCGCAGTCGTGAGTAGAGTCAATAATTTTAAAAATCTTCATATCATCTGCATAGAGCAATATACTGCAATTACTAATGTATTTTGTTACGTCATTGATAAAAATATTAAACAATAATGGTCCGAGATGAGAGCCCTGAGGTACTCCAGAGGTAACGGGCACAAATGACGAACAAAAACCCTTAACAGCAACAGCCTGACTACGGTCCCGTAAATAAGATTCAAGCCAACGAAGCAAATCACCGTGTATACCTATTGCACTAAGTTTTTTGACTAACAGGTTATGAGAGATCTTATCAAAGGCTTTTGAAAAGTCCGTATAAACGACATCAACCTGACCACCCCTATCCATTGTTGTTGTCAGTTGATGAGTCAACTCACAAAGGTTTGTTTCGGTCGATCTGCCATCTACAAATCCATGCTGCTGGTCAATAATCAAAGGCCTTACTACGGGATATAATTGATCATAAATAATTTTTTCAAATAATTTTGCAATAGTGTTTAGTTTGGATATAGGTCTATAATTCTGTATGTTGTGCCTATCTCCCGTCTTGTAAATTGGTACTACAAACGATTGTTTCCATATTTTAGGCATTCTTCCAGTACGAAGAGATAAGTTAAATAAAATAAATAGAGGGACATCCAAACTACTGTAGCAAGACTTAAGAAAAATGGGAGGAATACCATCAGGACCGCCCCCCTTGCATATATCCAAACCTTTCAAGTATTTTCTAACTAATTTAGTAGAAAGATCGACCGAACCTATAGAAGCAGCCTGAGAGTTACCATAGAGATCTACCAGCAACGATTCACTGTCACTATGTGATTGCGAATTAGATTCAAAGGCTGACTGAAAATAGGAATTAAAAAGCTGACAGATTTCGAAACCGTTAGAAGATTGAATTTCATTAAAAATCATCATATCTGGAATGTCGGTAGAGGCTTTCTTGGATTTAATAAAAGACCAAAAGGATTTGCTATTAATTTTGATATTACTTTCAGCACTCTCAATGAATTTATCGTAACATTCCGACTGAACACGCTTTTGGCGATTGCGTAAAAGTTTAAACGTATTGTAGTCACTCTCTCTCTTATAAATCTTCCATTTTTTATGAAATTTCAGCTTCTCATTAATAATTTTAATGAGCGTCTTCGTATACCACGGGGGATATCGTACACCTTTACATTTTTTGGTTGGAACGTACTTTTCAATAATTAAATTAATTACTTCATAAAAATTACATAGTGCCGTATCTATATCATTCGTATTTAAAACTTCAGCCCATTTGATTGAGGACAATGCTAAATTTATGGTATCGTAATCAGCAGCACGGAAGACAGACACACGACGAATTGGAGGGCGCAATGTAAGAGTGCATAAAATAAGAGGCTGCACAAGTAAAGCTGGATGATGAGAGTCCTCAATTACTAGCGGCTCCCTACAGTGGCTGGTATTACAGTTAACATCGCTAATCACCAAATCAAGAAATCTATCATTAATATTACGAACATTATTAAATTGACTAAAACCAGTAAATTGGAGAAAACTATATAGTGACTGGACTGAGGCATCGTTAGTATTTACATTTAAAATTTGATTACTAGACGAGTCAGAGTGGCTCCATCTAGCAGCACTAATATTAAAATCACCTAATATTAAAAAGTGATCGCAAGGTTTATTTAAATAATAATTTGAAATAGATTCAAAAAAGTCGACCAAAGCGTCAGACTGGTATAGACAATGTGGAAAATAGCAACAAAATAAATGCAACACAGCTGAATTTGGTCGCACATTAATTTGTAACGTAACCTGCATCACATCCGCAACAGCACCAGGGAATTCGACAGGCTCTGATTCGATAACTAAGAGGCCACGCCTAACTGCTATAAGGACACCACCACCCATCCGATCCCCCCTAGAAGCATAATTACGATCACATCTGTATACGTTGTACCGACTATCGAACAATTCAGCGTCAAAAATTCCAGGATTCAACCATGTTTCGCTTAGACAGATAATATCGTAATCATTGCACATTAGGCTCCTAAAGAAAGTATTAGTCTTGGTTCGAAGACCACGAACGTTTTGGTAATAAATAGAGAGATTAAGTGAACCCATTATTTAAGAAAATCAATATAACGTAAACGTTATTAACTTTAAAGCAAAAGTGACCATTCCGATAATTCTTACAATTTTTACTATATAAATTTAATAAATACAAGTATCTACCCCAGGCGTGCCAAAAATAAAAATTAAAAAATAATGTACATAAACAAAAATTAACACAGTTATAAAAATAATTAACAAAAAATAAAATAATGTAAAAAGTGATAAAAACTATGATTAAACAAACCAGAACACAAAAAATAAATACACTGAAGATGCAAACAATACGAACTTTAATATTACAGCACGAGTTAAGCCAGATAACGATAACTAACAACGATACCATAGTTCTTACTTTATTTTGTTTAAAACCGAAACGCTCGAAATATGTATGATAGGACTAGTATCTGTTCGGCGCACCATAATAGCACAGTTCTTAACCCATGTATACAAGTACTTGTTTTCTTTAGCCCTTACTTTAACTCGCTGTAAAAGAGACTTGTTAACACTCGTTAGGTGATCGTTGAAAAATATTTTAGAGTTATCATCCTTAAAGCCAAGATCGTCAGCGCTAAATTTAAACTTTCTCGCCAAACTCAAGGAATCGTCCTTTTTATAGCGCGCCAAAAATCGCACTATTATAGGTTTGGTTCTTTTAGAGTTGTTGTTCTTGGATGCCACACGAGTTACGAAGTCCACATCGCGGCTGATATCAAGAGGGAAATCAATTCGCTTAGAAACACACTCCAAAATATGCATTAAATTTTCGCCCTTTCTTTCCGGTACACCGTAGATCTCGACATTGGATCGTCTAGCCCACTGCTCACGGTTATTCACTTGAGACTCTAGCTCAATAATACTGCTCTTTATCTCGCCAACAGCCGTCTTGGTTGCCTGGAGTGTTTTGACTTCACTATCCATCATATCGATTTTTTTGCATAAACTCTCGTACTGGCTACTCATGAATGATATGCTTTGTTTAAAGGCAGCAATTTCTTCCCTAATTGGCGATAGTTCAGTTGAAATAATATCGAAAATAGTGGTCTTTACATTGGACCACAGTTTTTCGATCTCCATGGAAACAATCTCACGAATCCGGTCACACGAAACTAGCGACTCCATCGAGCTCTCCGGAGATTTCTGAGACGCACCTCGCTTAGATGTTATGTATTCTGGCGATGGAGATTTTTGAGACGCACCTCGCTTAGATGTTATGTTATCAGGCGATTCTATGTCGTTGCGTCTTAATGGAGTATTGTCATTGTTAATTTGTTTGGGAAGACATTGCCGACAAACCCACTTTTTTTTCGAATCGGATAATGTGATTTTTTTCTTGTCGTTCGGATACAGACAGGCGATATGGTAGTTATTTTTACAATTAGAGCATGTTATCATTCCCGTAGCTCCCTCTGCAGTCGACTTACAGCAAGCAAACTTCATTATAACAGAATTACTTTGGATAGGTATGATAAAAATTGCAAATAATAAATTTTTTAAAAACGTGGTTTCGAACGCGGAACGCACTATAGCTTGCTTGATTCTATGTATAACACCGCTGGACCAGCGACGCACTAGCGACTATTGTTCAAATTGTTATACTGTATCGAAGCTTAGAGTATACGTCAGTGATATTCGATTCAACTAACCAATCGCACCCAAGTAAACGTACACTTCACAATTCAAACAAAATAAACGGTCTTGCAATGTTAAATCAACAAAGACTAGCACTCCAAAATATGGTAATATCGCTCACTTCTTACTTGTGATATTATATAAGCACTGTTTAGGGCAATCGGGTGTATAGAATGAGAAATATATTTAAGCTCTTCTACAGTTCCTTCCAATTGTCCAGATGTGATACAATTTCGTTACAATTTTAAAAACTATCGCTGCAAAATAGCCACAAACGATAGACGATGACTATTAACTGAGGTAGGGCACAGCAGGAATTTCCTGCTCAAAATCTGGAGCAGCCCGACTGGGGTAGTACCTCGACCTTACAGAAGATCACAGCAAAATAATACTGTTTTCAAGCAGTGTTGTGTTCCTGTTGGTGAGTAAGGTGACCAGAGCTCCTGGGGGGTTGGGGATTGGGTCGGCAACGCGCTTGCGATGCCTCTGGTGTTGCAGGCGTCTATAAGCTACGGTAATCGCTTACCATCAGGTGAGCCGTACGCTTGTTTGCCGACCTAGCGACATAAAAAAAAAAAAAAAAAAAAAATTAACCAATAACCTTAAAAATTTACACTGATTCACTGACACAGATTCAGTCTTTCTATTTTTATTTTTATTTTCAACACAGAGCCAAAGCAGAAGATACTATTGAGGCAACTAGCGCCACCTAACTGTAGGTTAACCTACCACCTAATTTGTAGGTTAGTCAATCAGTTCAATCTATTGTAGTCCACTGTTGGACACAGACCTTCCCAAGTTCGCGCCGGACATCCCAGTTTTCTGCAATCCTCATCCAACTTACACCGGCATTTTTACGTATTTCATCGGCCCAGCGGGCTGGAGGCCGTCCCACAATTTGTAACCTTGATGGAAAAGTACTTACCATTTTTATAAATTTCTCATATTGTGGTATACCAATTGTAAAATAATTTTGACTTTTAAATTTAAATAAAGAAACAGATATTCATTTTATCATCATTATCATATACTGAAAAGTATAAAGTCAAAGCCCACGAATACAATTTTTACACAAAAGTGTTGGTTACATTCTAATATTAATTCCTTTGTTAGTGGGAATGTTATTATTTTATTCTCGTAAAAATACTAACAGCCCTTGCCTACAACAAAGCTTACACTTTCTATAGAAATTTTATTATTTATCAGTGTAATATGAATACGCATAAAGTACGATTAATACTAAAATTAGGTTTCGACCTTTTGATAGTATTTCAAAGCCTTAATTGAAGTATCGAAAAGGCCTATTATGTGACAAAGGATTAAAAGGATAAATATTTAGAATTGAGAGTATTTTCACTTTTAAAGTTATTTAAAAAGTAATTTTTAATATAATCGAAATATAGTTTTTTTTTTTTTTATATATAACTAAATCAACAAACCAGCTTACAGTTTACTTGAAGGTAAGTGATTACTGTAGCTTATAGACGTCTGCAACACCAAAAGCATCGCAAGCGCGTTGCCGACCGTATCCTCAATTCCCTCTAGGAGCTCTGGTCACCTTACTCACCAACAGGAACACAACACTGATTGAAAACAGTTTCGTTGAGGTAGGGCACAACAGGAAATTTTCTGCTGTGTCTGTTTTCCTCAGTTATAAATTGCCTTGTTCAAAATCTGGAGCAGCCCGCCTGGGGAAGACCTCGACCTTACAGAAGATCACAGCTAAATAAAACTGCTTCTCAGTAGCGTTGCCTTCCTGTGTAAGGTTTTCTGCGTATGAATGGTATATACTGCTGACCTTAAAAATGGAAATCTAATTTTCTCATAGATCTTCCTTTTACTTTTTTTGGGATTCCTTATACATCGGTTTGAAATGTATCGTTATTTTGATAAACTTTTAATTACGAACAGTTAATACTATTTCTAAGTTTTTGGAGTTGTTAAAATAGCTGAAAAAAATGAACAAGACCATTAGTTCGCGTAACCATTTCAACTTACGTTAACTCTGTTTGGGAAATTTAGTTTTTATTCATTACGAGTAAACTTCAAACATCCGCCAACCCGCATTAAAACAGTGAGGAAAGACTACATGGGGAAAGAAGCCTATGCCCAGCAGTGGGATATTACAGGCTGAAGCGAAACGATGCAAATTTTAAAGAATGTGATATTAAAGTTTTGTTTTTTAACCCATTAATACGTAGTTATTCAAATTGTTGAATGTTTAAGAAAAATAAAACCCTGTTATTTTTTTTTTTTTTTTTTATGACAAATAGGCAGGCATTTGACCACAATCTCACCTGATGTTAAGTGACGATGCGGTCGAAGGTGGAGCATGTCTGCCTAATAACAGCCTATTCACTCTGGCCTTGAAGGCACCCAGATTGTATCGTTCGGGAAACACAGACGCGGGCAACGAGCTCCATTCCTTAGCTGTGCGCATCAGAAAAGTAGAGCCAAAGCGTTTTGTGCGCGTAGGTGGCATATCGACGACATAAGGATGGAACGATCGACCGCGCCTAGTGTCCCGATGGCGGAAGGTTGTTGGGGGAATTAGATCGTGTAATTCCTTCGCACACTCACCGAAATATATTTTGTAGAACACCGACAGACGAGCTACCCTACGCCGATGATCGAGACTCTGCAACTTGGTGTCTGTCAGAGTAGGGTCACCTATGAGTCTCTTAGCTCGTTTTTCCACCGAGTCCAAAGTTGCCAGTTGGTATTTGGCGGATCCATCCCAAAGATGGCAGCAATACTCCATACAAGACCGAACTTGTGCTTGGTATAGTTGAAGCAGCTGTTCTGGAGTGAAGTATCGCCTGACCTTAGAGAGAATACCTAGTTTTTTTGCTGCAGTTTTTGCTTTGGACTCGATGTGTTGCCCAAAGTTCAGATTGGACGATAGCTCTACACCGAGGAGCTGTAGGGAGTCGGTAATTTCCACAGAAACATCCCGGAAAGTCGGAGCCAGGTGTAAAGGGCTCCGTTTAGAGGAGAACACACACGCCTGTGTTTTTGTAGCGTTGAACGTGACCAGATTGGCATCGCCCCATTCGGAGACTGCCTGGAGGGCGACGTTCAAGCGGCTGACCATATCCTCTCGACAAGACTGGATAACATCCTTACTAGCCCCTGCACTCGAAAAGTATCTGTCCGTCACTGTGCAGTCGTCAGCGTACCCAAAGGTACCGGGGACGAGCAGATCGTTAATATGCAGCAGGAAGAGGGTAGCGGACAAGACTGATCCCTGAGGAACACCAGCGTCGATAGCCTTTTGGTCCGACGAGTACCCGTCAAGGACAACTTGTATTGAACGTTCGCTCAGGAAGTCAGAAATCCAAGTGCAAAGGCCAGGTGGAATACCATATGAAGGAAGCTTGCTTATAAGGCTCGCGTGCCAAACCCTGTCAAAGGCCTTCGAGATATCGAGAGACACGGCAAGTGCTTCGCCGTGTTTGTCAATGGCCTCACTCCAAATATGTGTGGCATACACTAGAAGGTCCCCAGTCGAACGGTGCTGGCGGAAACCGTACTGCCGGTCGCTGAGGAGATCGTTACCTTCCAAGTGGGCCAAGAGTTTGTGGTTTAGTTCACGTTCCATAGTCTTACAGAGTATGGATGTGACCGAGATGGGACGGTAATTGACAGGGTCTGCACGACTACCTTTTTTGGGCACAGGCTGCACGTTGGCAAGCTTCCAAGACTTCGGCACTTTGCCAGTCTTAAGTGACAGGCGGTACAGGCGTGTAAGAGGTGGAGACAACTCAGGGGCACAGGTACGCAGGACTATCGCTGGTATACCATCCGGTCCGCTGGCCTTGTTTACGTCTAGAGTTTGCAGGATTTTAAGGATCTCCTTTTGGCGTATGCGTACTTCTGTCATAATGCAGTCAGCACGAGTTGAGATTGGTGGTGCTTTTCCTGCAACAACCAGACGCGAGTTCTCAGCAAAAAGAGATGCAAACAAATCCGCTTTCTCTTTTGCAGAATGGGCCAGTGATCCATCAGTCCTCAGCAATGGTGGAAGTGACGGCCGACAGAAGTTAGATTCAACGGCTTTTGCCATGGACCAAAACGCTTTGCTCCCAGAAGGGTAAGAAGCTAGTTTGGCCCCAATGCGGCTGATATGGTTGAATCTAGTCCTGCGTAACGTCCTTTTACATGCCTTGGCGGCTTGGTTAAAAGCTTTCTTCAAATTCCGAGAATTTGGAGACTTGCGCGCTCGAGCTTCAGCCCATGCAGTGTATGCCGACCGCTTTTTGGCTTCTGCACGATAGCATTCCGCATCAAACCATGGGCGAGCTTTTCCATTCGTCGCTACGTCAGAGTATGGTATAAAATATTCCATACCCTGACGTATTACCGCGGTAATGGCTTCAGCGCAGCTCGACGGATCATCAGAAGAAAAGCATACCTCTCGCCAAGGATAGGACGAGAAAAAGTGACGCATCTCATCCCAATCCGCTGCCTTATATCGCCACACCCGTCTTGGGCCACATGGGGATTCTTCGGGTGGGGAACAGACGGATATTGATTTTACCAGACAGTGGTCAGAAGTACCCAGTGGTGCAGAAACTGTTATTGAGTACCTGTCTGGATCAGTTGTTAAAAATAGGTCTAAGCAGTTGGCGGTATGAGAGTCTACGTCTGGTACCCTGGTAGCACAATTTACAAGCTGGGTGAGGTCCAGCGTCAAGGCTAGTTTACGCACTTCTCTCCCAGCATGGTCGGTCACCTGGTATGGGTACAGCCACTCCTGGTGGTGGGCGTTGAAGTCCCCCAGGATGACTAACTGTGCCGAAGGGTAACGCTCTCGAGCCTTATCCGCCGTTAGGGTAAGATGGTCACATAACTGAGTTGTCTCCACGTCTCCACTGTGCGAACGGTAGACACAGGCATACAGGATTTTCTCCTGTCCTGTGTCCACCAGAACCCATAGGATGGAGTAACTGGATGTCTCGAGGTGCTTAAGACGCTTGATGCAAATGTCATCACGGACGTACACACAGACTCCGGCACGAGGTATGAACCTGTGCTCCAGAGAATACCCGGGGTAGCTGAGGTACGCCGTGTCAGCCGGACATCTGATCTGCGTCTCAGTGAGGAACAGCAGCTGCGGTTTTTCTGTTTCTAGGTGGTGGTGGACAGATTCGAGATTGGAGTGCAGACCTCGGATGTTAGAGAGGTGCACTTTCAGTGGGAGGACGTGCAGCCGCTGTGTATACCTTTTTTTATTTTTGTGTGCTTTCATGTGGAGTGAATAGGTGCTGGGGAATGCGAACTGGACGAGGCGGCATCCTACCTACCAGGTGTCAGACTCTACACCGCCGCACGTAGGGAGACTGACGCGGAGACTGCGGGGACGCCCGAGCCCCCCCAGAATGGCTACCTGGTCCTCCCTTCCGGTCGCCAACCGGCAAGGTAGAACATTCTGGGATTTTTCGTCAGGTGGCGGGGCAGCCTTTCACAGGTGGCTTTCCTGCTACTTGGGCCCCCAACTTCCTACGGTCGGCCAGCGGCGGCACCGTGCCTCGGATCCCGCTACCCTCCGAAGCCAGGCACCCGATGCGGCAGTGATGAGCAGACAGAATCGGTCACATAGAGTGCCACAACTACCCAAACACATCCCCCAAATGGCTGCTCTGGGACCCGCCCCGGAACACGGCAATTGCCGTTTGGCGGCGCGACTTTACCCAGAGGGTGGTAATTAAGCCACGGCCGAAGCCTACCACCTCAAGAATTTTGTCGGCTCTTACGACAGGCCTTCTTGCCGGGCCGTAGGAAATTGTATTCTACTGCCCGTCCCTACACGGGGAGAAGAATACAATTTCCAATTATTACAAGTCATTGCGTTCATACTCAACGGTAAGTAGTATAACGAAAATTATTTATCGGGTCTGACAGCATACAACACAATCTGGAATTTAAAAACGACATACATCTCATACTTGTACAGTTATTGCAGGCATTTATCACAAAAATACATAAATCAGACGCCTATCACTTAAAGAATAGTCACTAACTTAACTAGTAAACATAGGAACAGCCTGTATGTGGGTGTAAAAAACACAATAAAACGCAATGCATAACTAATCTTAACGGTATAATGTTGTTCAAGAAAAAAAAAACGACGTACAATACAATACAAATATACTTTATTGTAAAACCAGAAACAATACATGTAACATAAAAGAAAAAGAAATAAGCAAGAAAAAATAATAATAATAACAAAAGAAACTTACTACATACTAAGAGAACATAGGCTTCAGAAGTTCTAGGAAAAGAGTGTATACAGTACATTGCTAGCGAACGCATTAGCGAACACATTAGCGATCACCTAATAGCTAATCGTTTTTGAACAAGTAGAAAAAGAACTGAAAGTGGATTTGTGGTTAATGCCATGTATATCGTACTAGCTCTGGTGCGGGCAAACAAGCGTACGGCTCACCTAATGGTAAGCGATTACCGTAGCTTATAGACACCTGCAACACCAGAAGCATCGCAGGCGCGAGGCCTATGTCCAGCAGTGGACTGTATAGGCTGTAATGATGATGATGATGATGATGATGAATAGAGAAATATTATTTATCTTTATGGGGCGTTACGGAGGGATAGCCTAGCCGGCAAAATACGCCCGTAACATTAAAAACGCGTAATATTTTTATTTATAGTCCATGTATTCAGATCACTATACAGTGCCTAATATTTAGTCTACGTGATGACTGTTATTATTATAGCAGGTTGCTATAATTATTATATCATACGATAATTACTTTATATTTAAAAAAAAACCCTTAATCCTCCGCTATAAATTAGGGGTATGAAAAATAGATGTTGGCCAATTCTCAGACCTACCCGATTTGCACACAAAATTTGTTTCGGAGGTGTATTGTAACTAACATTGTGATACGAGAATTTTATATATAAGATAAATCATTGTAAATAAGATAAATGTGTTAAGATAATTTTGTAAAGTAGATTTTTTAATTTTATTTTTTAATTATTTTCTTCATACCTCGAATGTAACTTGAAATCAATATTTTATGATAAGGTACTTCGTTTCTGACTGGTGTCCCTCGACACCGCACGGTTTTTTTCCATTAATTTTTAAGTTATTTTGATAATTAACTAATTAGCTTCTTTCCATGTAAAATGTAGCTAATCGTTTTACCAATTGAAGACATGCCATTAAAAACTCTGTATTACAGATTTTCATTATTTACAATTTAAATACTACAGAACATTTGGTTTACATTGAAAACGACAGTTTCATATTAACTTTTCCATTATTAAAACTTCTATCAATATCGTCATGATATCGTCTCAAAATTTCAAACTTCTGTCATTAGTGGTTTAGGTTAGGCGTTAGCATGTCAGTCGGGAACCTTGCCTTTTACAAATAAAGACCAGGTTACAATATATAGGTACCTGAAAAGTAGACATTTAGCTATATGTGTGCTTATGTACCGTTATCTGGTGTAGTGCTGCGTGTAGTCGCCTAAAACACCGACGGTTTGTGGGTTCGATTCCCGCTTGGAATGGATGTTTGTATTTGTATAAATATTTCTATCTGGTTTGGATGTCTGTCCTTATGAGTTTCCTCACCGTGCCTCGGAGAGCACGTTAAATCATCGATACCGGTTGTAATCATTAATGCCTAATAGCGATCGTGGTGGATTAAGCTCCAATTCAGTTATTATTATTATTATTATTGTTTCCATTTTATTTCTTATATCCAGTGAATGTGTAAACTTTATGCCCTTTAGCGCAATATATTTATTGAAGTTGTATAATAAAGTTAAACAAATAAATAATAATTAGTTCTGATGGTAAGTAACATGTAACAACATTATTGTAACATAGTGTCACCAACATTGTTTCAAGCGCTTGCAGCGCTTAAATGTAAATATGTGACAGTTCCACGGCACTTCGACAGCGCCAGAGATTCACGTAACTATGTATCTTGAATTCATACTGGACATTTAAATAAATCTACATTTAAAAGCGAACTTGCAAATGTCCAGCGGTTTTTAGAATGCAGATATGAACACCTCAACTTTTTCACGTTGCATCTGCATTTCACGGTGCTTTATAATGAAATTCTTAAAATTCTTCCCTTACAAGCGACAATAATGTTATGCTAATTCTCTCGAGCTTAGCCTTGCATGTAGTTAAATATGAATTTTTGTTGCAGTAAGTGTATAACTGAGGTAGGGCACAGCAGGAATTTCCTGCTCAAAATATGGAGCAGCCCGACTGGGGTAGTACCTCGAACTTACAGAAGATCACAGCAAAATAATACGGTTTTCAAGCAGTATTGTGTTCCTGTTGGTGAGTAAGGTGACCAGAGCTCCTGGGGGGGGGGGGGGGGGGGGATTGGGGATTGGGTCGGCAGCGCGCTTGCGATGCTTCTGATGTTGTAGGCGTCTATAAGCTACGGTAATCGCTTACCATCAGGTGAGCCGTACGCTTGTTTGCCGACCTAGTGACATAAAAAAAAAACACAATATGTTACTTGCAATAGGATACACTAATACGAACTCTCATTTACAAAATAACAAAGATACTGAGGTTAGGACCATAGGTTTGCTTTTGATCTCACTCTTTCACAACAAGAAACTCAACCTACTTAAGAGATTTTCTAGCGTCATAAAAGTGAAATTAATTTCACTCCTCGCCTTCTGTAATTTCATCTACGCATCGATTCTGTTTAGGTTTTTAAAATATTTTATTGCATAAGTCATAAAATATTATCTATACATATAATAAAATGTAGGAAAGTCAAAACTGTACATTGAATATTTATTTAAAAGAATACTTGGGATGTAATCTACAATCGATACCGAAGCCAAAAATATAGTTTTTAGAATTTTTGTTTGTTTGTCTGTTTGTCTGTATGTATGTCCGGGATAAACTCAAAATGCACTGGATGGATTTACTTCAAATTTGGCACAAATATTATTAAGAAGTCGGGCCAACATATAGGCTACATATTATCACGCTATCGCCTACGGGGAACGAGCAGTGAACCTTTATTTCTTCAACGCATTCTGTAACAACGTGTAATCTAACTACGCATATTATTGTGTTAATAACCATGCTATAAGCTAGCTTCATACTATAAATAAAGACATTCTGTAGTATATTTAGTATCAGCATTGCACCCGTGCGAAGTCGGGGCAGGTCGCTAGTGTAATAATAAAATACCGTTTTTTAAATATATGCTGCTATGATTTAAAAAGTTTATATCTAACAAAATATTTTTTGCTACAATTGAAATTTTTATCCTTTGTTACATTTTAATTTATCTATACTACAAATAAATAAAATTGGAGTGTCTATTTGTAATATTAAAATAACCGCTTTTTACTAAATGCATATCGATGTATACACGGTACGTATACCAAAAATAACATTTTTTTTTTGCCTGTCTGTCTGTCTGTTTGTTCCGGCTAATCTCTGAAACGGCTGCACCGATTTTGACGAGACATTCACTGGCAGATAACTGATGTAATAAGGAGTAACTTATGCTACTTTTATTTTAGAAATTTATCTATTTTATAACTCTGAGAACTGAAAAATAACTTTTTTGTTAGATTCTACGCACACAAAGTCGCGGACACAGCTAGTATAGAAATAAATGAATTACTAAGACAAAAATTCTCTATTATTGATTAACTTAAAATAGACCAAAGACCATAAGCAAAGCTTAATTTTATTTCACGTTTTGTCCGACGGAGATAGCTCGCTAGATAATTAGAACGGGTCGCTAACGACAAAAAAATTGTTAATTATTTTCTTTATACAAACGAACGGCCGAATTAAAAGGTGACCCAAGTAATTAATTCCTTTTAGGGGCCCAGTAGGGGCACGGCGGGGAACGGAGGGGTACAGAGAGGCACAGAGGGCCCGCAGGTGCGTTGAGCCTATATTGTTCTTTAGACAAGGCATTGTTTTTACCGTTTGTAACAAAGGTTTCGAGATTATTCAACGTTGATGGTCGGTTCTAAGAAATCTCCTACAATAGCATATGAAACGGCTTTTACGTTATTGTTTTGAAGGTTGCTTACGTTACGCGTGAGGCATTGTACGGTTCTGGAATGTTCGGATTTTCACGGAAAAAAAAAATATGTTACGAACCCCATACTTGCGGTTTGTTGTATTATTGGTCGAGTCATTGAATTTAAGGAGGACTATTTTGTTTTTATGAATCATATAGTGATGATATGTAGTCTATCATATGGTTTAATGATTTAGAACGACGGATATATAGTTTTATACCGTGACTGCTCTTGTGTGATGGTACTATGCCGAGTCGAGTTGATATTTATGTTTATACAAATATTTATTACCAGTCTGATTGTTAGTCATTGTGAGTCTCCCTACCGTACCTCGGTGAGCACGATAACCCGTCGGTCCCGGTTGTTATCATGTACACCTAATAGCGATCGTTACTCATAGCAGGGAATATATCCGCCAACAAGCATTGGAGCAGCGTGGTGGATTAAGCTCTGATTCTTCTCCTACATGGGGAAAGAGGCCTATGCCCAGCAGTGGTATATTACAGACTGAAGCAAAGAGTGTGGTTTAGAATATTTTATATTTATAATTGTTTAGTTAAAGCCTAATTCTACTATTAGGCTAGTATAGTATCAGTAGCATTAGAACAACTAAGAGCTTTATTCATATTTTTACCTATACTATGAGCAAAACCATTTTTACATTTTAAATACGAAGGTAATTATAACTTATAAGTGAATATTTAATATATCTTTAAAATATCTTCCGATGAAAATCTCGATAATATAAAACAGGCTCTTTAAAAACACGTTAAAAATTGATACGAATAACATCCACATTACTCTGACCCATCTATCTCAGTGAACTAAATTCACCTGGAGCTCGTAATATAACGGTCATCGGTTTTAGTAACCACTTTAGTCTGGTCTATCATTTCCTGTAATATAGAAGCGTGTAAGGTTAAATTTATAATGGGGCTGTAATGTAAACTATATTATCGAGGGTTTCCGGGCGTTTCTCAATCGCCGGGAGATTACGTTCTCTGATTGCATTTGTCCTATTCGCCTGGTGCGATTAAATTGCATATTTTCTTTTGTCGTTTTATTTATTTCTTTATATTCGATTAAATATTTAATAAGACAATTTATATTTTTATATTTATATATTTGTGTTTTTCAACAATATTTGAATATAAAAATTAATTTTGTTATTCATTCTTCATGTAGTCGGACTTCCGTACTTACGCCATATTTGTTTACCACTTAGGAGACTTAAAAAAATTGGACTATACAAATAGACACTACACCCCAACGATAGCTATTTTGATTCATTATTTTACCAAAAAACGCCAAACATTTATAGCTCTTAATGTTAAATGAGTTCGGTTTTACATAATTCATATTATACAGTCGTGTGACTGATATTACGTCACTTCCGTTATATATTTTTCTTACGGTTTTAGTCTCACATTTTTTTCAGTTCGGTCACCCAGCCAAATATCACGCCTGCCGTAAGGAACTTCGTTCTAAAAATTGTAACAATACATGATATAATAGAAGTTATATCAGTTAAACAGGCGGCCTTATCGCTAATACAGCGATCTCTTCCAGGCAACCTTCGGCCAGAGGACTTGCATAGGGAGTGTATAAAAGGGCCCAATTTTTTTTTATAACAGACATAAAAAAGTCACACAAAATTACTTATATCTTTAAATATACCCAAAAGTTACTCTATCATTAAATACTGCTTAACGGAGAAGCGTTGTAGGTTAATTATAATAGGCCATAAAAGATAACGTCACGACTCACACCAACGAAGCAGTAACCGTAAACGACAACCAATACGACAAGTAATACAATTAAAACCGTGTTTAAACACCAATTCATTTTATGTTACAATCATTTGAGTCACAGAATACAGTATTCAAACTTTATATATACAAAAGTAAAGTAAAAATTTAGTTGAGAAACTAATTGTAAATGAAATTAACTTCTGTTTTACAAAAAGGATTGGATTTTAATTGTGAACTTTTCTATTTTACCGCATCCATATGTGAATTAGTTTCTCGCTTGTTAAGTTGGTGCACTAATGAAGACGTATTGACTGTGTGTGTAATTTATTACAGACATACTTTCCGGTAAAGAAGTTACACTGGGGGGAATATTATTACGTTGTTTATATTGCGGATATGTGATACAAGGGTTCATTAAAATGAATTGATAAAGTTATATAATTAAATATATATATATATATATACACAGACACATGACAGACAGATATATATATATATATATATATATATATATATCTGTCCGTATGTGGAACTCTCTTCCGCTTTCAATAAAACAAGCTCCAACACAAGCTTGCTTCAAGCAACGCCTTAAAAAGCATTATACGTCGCTCATAAAGTCATAACTGTCGCGATTTGTAGTTTACTTTATGTGTACATATATGTATATATTTTTGTGTGTGTGTGTATATATGTATATATCTTTATATGTGTATGTATGTATGGATGTGTGTATGTATGTTTATGTGTGTGTATATGTATATTATATAGTATACACTAAAATATTTACTTATTTATGTTTTTTTTTTCTTTAATAATGATGTAAGTCGATTATATCGTAGTTTTTATCTATTTATTATTGATTTTTCCTCCTTAATTTGTGCACACTTCTAACCGCTGCTACTGTATCGTGTCCAGTACCCAAAGGTTATCTGGAAGAAATCGCTATTTAGCGATAAGATCGCCTTTGTACATCTTGTATTGTAGCTTTCTTTATATGTGTCTGTATTTTGGTGTACATTAAGAATAAATAAATAAATAAATAAATAAATAAATAAATAAATAAATAAATAAATAAATAAATAAAAACATTTTTTACAATCATATTTCGTCTGTCTGTCTGTCTGTTTGTTCCGGCTAATCTCTGAAACGGCTGGACCGATTTTGACGAGACTTTCACTGGCAGATAGCTGATGTAGTAAGGAGTACCTTAGGCTACTTTTATTTTAGAAATTTATTTATTTAATAACCCTGCGAACTGAACGATAACTTTTTTGTTGAATTCCACGCGAACAACGTCGAGGGCACACCTAGTATAACATATAATCAACCCTGTCCCGATGGAGCCAGCCGTCGTCAATCTTAAACAAAGTTTTTTTTTTTCAAAATAACAAAATTTCCGTACAAACTTTATACGCCATACATTAACTACCTTAGGGATTAAATTTTCAACGTTACATTCTAAGCAGCTTACAAAGTTTACTCAAGGTCACAAAAACAGGCTCAAACGAAGCAGTTAGTATTAAAATTATATGAAATAAATGACTGGGTGAACATAATATGTGCAGAATAAAACGCTAACAAAAGAAAAAAAATAAAAAAAAATAAAATACTTCAAATAGACAAAGTCAAAAAACCCTAGACGGCACACAGTACTTTGCGTAAGAGACCAATTAAGAATTAGGTATAGGATTTTGGAAAGAAATCCTTCGTAACCGACTCCACTTATCAGTTCTTGTTTCAAATTGAATTGGAATCAGCATTTAACTAACTCATTTAGGCGGACAGTAAATAATAAGTAACCTTGTGTAATTTTTAAATGAAATTCATACTTAGACAAGAAATTCTTAAGATATATTTTTAAACGTTTCATACGTCACCTACGCAATGTATATATTTACTTTGTTTTATAAAGACAGATTCGTGGAAGGAGTAATTGTATATTAAACATAATTAAGAGTATTCTGCGTATTAGCACATGAAAGGAGCCAAGCATGCGAATGAATTTCTTAAGAAACGTTTCAGCGACTGTCAACAAATTCCGAAGCGTAAAATCACGATTTCCTACTTAGGCGACAATTAAGTTGGCACTGTTGAACACTTAACGATATTTTAGATTGCTGTCGTTGTGTAGAAACATTTATTGCTTATACTGAAGAAAGATTACAAAATTTTATACTTTAGTTAAGTTCTTAACTTAAATAAACAACGCACAAAAATATTTCATTATATGATTGCCTAATTCAGAATGCAACGTCTTACTGATGGACAAATGCCTCTTTCTCCATGATGCCCTGTTACGTTTTATACCTAGGATATACTTTTGTGTTCAAAATAAAATCATCATCACATCATCTTCACTTCAGCCTATCGCAGTCCACTGCTGGATATAGGCCTCCACAAGTTCGCGCCAAAAATGGCGTTAACTCGTGTGTGTTGCCCATAGTCACCACGCTGGGTAGGCGAGTTGGTGACAGCAGGGCTGGCTTTGTCGCAACGAAGAAGCTGCTGTTCGTCTTGAGCCTGTGTATTTCAAAGCCAGCAGTTGGATGGTTATTCCGCCATCGGTCGGCAAAATAAAATAACAATATATTTTTTTATATAACTATTTAAGCGTATCAAACATACGGCTCACCTGACAGTAAATAATTACCGTAGCTTATAGACGCCTACAATACCAGAAGAATCGAAAGCGTATTGTTAACCTTACCTCCAATCCCCCTCAGAAGCACTGGTCACCTTACTCACCACAGGAACACAATACTGCTTGAAAGCATCATTATTTAGCTGTGATCTTCTGTAAGGCCGAGGTACTTCCCCAATCGGGGTGCTGCAGATTTGAAACAGGTTATTACCTGCTGTACTAAGTCTTAGTAATCCTGTTTATACATCATTATACACACGTAATTCATGATATGTAATCGAACATAAGTCTACCAAATTCTAGCATTACAAATTGAAATACGATTTCAACGGAGTTTCAAAACACGTGTAAACAATTTAACCGCAAGAAGGATTGGAACTGAATCCCACTTAATTAGTTTCACCGATATGCATCGACGCAGTAATTGAAATTATAATCTAAACAGCATCTGATTAAATTGATTAAACCACAAGACAGAGTAAATTTCTCAGGCTAAATATATATCTCTCATCATTATTATCATCATTATAGCCTATACAGTCGACTTCTGGACATAGGCCTCCACAAGTTTACGCCAAAAATAACGTGAACTCATGTGTTTTGCCCATCGTCACCACGCTGGGCAGGCGGGTTGGTGACCGCAGTACTGGCTTTGTCGCACTGAAGACGCTGCTGCCCGTCCTCGGCCTGTGCATTTCAAAGCCAGCAGCTAGATGGCTATCGCGCCACCGGTCGGCTTTTTAAGTTCCAAGGTGGTAGCGGAACTGTGTTATCCCTTAGTCGCCTCTTACGACACTCACGGGAAGAGAGGGGGTGGCTATATTCTTTAGTACCGTAGCCACACAATACATCTCTATATAAAGAAAATTAGAAAATTTAGTAGAAGGTAAGTTAGGGTCTCTTCTAAGAACTTAGAAAAGTTACACAGTTAATACGAGAGTATATTTTTTTACTTTTGAGTGGGAAAGATGCATATCTCATGTTGATGGTTGTTAGTGCCTATGAACGCCTGCAACACCAAAAGCAACATCAATGCGTTGTCGATTCTAACTGTTTTCACTTACACACTCATAGGAACACAGCATTTCACAAGAAATATTGGAAAAAGAAAACGAAAAATCTACAAGTTTGAGAGTAAACATCATTTTGTTTATATTTTTTTATTTACTTAAAAAATATTGCTAATTTTGTGCTGACTATAAATTTACTAAGCTATTTCGCTTACTCACCTCTTACTGTCTCACTCACTCTCACACAGCTTGATAGAAAAAACGGCTAATATGTGATACGACTCAACAACATGGTTCAGGACAACTCATTGTTCTCGTATCAAGTCTCATAAGAACTCTCGTTATACAGGTAGAGGTGATGTGCTAGAGGACTGACATTAACAATATTAGGTACTTAGAGGGAAAACATCGGAAGATATCATAACTCTAGCAGTCTTAGGACTCATGTCAATAAGAAACTGCTGTACAAAAGTGCACGGTCAGGAGTCAGCAGATGTTGTATCACTTAAAAAATAAGTTCTTGAGCTAATGAGTCATTATTAATTTTTAGCATTCCTGACTAAGCTCGTCTTAAGTGGAATTATAGGTTTCAAAAACACAATCCACGGAATTTCAATCGTATGTATGATTGCATTTTGTTAAGAATAATGTTATTACGATGTAATGTGTTATATATAAAATTCTCGTGTCACGATGTTAGTTAAGATACTCCTCCGAAACGGCTGGACCGATTTTAATGAAATTTTGTGTGCATAGAGGGTAGGTCTGAGAATCGGCCAACATCTATTTTTCATACCCCTAAGTTATTATGGGGGAGGGGATGAAGGGGCTTAAAAGTAATAAAATAATGTTATATTTCAGATTAAATAAAATTTTGAGAACAGAACTCTTCATTGTAAGTTATCGTTTCTCTTCCATTACATCGTATCATGGCTAATTTTTCCAAAGCGATTTTTGAAATATCCATAATTCACATTCAAACACTTTAACTATCAAATCGAAATAAATGAAAACTAGATTGCGAAAAACACTAAAAATGAATGATTTTATTCATTTATTACCATCAAAGGAGATTACGTAATGAATGATTACACGAACGTCTCACGAATACAGCAGGCTCAGATATTCTCCATATCCGATATTTATCAGGCGACAACTGACAAATACTGCTATTCGTTCCTCGCCGCGCTCGCTCCGAGCGATATCGCCCATCAATCGAGCACATAACTCACACTTTAGCTGGCTTAGCTGGTGCTCATCGAATCTGACCCTTAATGCTATCAAATTAAAGATTAGATTCGCAGGTGTTAATGATAGACGAATTAATCGCTGTAAGTGATTGTTTCTTTGATTTAAATAAGATCAATTTATTGAAATTCGCAAAGACGTGGAATAAGTTTTCATTTTAAATTTAAGTGGCTTGAATTTAGGCATAGGTCATGCTGGTAAAGCTGTTATTGAGGTGAGAAATTCGTTTCCAAACATGAAAAGAATACTCTGGGATATTCGATATAACAAAAAAAAAACAATAACAATAAAAATGATATATTTTTACAAAATTACTAATGACGATACTAAAAAATAATACAATTCATTCAAAAAAGATAAAATTCAAGAAAAAAACAAGCCGATAGAATCTTCCCCTCACGCGGTCACCCACTACAAAAGGTATAACTTATCCAATCATAAGTTCATTTCAGGGGCAGCGGAGCTATTTTAGCAATAAAAGCAGTTTTCCTAACAGAATACCGACCAGCGTTGCGACTAAACGAGATTAACTCTAAAGAGACCCCTCCCTCCCCTACGAGTCATCGGGCGAAATTAAATCAAGGTCGGTAGCGAAGTATTCTTTAACTAACGAAGCGTCTGATATAAAAATCCTGTTGGATTTTTTTTAAGTTATGATTGGAGACGAGGTCGCTGCTAAATATTAACACTCGAGCCTTAATGGTACTAGATGTGACGTTGTGTAGCTATATAAAAAAAAATCGAACAGACACAGATCGACAGTTCAACCAACTCAGTAGGATTTTTAAAGCGATATTTGGATTTATATAGATGACCGAGATCAGATAATCCAATCAATACCTCACTTATATAACTGATAGTCGATGAAGTCCGACCAGGTTCTGTTGTGTTCCCTGTCTGCTGAGTTCTCAAAAGCTGAAGTGTTTAAAGATCACCTCGTGCTCGGCTTACAAATGAAAATATCGTGAGAAAAGCTGCATGTCATGAGAAGTGACTGAGACATTTACGAATACACCCTCCTATTCGCAGTGAAGCGACGTGACAGAATAAGTCGTTTATATCCAGCAATGGGATGTTTGCAGGATGTTATTAAACTTTCAGCTTCTTCTATTTATTTATTTTTAATTAACATTATTTTGGTATTTTTTTAATAATAATAATAATAATAAAAATAATCTTTTATTCGCATTTATCTTTGAAGACCATGCTTTTGGCAACTGTTATTAAATTATTTTATAGTAAAATAAAACTCCTTCGTAGGCATATGCCTACCATTTTTTACCATTGTGAAAAAATAGCTGTACATATGCACTGTTATTTTCACAAAATGGCTCTCTCGTTACTGTTTACGGGTTTTCATAAGAATTAAACGAAAATAATTGAATGTTTAAATCATTTTTAATTGCTAAATGTGTAATTAAAATTTCAATTGTGGTAATATAAACTACTTTTAATTAGAAGCCACAAATGAGCGAACACAATTATTTCAAATGAATAAACTTTAACAAGAATTTTGACAGATTTTCAAAAGAAACCCAACAAATATAGTGTTCAATAAATTATTGGTCTTTTTTATATAAATCCTTCTAAGAATCAAATAATTGTATACCACACGTAGAACTTTAGTTTCAAATCCCAAACATTTCATCCGATCACATATTTTTCGAAGTAGTGACACACATTCATTATAAATTGTCAAAGACTCAAGTTTCGTCTCAACCTAGTTTAAAACGGTGAGAAAAAGAAGTCTCCAAAGTGCAGGGGCAAGAGTTAATTAAGAGGTCGGTGGCATAATTTAGTGGTGACCACTTAATGGTAACGTCGTGATTTGCATTCCTTTAGTTGAAATGCTGAAGCGCCATCGGTTTAGGAACACTTCAGGTAAATTTCACGTGTTCAAATATTAAATTTTAGTAAACAAATTAAATTAACAATAAGTGACATTTTTTTAGAGTTACATCGAAATTAAAAAATAATACGAATCGGTAATTGAAAAGAATGGAGGTTAAATTTGTGAAACTTCAATTCAAAAGTACGTTTTAAGCTTACTTGATAAGAGATAATTAAATACGACTAATTGGCGCAGTAGTGTGTAAAACAGTCCTCACACAGTACAGTAGGTCTGGCGTGAACTTGACGAGGCCTATGTCCAGCAGTGGACTGCAATAGGCTGAACTGACCGACTGACTGTGTAAAACAAACACACATACAAATACACTACACGACACACATTTAACAAACTTTCTCTATTACTGCGATTTCTAAGCTACAAAAGTAATATCATATCTTGAAATGTGCTACATATTAAAACGGTAATGAAATTCGTTATAATAGAAAATATTATAAGGCTGAAGAACATGTTTGTTTTAAAGCGCTAACCTCAGAAACTATTGGTTTGAATTATAAAATTATGATTTTATTGGATAGTCTATTTACCGAGGTAGGCTTATAAGCTATATAAAATTTTAGTAGGTATGTTGAATAAAACTGCGGGACATAGCTAGTAATAGTATAAAATTGAAAAAAAAGTCAACGTACACAATTCATCTTATTTTCAGAGTGACTTTATGCAGGGTGCATTTATTGAGCTAAGATTTTCCAAAGTATATCGATATCAAACGGTAGCAGGATCAATTCAAAAAGTTTTCAACAGCTAAAGTTAGGTCTGTTCGCGTTGATATCATCCAGCGCCGAAGACGAAACACAATCTATATGTCTGTTTGTAATATTAAAATAACCGCTTTTTACTAAATGCATATGGATGTATATACGGTACATATATCAAAATAATATATTTTTTACAATTTTTGTATGTCTGTTTGTTCCGGCTAATCTCTGAAACGGCTGGACCTATTTTGACGGGATTTCACTGGGATTTCACTGGCAGATAGCTGATGATATAAGGAGTAACATATGCTTCTCTTATTTTAGAAATTTATTTATAACTCTGCGAATTAAACAATAAATTTTTGTTAAATTCCACGCGGACGAAGTCGTTGGCACAGCTAGTTTAAAGATAAAATTGACACTTGAAGTTTTAACTTAAAAATCGCAATAGACGTCAATTTATTATTCGATTTAGCTTGTAGCATTCTACTGCTGGGCACAGGCGTCTTGCTCCATGTAGGTGAAGGTTCGAAGCTTAATCCACCACGCTGCTGGTTGGCAAATATATTCCCTCCTATGAGGAACGATTACTATCAGGTATTTGTGATAATAACAGAGACCGACAGCCTTAGGTGCTTTCAGCGGCACGGTGGGGAGACCACGAGAATAGACTTCCAAAACGGAAAGAAATATTTGTATAAATACAAATTACCCAACCCGAGCGGGAATCGAACAAGCAAACCGTTGGTTTTTTAGACACACAACTACACCAGAGCGGTTCTTTCATAAGAAACAATCAACCACATTCACCTGCATCATTCCAGTGTTACATAAAAAGCAAGCACGCACCAGGAGAAACTTAAGGAAACGTGACCAAGGGAAATAATTATCAGACAGACATGGAGTTTTGCATATCAAGCCTCGGGTGCCCGCATTTCCAATCCAGTGGAATGTTTTTGTTATCAATTCAATATTAAAAATATGATTTTCATGAATCTTCAAGGTTTGATCTCGACCTGTTCTTTGCCTACGACAAAACTTGGTAATATCACACTGAATATCTTCGTCAACTTGGTGCTTGTAAGTTACGTAATTTCAAAATATATGACTGATAACCTCATTCCAGAGAAGGGTATATGGTAGAGGCATTGAGTGAAATATGTTTTTATTCACTGTCACTTGTCCTGATTTTCATTTCCTCATTTGTGTCTCTATGTATTATATACTAGGCGTGTAAATAACCTTCCTTATTTGTGCTTCTCCATATTTTCCAATCAGCACTTTTAAGAGCCAATATATTCAGTACAATGAAACAGGCCAGTTTTCAATCAACACCCGTACGTGACATTTGTCACTCTTTAAAGTCTCTATATATGAAGTCTATATATATGAAGTCTATATCTATATCTCAGTTTATTATTTTCTTAAATATGACTAGGTTATGAAACAAGCGTACAGTCCTTTGTAATGGCAAGCTGTTACCGTAGCCTTCAGGCGCTTGAAAGACTAAAAGAATCGCAAGCACGTTGCAAACTCTACTCCTAACCTTCCCCAGGAGCTCCGGTCACCTTACTCACGTCAGAAACCCAACATTACTTGAGAATAGTATTATTTAGCTGTGATGTGATGTGTGTAAGATTGTGGTAACCAGACAGGCAACTCCAGATTTGAGCAAGATACAGTATCCTCAGCAAACCTCGACAAAATTGTACATATTGTAATAGCATAATTAAAATAGTCTTTTTTACGGACTTTCAGGAAATCGGATGGCTAGTTTCTGTAATATATAAGTAAATAAATTAACCATACGAATTTACTAAACTTTGATGTCATAATTAAGAACAAACATATGTATATAAGAAAGAGACAAAGAATTAAATGGGTCCAATTCAAACGGAAGGTTTCTACGCGTTTTCCAATTTTTATGTCATTAGATACAATTTAAATTAAATCCATCCTAATTCTGTTCAGTGGAACAGAATCACGGCTCAAAGGGAATGCCAGCGTTTTCGAACATTCCGCGCACTCGTGACTCGTTCTCTAATTAATTGTTAATTTGATTTACTTCATTTTTTTTCGAGTTGATATTCAATTCTGTTCGAGAAATTTTATTTTGTGTAATTTTATTACGTGTATATTATGGCCTGTCTTGTTGTCATCGTCGAGTATATGAATAAAGAAAAGTCGTTAAATGTGTTTTATTTTATTCCTTTATTAAGAGACTTTTGTCCTACGCAGGCGAGCCAGTCACATAAAACTTTAACCGAAAACCTTTATTATTAACTAACTAGCTATGCCCGCGACTTCCGCTGGACTCCGACTGTCCGCGTGGAATTTAACAAAAAAGTTATTGTTTAGTTCGCAGAGTTATAAAATAAATAAATTTATAAAATAAAAGTAGCCTAAGTTACTTCTTACTACATCAGCTATCTGCCAGTGAAAGTCCCGTCAAAATTGGTGTAGCCATTTCAGAGATTAGCCGGAACAAACAGACAGATAGACAGACAGACAAAAATTGTCAAAAAATGTTATTTTGATATATGTATCGTGTATTCATCCATATGCATTTAGTAAAATGTTTAATATTACAAACAGACACTCCAATTTTATTAATTTATAACGATTTATAAACATCGCTAAGCGCAAAACTCGTAAACTTTTGTATCGATTCAAGCCAACTTTTTCAAAGTTTTCTAATATTGTTTGTATTTATTCTATCTTCGAAGGTTTTTCAACAATAATGTAAAACCTATTTAATTATAATATTAGACATAACTTTCCTTTGCTTAACAACAGAACACCCAAATTAGTCAGTGTTCGTATTTAACACAATTGTCTTGGAACCAACTGAAATAAAAGTAAAAATGGGTCACAATGTACACTAAATTGCCTTATCACAAAGTTCTACAAGTATACTTTTCGTGCAAACTGTGCTTTTTACATGAACTTAATATAATTAGTGGTGGAACGCTTATCAGTCCCGGATTACGAGGGCGTGCGCCACCTGAGGAGAGTTGCCAACTAAAGAGGTACATATATAAGCCGCAGCAACGACTCAAATGACCACTTGTTTATCTCGAGGAGGGGAACTACTTGCTTGAAATTATTTTGTAGGATTCATTTTACAAAGTTTGTACCGTTGTATTTCGTATACTTTGTAACATCTTGGGTCTTTTGGCAATGTGTAAGTTAAGCTTCCTTTACAGTAACTAAATGTGCTGCACAAAATAGAGTTTATACATATTTTTTTTAACAACAATACACGTATTGAATGTCAGAAAAATAAAAACTATACATAAATATGCTGTGTGGCTACGGCATTAAAGAATATAGCCACACCCGCTTATCCCCTGGGTGTCCGTAAAAGGCGACTGAGGAATAACACAGTTCCACTATCACCTTGGAAATTATATATCCAACCGATAGTGGGATAACTATCCAACTGCTGGCTTTGAAATACACAGGCCGAAAACGGGCAGCAGCGTCTTCGGTGCGACAAAGCCAGCCCTGAGGTCACCAACCCGCCTGCCCAACGTGGTGGCTATGAGCAAAACACACGACTTCGCGCCATTTTTGGCGTGAACTTGTAGAGGCCTATGTCCAGCAGTGAACTGCAATAGGCTGAAATGATGATGATGATGATGATAATACATACATATTTATATAAGTCTTACACTGAGGCTTCAGATAAGTGTTCATAGTGCTATCTATTGTCTCTACTACGACTATTACGACGGTATTTTAAGAGTAGAGAAGAGAAAAGGTCTCGCTTCACCGCAGGCAGATAAATGTGCATGTTGCATGTTGTACCTATCAAAAGCTTTTTTTTGCAATTTCATTAATTGGCGTACATGTTTTATTTCGACCCTTTGCCACCAAAGAAAATATCCTTGTCCAATTGTTGAACGCTAAAATACTGACGCTAAATTACAGTACAAAACAATCTTCCGTTGAAACTGTATTCAATTCCAACATTGTATTTATAATAGCCATTAAAACACAAAGTATGGATTTTCGATTCCATTGACCCGTATTTGTACAGAGTCGCCTGCAACAAGCAAGTTTAATTCAATGTTATTATGTCGTAAGCAAATTGAGCCACAAACGATTTACATAAATGGCGTTAGCTCGAGCGCTGAACCGAAGGAATAACATTGTAAATTGACTTAATAAGACCCAGTAATTCATTGGAATTTAGATCGGCAACTTCGTCTGAATGTGTCAACACTTCCAGATAATATTTGGCTCGAACTGTATTCGTCATCTTTAGCAGAATAACCTAACTCTTTAGTTCGGAGCAATACATTTTCAAACAATAACAAATGGCTAAATTATTTATAAATGAAGTAAAAATATATAGATATATTTATCTCTATATATCTGACGACGCGTTGGCGCAACGGTCACAGCACTGGTTTGTGGCTGTGGCGCTGGTGGTTACGAATTTGATCCCCGCACATGACAAGCATTTGAATTGTGCCATGGCCATGGGCCATGCAGTTGTTTTCCGCGGTATGTATGTTTGTGCAATCCTTGTGGGTCTCCCCACCGTGCCTTGGAGAGCACGCCAAGTCGTAAGTCCCGGTTGTTATCATGTACACCTGATAGCGTTACTCATAGTAGGGAATATATCTGCCAACCCGCATTGGAGCAGCGTGGTGTATTAAGCACCGATCCCTCTCCTACATGGGGAAAGAGGCCTGTGCCCAGCAGTGAGATATGCTGAAGATAGGCTGAAGTAAATAATTAAAGAAAAAACCTTTTAGTGAACACTCTTGCATATAAATTTTTTGAAGAACTTCTGTTGTTAAGTTATGTTGACAACGTGGTCGGCATCGCACTTGCGATCCTTCTGTATTTACAGACATCGAAAGGCTTAGGTAAGCTGCGTACCATCAAGCCTACTGTATGCATGTTTACCATCATAGTATTTAGGAAATTTTGACCAAAGGCGTCCAATAATATTTTACGCTATATATAAAGAGTTAAGACAGTATTAATTATTTCTTACAATACAGTGTTATTTCATTTAGATTTTCCTAAAATAAACCTTACCTCACCTTACCTTACTAGTTACTAAGGGTTTCTTGGAAGTTACCATACAAAAACAGAATGAAACTTCAAAGAAGTTTCAACAGATTATGAACTCAGTTATTCTTTTCTTTACTCTATTTTATAATAAAGGCGAGTTCGTTTGTTCGCTCGAGAGCGTTAATTAGAAGTTATAAGTTTAATTCAATAATTATTTAGGATTAAGTTTTAAATATCTATTTAAAACCAAATAGATGGTTACAATTTCTATTGGTCATTAATTGTAGTTATATCAGATTTTTATTCTCTCTTCAAGTGGGTTTTCAAATTACTATTGAATTGTCATTCACAAAGCTTGTATTAGACTCTAAAACTTTTTTATTCTTATATAATTATTATTATGTTCAAAGCGTTTTTGAGTCATCATTCTGTACTGTGTTGATATCCTTAATCGTATAATTAAATTCTTATGATATAAATGAAATGAAATGAAAATATTTTTCGTCATAAAGTCACGTCACACTTATAAAACGTCAAAAAAAAATTCTACATTGAAAAAAATGAAAAAATTAAAAGGGAAATAATAGAGTATAGTCTAGTTTTTAATATTACTTTATAACATCGCAATAAAAATTATGAAAGCGAGCCAATTTATGTAAAATTTATCAGATGCAACTTTTTACACAGATTGGTGATCAAATTAAAGACACGGGGACTATATAAATCAAAGTCCCCAAGGCATCAGGGGTTACAGAAGTAAAACCGCAGTAATGTCTAGAGAAAACATATTACTATAAACGCCTTCACCTCCCCTGTCGTTCGGAACATCGACTGGAGCTCGAGTGGTTATTTGAAATTCAACGCTACAACGAAATCGTGATAGGAATCGCTTCTTGGCGTCTTCATTCTGAACATTCGTACGTGTAATTATTATATCGACGGTAAAATATATAGGTACTGATGTTGTAAGGGATAAGAAGATTTGTTGCTGTGGTAATTAAAATTAAAATTAAAAACAGTTTTATTAAAATTATATTATTACATTTATAAGTGTTACTTAGTTGTAAGTTTAGTTCTAAGTTTTGTGTGCCTAACAAGTAGATTATTATTAAAATGTATTTAGTTTATACTTTGTAATTATACTAACACTAGACTATAAGAAAAATTGTTACTAACACTATATGGGCTAGTCCCGAAATGAATATATTATTATTATTATTATAATTATTCGAATCGTTTTCTTACAAATTAAAATTGTAATTATCGTTAAAAGCTAAGCTACTATTCGTTAGTATTCATGTAGTTCTTATATTAAACTAGCTGTGCACACGACTTCGTCCGCGTGGGATTTAACAAAAAAGTTATTGTTCAGTTCGCACAGTTATAAAATAAATAAATTTCTAAAACAAAAGTAATAGACTAAGTTAATTTTTATTACATCAGATCGATCCAGCCGTTTCAGAGATTATCCAGAACAAACAGACAGACTTACAGACAGATAAAAATTGTAATAAAATGTTTTTATGATATATGTACCGTGTATACATCCATATGCATTTAGTTAAAAGCTGTTATTTTAATATCACAAACAGACACTCCAATTTTATTTATTTGTATAGATTGCAATCATGTTTACTAATATTGAAGAGAGGATCGAAAGGATTTGTTATTTTCATTATTTTTTATGTGTAATAACGCATAACTTTTTACTGGGTGTCCCGATTTTTTGATCAATAAGCGCCAACTTATAGTGTGGTCCAATTATTCGATATCAAATATTTGATCGATTCCGAACGAGTACTTTGTATGTTATTTCTCATAATGTATGTTAATTTATTATACTGGCTCTTACCAAGTGATGTACCCAGATAGCTTAAACAGAAAATAAAACTGGCCAACTGCGAGTCGGACTCGCGCACGGAGGGTTCCGTACCATTGACTAGGTAAAATATTTACGCAAATTTCTTTGTATAAATATTTATTTAATTTTAATTTTATTATTTATTGTTAAAGTAAAATTATAACTGAGTATTCTGTAAATATTTCAAGTACCTGTTGCTTTTATTGATATCGACCAAAAAAGGCCAAAAGGATCGCATTTGTTGCATGGGAGCCCCCCTCAAATATGTATTTTATTTTGTTTTTAGTATTTGTAGATACAGCCTGATGACAGACAAATGGACGGACGGATAGCCTTAACAATAGTGTCCCGTTTCTACCCTTTGGGTACGGAACCCTCAAAATGGATAAAGACACCCTAACCACCACCTATTCTCGTGCCTACACAAATACACAACAATCACTTAACATTCATTCATAAAGATACAATCCTTGCAATAATATCAATGTCACCCTCAGATAACACTTGGCAATGCTCGCATTGAAGTCATTCTCAAAGTAATTGTCTGGTATGTATTTTGTTTCATCCAGAGGGTGTGTATTTTTATATTCCTCATATTCATCCTCGTGTTCCTCTCGTGGGTTATTGAAAAGTAATTTCATTCCGTTCGTGTTCACCTTCCCTCTCGCGTCAGACTCGAGGGTCATTGTTTTAGACGCTATTATACATTTCGAATTAAAATATAATTTTAAAATGAAATCATTTGAATAAAATATAAACGTGTTTTAAATTAATATATATTCAAATTGTATCATTTATATCATTTATCAAATTACTTTATTGGGATTCGTTTCAACGGTAGACGGAAAGGGTATCAATGGACTCCGTCCCTTTGTCTTTTACAGTTCATACATATTACATTATTTATCTTTAGAACTGTAATAAGTGAGATTTTTACTGTGTATAGACCGTATCTAAGCTACTATGCTTTGGGCTTTAACAAATCATTAAAGTGTTTTAATTTTTAACTAAAATCTACTAACAAGTAAAAAGTTATTCATTAAAGAAAAAAAAACACTCTTTAGTGACACGTCTTTCTTAGTAGTTTTCTTATGGGGATCCAGTTGCATTGGGTTTTTTTTTTTTACTTCTTGTCTTTAGCAACTTAATGATTTTGTTACAGATGAGAGCCGAATGATATAGCTGAATATTTATTTGATAAATAGATAGAAATAATACATGTATAAATATGCAAATACAAATATTACACCCAGACTCAGGTGGAAATCGAACCCGCAACCCGCGGAACAAAAAGCAGGGCCACTACAAACTTCGCCAACGGGCTCAATTAGTCTATTTTGATTCATTCTTAAGGGATAAAGAGGTCTTATAGCAACTAATGTATTAATGTGTGTAAATGTACTGTGTGGCTACGGTACTAAAGAATATAGCCACCCCCTCTCTTCCCGTGGGTGTCGTAAGAGGAGACTAAGGGATAACACAGTTCCGCTACCACCTTGGAACTTAAAAAGCCGACCGATGGCGGGATAACCATCCAACTGCTGGCTTTGAAATACACAGGCCGAAGACGGGCAGCAGCGTCTTCAGTGCGACAAAGCCAGTACTGCGGTCACCAACCCGCCTGCCCAGCGTGGTGACTGTGGGCAAAACACACGAGTTCACGTTATTTTTGGCGTAAACTTGTGGAGGCCTATGTCCAGCAGTGGACTGTATAGGCTGTAATGATGATAGCAACTAATGGGTTTTAACGTAGAAATAGACGACCGTGTGTTAATGTTATAAGATACATATTTAATTATTTATTGTTTATGTAATGTTTAATTATATAATATCTATAAATTTCAAATTAATATAATATTTTAAAAATATAATAATAATTTTTAAATTAATATAATATTATTTTTTAATTTAATATAATATATTTAAATATTATTAAAAATAAAAAAAACCTCGCACCTCTAAACGATACCGTATAAGTATTTAAATTAATTAAGATATTAACGTTAAATAATAAAAGATTATAAAACAAAATCTCATAAACTAATCTCCTGTAAATAAAGCACGTCACAAAGTCCTAAGGCTTCATCAAACAGATCCCTTTCTGGAATGTAATAATGCCCTTTATACCGCTGTGTGTCATGAATCCCCATCGCTGGACATCTGTCCTGCTCAACGCCATATGTCAAAAAGGGACAGAAGGAGAAGCCAAAGAAATAATAGATATAAATGAGTGGATTAATAGAACAATGTGCGAAGCCTCGCTTTAATTCGATACGGGAACTGATTTATTTATTGACTAGCCGTGGCGTGTGGTCTTGCCGGAGGGTAAATATATTTCCCATGTCCCGGTCGAATAAATTTTCGATGGCATTAGCGATTAGTTTATTCAGTTAGAATATTTTATAAGTAGTCGCTGGCTTGAGAATGTTGCGCTGGCAAACGTTTGTATAGGTCACGCTGATGTCTGCTGTGATCCTGTTGTTTGTGCTTGTGTATTGTCTGTGGACTTTCCGGAAGACAAAATCCTAATGGGGGCTGTTGGGTGTCGATCGTGTACATTTCTTTATAATTTGTTACAATATTACGGCCGTGGCGAGCGGACGTTTCCTAATTAATTTCACTTTGTATTGTTCTGTTTGATTGATTTTTAACTTCATTGTATTTTATTAATTTAATGTTTAATTGTTATTCGAATTATTTGTTTTGTCTTAAATATAAGTATCGTGTAATTTTGATTTATTTTTAACTCTCCTCCTTCCGATCGATAGAATAACTGGTTGGTGCAAATTGCAACAACATCGAGAATGTAAATTCGTTGAAATATCTGTAAATAATTATTATGGCAAAACGACGAATCAGTATTTGGTACCTAAAATATTTAATAACATAGTTTGGCTTCGAAAATTAAATTGTGATAAAAATAAGTAAGTTGGCTGTAAAAAATAGATTGAAAAATTAATTACTGGCCGAGTTCGCAAAAAGCATTGATTTTTAATTTTGTAAGTTTAATTAAGTTTTTTATTTTTAAAATTGTTTTATTATGTTAAATATGTTAGATTAATTTATGATATATATAGATTATTTTATAATAAAAAAATAGATTGCTTTCTACTCCGAGAGTTGTGATTTCAATTACCGTCCTGAGTCTAAGTGTATTATAATATATATTATTAATATGTACATTCTTAACAAAATAAAAATATTTACACGCGAGTATATATGTTAGGAGGCTGTCACCTGTATACACATTAAGTTGCCAAGAACTTGGAAAACTGATGTTATAAATCACGAGTGTACACAAGGTGAGGGTGGCGTTATTGTATTGTAAAAGTTTATCAATTTTCACGTCGATGAGAACGTCTTTCCTCTTTTATACAGCAGGGTTGAAGCTTAGTCCGCAACGCTCTATACCAGATAGGCCAGGGTTCATCAAGACATACGGCTTTCCTTTCATAAATATCAACTATCAACTTTAGTAGCTTAAAGTTTTTGTTGTGATTTTAACAGTTATAATTTCAGCCACTATATAACATTTGAATATTATAATATGAGAAACTCTTTTTCTTTATTCATGATAAAACAGTAACAGACCAAAATTGTGTCTAAGAAATATTTGGCATGGAGAGCTTTGTGTGGTCGAAATAAAATGTCAAACATATATTTTTATATTCATTTACTAGCTGCTGCCCGCGACGTCGTTTGCGTGAACGCTATACAGCACCAAAAATACCTACGATTATACCTTTTAAAATAACATTCATTTACCCGTTTCTTCTTTACATTTCATATCTACAGAAAAATCTCATAGATGGCGCTGCTTTAAAATTGTCTTGTCTACTTATATTCATTTAATTATGTTTATCGGCTTAGTTACTTATATTGCGTGATTTTTATAGTGTGAAGCTAGCTTATATAGCATGGTTATTAACATAATAACAACAACATTCAAATATGCGTCGTTAGATTACACGTTGTTACAGAATGCGTTGAGGAAATAAAGGTCACTGCTCGTTCCCGGTAGGTGATAGCATGATAATATGTAGCCTATAACTTGACCCGACTTCTTAATAATATTCGTGCCAAATTTGAAGTAAATCCATGCAGTACTTTTTGAGTTTATCCCGAATATACATACAGACAAACAGACAAAAATTCTAAAAACTATATTTTTGGCTTCAGTATCAATTGTAGATCACACCCCAAGCATTCTTTTAAAAATATATTCAGTGTACAGTTGTGACTTTCCTACCATTTTATTATATGTATAGATCTACCATGGTAAAACTAGTAACTAAATTTAAATAAATGCTATGATTTTAGTTATAATATACCATGGAATATAACTTATAAGATACTGGGGTATTGGGATAAAGATCCCAAAATTCAACATAAACTCGAGACAAGGGACAAAATTTAAAATGTGTATGCAGTCGTAAATCCGAAACGCGTTGTTTGATTGTATTCGGTCTTTGCTGCATAAGCTACGGTAATCGCTTACCATCAGACGAGCCGTGCGCTTGTTTGCCGTTCTATTTGTATATAAAAAAGATTATTCTGAAAATTTTTCCAAAGGTTTAATAATCAAAAACTAAATACATCGATAATAACTTGTCACCAAGAACAAACGAAACTTTACAGCTGGTACACGGGTTAATGATATGGATGTCATTACGAGCAAACTCGCACATATATTTAGCTATTTAAACTACTTATTACATTACTAAAAATTATGTGTTAACATAAATATGTATTTTTTCCCTTTTAATTTGATTATTTGTACTAAGATAATTAGGTCATGGCCCGTCGGACCGAGCGGCGTTTTCATCCACAGATACATAAAAGGGATGCAGGGGGTGCGAACTCCAACTGAACCGGAAATGCGGGCACGCAGAGCTAGATATAGATAAATTCATATCTGTCTGATAACAACTTTCCTCGGTCACGTTTTCGAAAGTTTATCTTAGCATACTTAGTGTTACGTGTGCATGTGATGTCTGCAGTGATTGTGGTTGGTTGTCTCTTATCATAGTATAGGATTTGAACTATGTAGACGACAAAAATTCAAGTCATATCATCAATGGCGATCTCTATAATCCCTTATAATTAAATTATGTCGTGACTAGCACACCCAAACTCGAGACAAGACTTGAACAAACATACGGAGCAGAAAGCAAGGTCACTTTAAGCTGCGCCAATGGGCTAGTCTAAAAATATTGACACTGTATGGGATTATAAAAAAGTTATAACTATAATGATGCGGGTATTGAATCGGTCATACATATAAGCACACGTGATGACATAAAAACATAAATTAAAAAAGAGACAGCTATGACTTGTCTTAAAAGTAATATTTAATGAATTGATGATTCTGCGAAGGACGTTAATATGACTAGGTTAGTATGGTAATATAAAAATAATGAACGTTTTGATCAATTGATTTAACCAACTAAAAGGAAAAATACATGTTACTTGAAACTAAAACCACTATTAAAACTAAATAGGGTCTTAAACAACTTTTAATAGGATACTTGACTAGGTACGTGAAGGGGCGTATGCAAACTTCTTCAGACTAATATTCCATCATCTAGTATATCCATATCTAATATTTTCTCAATCCGAACCAGTAGTTCCTGAAATTAGCGCGCTTAAACAAACAAACTTTTCATACATACACATCAGCCTATCGCGGTTCACTGCTGGACATAGGCCTCCACAAGTTCGCGCCAAAAATGACGTAAATTCATCTGTTTTGACCATAGTCACCACGCTGGGCTGGCGGGTTGGCACCGCAGGGCTGGCTTTGTCGCACCGAAGATGCTGCTGCACGTCTTCGGTCTGTGTATTTCAAAGCCAGCAGTTGGATGGTTATCCCACCATCGGTCGGCTTTTTAAGTTCCAAGGTGGTAGTGGAACTGTGTTATCCCTTAGTCGTCTCTTACGACACCCACGGGAAGAGAGGGGTAAATAATAATAATATTAATATTCGTATAAATACTTTGATGTGATCAAAAATGTACTCTTTATCAAAATTATTTATTATTTTACCAACTAAAAAGTTTAAACCAGATTCTTAAAATAATTTCTAACAATAGGAATATTTGTGTCAAGGACATTATGCAAGGCGCGGAATATTGCTTTTGTCTCTTCATCCGTAAGATCAAAGACGTTTCTCGTGAACCAGATATTCTGAGCACATTATAAAATACCTTAGATTTAGACTAGCAGTACATGTTATTACTACCTAACATATTCTTGAATATCCACCAACCCGCAGCGGATAGCGTGGATTAAGCTCCAAACCCTCTCCTAAATTGAGAAAGCTAATGCCCAGCAGTGGGATGTCACAGGCTGAATCAATTAATTAATCATATCAGGTAACATTATATATTTTATTTGTTTGTCTAGTTTTTAATGAACAAAAATGTTTCACCAATGAATTTTGTAAAAGAAAAGTATTTGTTAGTAATATTGAACCAAACAAATCAGAAAACAATATTACGTCCTATCTATAAGCTATTTTTAGCTAAGACTGTATGACAGTATTCTCCAATTGAATACCTCTATCTACATATAAAATATGAAGAAAAACTAAACATTTTTGAATATCATATCAAAAATTGACCGCTCCAGCGGGGTTCGAACCCGCGTCTCCGACGTACCGTGTCGGCGCTCTAGCCAATTAAGCTATGGAACGATGCACCCGCTCGAGCGAAATTTTCGATATGATAACTTTTTATTTCGGTTTAAGCGAACCGTGGCGCCGTCTATAGTGAGCTCTTTACAGAAACCCGTAACTATTCAAAGTTTCATATTACAATGAAAATCTTTGACAGGAGACGACACCGTGCTATTTTTAATATCTAAGATTTTTATTTTTGTGTTACCCACATTAGGAATTCTAAACATTTTTGAATATCATATCAAAAATTGACCGCTCCAGCGGTCGGAGACGCGGGTTCGAACCCCGCTGGAGCGGTCAATTTTTGATATGATATTCAAAAATGTTTAGAATTCCTAATGTGGGTAACACAAAAATAAAAATCTTAGATATGAAGAAAAACTGTCATTAAATTTGCTTACGAAAATTGATCTAATTAGTTTCAGCAATGTAGCCATAACTCCTGAGAAACCTTCCTTTAACAGTATATATCCGTCGTAATAAATAATAAATAATTACACCCCTCACACTTAACGCTTCCCACTAGCTCTTAAGATTCTAAGCAACTTTACTCCCGTGTCGAGGGTCCAAAAAGATACACAATATTCAAACCCCCAAAACTACGACAAAGATCTGTACGACCATTACAAATATACGTCATGTGCGGGGATCGATCCCGCTTCCACCAGCAAATGAGCCATGAGCCAGAGATATGACCACTACGCCAAGGTGTCATTAAAATAATGTAATCACACGCTGATTAAAAATGATTAATTTATGATAAACATGATCAAATTATTGCAATTAAAGCCATTTGTTAATTACATGACAAACATTTGTATTGGCTATACAGGTGTTTGCCGTGGTCCGGGTTTTGTGTAGTCCTTATGGGTCTCCCTACCGTGCCTCGGAAAGCACGTTAAGCCGTCGGTCCCGGTTGTTATCATGTACACCTGATAGCGATCGTTACTCATAGTAGGGAATATATCCACCAACCCGCATTGGATCAGCGTGGTGGATTAAGCTCTGATCCTTCTCCTACGTGGGGAAAGAGGCCTATGCCCAGTAGTTGGATATTACAGGCTGAAGCGTTAATCACTAATTTAATTTCTGCAGGATTCGGACACAATTATCGTAACTAAGCCACAATGTTAAGCGTGAGTTACTATTAGATAATACAAATTACTTTGATAATGTATATTAATGGTATAATCAATATTTGATTTTGTGAAATTTGACCAACAATTTTTAGATCCGAAAATGGGAATTAGTTAATTTATAAACAAATCAATGGCACTGAGCAATGTTGTATTAAATACAGTATTTTTATTATGAGTAATTGCGAAGTTTCTTGTTGGATCTGCTCTGAAAAAATTATATTCTGAATCGGTGGTAGCTTCACTTAACGACAATAAAAATTTTAATTTGTATCATTACGATTTGAAGGTGCTTAGAACCTCTTTGAATAAAGTTATCTTTGACTTTGATTTTGTGTTTAGCGTTGTTTTAATCACTATATCAAGAAATAGAAATTCATTAAAAGCGCCAATGGGTTTTAAATATGTTTTCGAGTAATGATAAGACCAGATCTTAGCAAATTAATTTAAATTTGTTTTACATGAACTTACAACCGATTTGAAATGTATATTCTGCTCTGCAGTTAGTCTAATCACCATTAGCATATGTCCACTGTACGTATACTGATAGAAAATATACTCGAGATCGCTCTTGCGTAGTGGTGCGAGTACCGTATATACGCTCATTCACTGTTTGATTCCCACTCGGGATGGTTATCTATATCAGTGAGAATATTTCGGTCCAGTCTAGATGTCTGTCCTACCGATAACCGTACCTCGAAGAGCACGTTAAGCTGTCTGCTTGGTTGTTATCATACTCGTAATAATCTCATAGCAATCGTTACTCATAGTAGAGAATATATCCGCAGTGGACCATCGTGGTGGATTAGGCTCTGGTCCTTCTTACGGTGAAACAGGTCTATGCCCAGCAGTGGGATGTTACAGGCTAAATTGACACTAAATAATTAGTATAGATAGCACGTAAAACGTACCGAAGAAGAAATCCGAAAAAAAAGGGTATTTAACCAATCAATGGTTAAATAGGTTCTGATATCACGTCGTTACTCATATTTGTATCGGAGCGAGGTCTCGGAGGTCACAACACAATGTGAGGTGTAAGCCTCCCGTACACTAGAGGCGACATTACTATAACAATAAATCACACGCACACTTCATTACGGGTTTATGTTATTACGAGCTATTAGGAGTATTGTACGTCCGACCGACAATCTGTCATACATGCTATATTACTGTTGAGAGTGCTTTTATAATAAGAGATACGATATCGTTTCTTGATAGAATGTCGTACGTTCAGTAGTTTTTGAGTTAACCTTACTCTCAACAGACACTCAAATTTGAAAAAATCTCGAACGTAATAAAATTCAAAACCTAGAAAAAAAGGTTTCTAAAGTTGCAGTAAAGTACCGATGTATGTTTTAAAGCAAAAAAAAAATCAAAATATGGAATAACAAAAGCATGGGCATTATAAGCCTGTGGATATATCACTTACATAAAAAAATAAAAAATGAAAATTGAAAAGTTTGCCTTTGTAACTTTACTATTGATATGATTAGAAATACAAGGCTAAGGTCTCAATATAAACATCGTAGTTGAAGATTATAAAAGCACTCGAACGAAATACTTTGTACAATCGACAGCCTACGCCTAAAGGTAGAAATGTTAGTTATTACGATTCGTAACTCCATATCAAGGTCAAAAGTCGAAAAACACTATTATAGTTTTAATTGAATGAATAAATCGTTGATTTTGTTGTAAATTTTTTGTAAATTTAAATTTAATATAATCAAATAATAAGTTTATTTTAATTTTTGAAAATAAAAAAAAAATTGTACGATTAGAGGAAGATGTACAAAGGCGGTCTTATCGCTAAAAGACCGGTTTCGTCCAGACAACTTTCGGGTACGGTAGTACAAGGCATAGTAAAACGCTTAGGAAGTGTACGAACAACTGTTATATAAATTAGAATAAATTACAATACAATATAAAATTATAAATAATATCATATATATTTCACTAAATTATTTTTTGTTCATTGTAATCACTCTTGTTGTAGAGATAAAGAAAAAAAGCAGTAAAAGTGAAAAGTGTGATACTGTTCACACCTAAACAAACAATACTAATTACCATGAAATTATAAATAAGACGCAAATACATAGTACACTACATTTTTCCTTATTTCCAATCGTAAGAATAGTTAAGAAAACTAATATTTTCTTTATTTGTAATCGTAATTAAAATTTACCAATTGGTTATATAACCTTAAAATATTGTAATTGTTAGTTTCAAGAAAATGAAGAAAGGTCTAAAATAATTCTTACTTACTCCTCACGAGGTCTTCACTAAAAACGTAATTCTCAATAAATTTTAAATATGAAGTACACAAGCGTAGAAAATTGCCCTCTTAGTTGACGCCGTCGGTAATGGCGTATCTTTCGTGATTTATTTTATTGCTTTTCTCTTCGAAATTGTTTCTTTTACGTTGATTTTTCTTTTATAAAAACTAGTCGTAAAAGTCTGCTTCGTAATTCAAACTTATACGACTACAAAAATTTGACGAAGAGAAAGAGAAAGAGTGAGAATGAGAACAAAGAAATAATAAATAAATACATTGTTAAGCAGAGAAAGAAAATTTGATATTCATCTAACCTAAAAATAGCATTTGATTATATAAAGTTATGTTATAAGCTGGCTGTACACAAAAAGATGAATATTGTATAATATATGTTGACAAGGACCGATAAACTGTCACGGAGTTTGGCATATTATGAAATTGTAAATAATTTGGTCCGATAAAGAATTTATTACTATTACTAGCTGACCCGGCGAACTTCGTATCGCCTAACAGTGACTTTTAATTATTATCACAAATCTTTTGTATGGGAGTATAGAAAAGTGTTGTTTTTAGACTTTTTCAGGAAATTTAATTTTTTTTTTAATTTTTCTCTCCGTAAGAACCATCCTCGTACTTCAAGGAATATTTTAAAAAAAGAATTAGCGAAATCGGTCCAACCGTTCTCGAGTTTTGCGCTTAGCAACACATTCAGCGACTCATTTTTATATTATAGATTATTATTAAAAATATATCTATGTGCAATGGTCATAGTTTTATTACTAGCTAAAATCACTATTAAAACGTAATAAGAGTACAAAAATCAAACACAGGTCAAATCTAGCTACCTACAAATTAGTATTTTTTGTTGAAAAAGTAACACACATTCCATCTTAACAAACATTTGCGTTCATAATATAAGCAGAATAATCTCAACACCGACGCAAATAAATCAATAAATACAACATATACACGTAGCCACAATAATAATTATGAAAGCTTCAGTGGGTTTGAGAAGGTTTGAGAAAAAGTAACGCTCGGGTGCGAGAATCGTTCCCGGATTATTGGTGTTACCGTCTAACTTCAGTAATGAATTTTCTTGATGAAGCCACGTGCTGAGTTAATATTATGTTGTATTGGTACTTTCTCGACTAGAGCGAGTTGATTTAACTCAGTAACAACTCGGAATTAAGGAAACCTGTGAAGCTCTGTTAAAATCTGGAATAAATCTTGTAGTTTAATTAAGATTTATTGATTGTTTGAGCGTGATTGTCGGCTGACTGGAATTGAAATTGGAACTTATGGGGAAGCTAATTGATCTTAATTATATTCAAGATACTTTTAGATGATAAGAAAATGTTAGTGTCACATTTCAGTCAATCCAGATTCCGTCTGTATTTCCAGAAAATTATAACCTGGGGATCTTTAAGTCGCGAGTGAATAGGTTACTTCTAGGTAAGCGTGCTCCATCTTAGACCGCATTTTCACTTATCATCAGGTGAAATAGTGGTCAAACGCAAGCCTATCATTGTATAAAAAAAAAAAAAATCCAATATTGACTCTGTAACTTATGTAGTAACACACATTAAATAATACTGTTTTCAAGCAGCACTGTGTTCCTGTTGGTGAGTAAGGTGACCAGAGCTCCTGGGGGAATTGAGAATACGGTCGGTGACGTGCTTGCGATGCTTTTCGTGTTGCAGACGTCTATAAGCTTCAATAATTGTTTACCATCAGGTGAGCCGTACGCTTGTTTGCAGATCTGGTTATGTTTTATAGTGATCGATTAGCTAATTCTTTGCTATTAATAAATCAAGCACTAGTTATATTATTAATCAAACTATATTCATATATAGGCATTAAACTTGACTAACACGACATATTAAAGATATTAATAACTCTAAATGCCAGTGTACTATAGTTTACGAGCTCGCTGACGGGTCTTGCGTCAACAAAGTGGCTTTATCTCACATTCTGCACTTAATGAGGACGCAAATATGTGACGGAGGAAGTTTTAATATTGCAATATATCACGAAATAGCTCCGAGGCTGTTTGCGGTGTCGAAATATTTCCTTATAACTGTTTTCTTCGAGTTTTTGTATCATTCATTGATTTCATGTTTCTTTGTTTCTTAATTATAGGTAATGTTTTATCTTTTTGTTTTTGATTGCGTTTCAGATCTCATTAAATTTAAACAATGACATTAGTTTGTCACATGTGCTCTCCAATGAACGGTAGGTGTACTTATCATCTAGGAATTATTCTTTACAAAACATAAAGTAGGGCTACTGCAAATTCCACCACTCGTCAGTCAATACTTATTATCACCTTTGAAAAGAGTTACTGCGGAGTTTTTAATGTTTTTACCGCAAAATCACATTCCGAGTAGGTGTAGTATCATATTAAAAATAACGATTTTTTAAAGATTAGTATAATTACATTATTGTAATGTTGTTAATAGTACCGTTTCAGGATATTGTTTTCTAATGTTTACGCGAATTTTACTCATTTAATAAAACACTTTTTTCGGATTTTATCGCGGTTTATTGTTAACTTTTGATTCCCGACGTTTCGGATACTTTACAGCAACCATGGTCACGGGAGGACTCCGTTTCAGGATATTTGAATGAAGAGATTTTGTTTACAGTTCCAAGTAATTTACTCAATTCTATATTTATGTAAATATTAAACACATAACGTTTTTTAATTATTTGAAATGTATAAATAAAACAAATTTTAATATAAATACACTTAATTATTATTCTATTAAATATCTAAAAAATAATTGTGTTTGCTCGCAAACGAAAAAAAAAAACCGACTTCAATTACATCGACGAGTTATACAACGTAGATCGACGAAAAAATAGTCAAGTAACTACGCGTTATCAAATATTACTCAAAAAGTAGTTATCAGATCTCAATTAAATTTATATGTGACCACATGACAAACATCAGCTTTCGATTAAATTAAAATTTATTAAAATCGGTACACCCAGTAAAAAGTTATTGCGGATTTTCGAGAGTTTCTCTCGATTTCTCTGAGATCCCATCATCAGATCCTGGTTTCCTTATCATGGTACCAAACTAGGGATATCCCCTTTCAAACAAAAAAAGAATTATCAAAATCGGTACACCCAGTAAAAAGTTATTGCGGATTTTCAAGAGTTTCCCTCGATTTCTCTAAGATTTCATCATCAGATCCTGATTTCCTTATCATGGTACTAAACTAGGGATATCTCTTTTCCAACAAAAAAAGAATTATCAAAATCGGTACATCCAGTAGAAAGTTATGCGATATAATACAACGTAGGTCGACGAAAAAAGCGTCAAGTAAAAACGCATTATTAGATGTAACTCGAAAAGTAGTTGTAAGATCTCAAATAAATTTAAATAGGACCAATTGACACACCACCACCTTTCGATTAAAAAAAAAATGTCGAAATCGGTCCACACGGTCAAAAGTTCTGATGTAACATACATAAATAAAAAAAAAAAATACAGTCGAATTGAGAACCTCCTCCTTTTTTGGAAGTTGATTAAAAATAACAAACGCCTCATGAAATATGATCTAAAACCGTATTACTTATATAAAATTCATCATCAGAATTCACAATTATATAAAAAAAAGAATTGTTTTTTTTTCTGAAACCACGATGCAAGTGAAAATTCAGTGAATAAAAACATTTACATTAATACACAGATCAAAACACAAAAATACCGCGGAATACTTGAACTAATAAGTGGGAATATAAATGCTACACGGTCTGCCATGCGCCTTTCATTGTATCCCCACTCCGCGGCCTGCTGTCGACGTCACACGGTGCGACATGCTGCATGTGATAGATGAACGAAAAATTTTGGGGCGATACAATAAAAGTTTTACTTTAATAATATAATCGAGACAACGCATCCTCTGTGGTAACATAACATTCTCTTGGTACATAAGAACTAACAATTCACTCAAATCCCTTGAACATTGAAAGGTCTAAAATAATTTAGGCAATGACTGTTGAATTCAGCCTAATTTTCCACTGCTGGAGTAAGGCTTTTTTTCTCCATTACAATAATTAAAAAACTGCATTTTAAAATCAATATTGTTTGATTTCCACTGCAGCACAAAATCAAAGATTTCACTACTCAACTTGGCTAAAAAATCACTTTAGAATTGTCATCATTATCATTGGCCTTGTCCGTCTATTGCAGACGATTCAGACAGACGCTGTGTCCCCTAGAACACTCTTCAGGAAAACGCAGAGTTGTCTAAGCTCTGCGCCATCCTCTCGACCTCACTGGCTAGGCCCTCAGGAACGACGAGTCGATACGTGTGGAGCCAGTTCGGCTGCAGGAGTCTTTCGCATTTTAGAGCTATGCCACGAATGCTTGACAGCGACCCCATTCCGGGTTTCAAATGAAGTTCTCCTTCTCCAGGACCCTGATGATTTTGAGCCAGGTGTATCCCTCGGTCGCCTTTTACGACCCCCACGGGAAGAAAGGGGAATTTAGAATTGTAATTTAACAAAATTATATTAATTAGTTTTCAGTCAGATAACTATCGTTCATATGACCACTGATACGGAATGTAGATTCTGCAAAAAATAATCGGCAAGAAACTTAGCAGTTACCCTTTTAAAAAGATAAATTATTATTAATTTGCTTATGAAACTAATTTGCACTTAAAGGCAAAACGTTTTAAACGTCTTTGCTTAAAATTACACACAATTACGAGATTTATTTTATAAATGTTGTTGGCGTCTTGCTCAGGAAAGTATTCCAAAATGGAAATTATAATGTTACATTTTATATAATCTTTTGATAAAACATTTGACTTAAGTCGCTTATAATTTGATTCACTCCGAGTTAATACAATATCAGAATTTAATATTTGTTTTAAAACATTTCAAAACTTTAAAGATTTTAGGCGAGTTGAAAACTAAGCTACTACCTAATTTTACACAACAACTATTGTATAAATATACTATTTAAATAATAAATGATCACCTAATATAGCCTATGAATCTGAAACCTACAACCAACCACCGAAGTTTTCCTAATCTCTTTCTTTAACCAACATTGTATAAAACGAACATAAAAACATATCCCGTAATAAAAATTTCAAGACACGATAGTGTCCTGTATCGAATCAAACTATAGATTAGAATTTCGAAAATAAATTTGAGTTTTTAAAATTAGAAATAAAATTTTATGCGCCAATAGATACATGAAAAAATCACGCGTTAATACAACAGAGCGATCGTTCGATTTGATTGGCTGACCTTTTTCACTTTGAACGGTTTAAGAGACACTACTGAACAGAACGATATAGTGATAATCCTTATCGTTTAATTATCTACTTAAATGCCTCAACATAAAGTTTATATTAAGTTAACTTGTTTATCCAATAGATTTAATCGGCTTACAATCGTGGTGATACAAGAAAAGTCAAGCACTCTTACATAAAGGTCAAAAGGTTAAACGTAGACATAGCGTAGACAATAAAGACTCGCAAAAGATTACTTTTAATTTTGATTTGTAATTTTAAATTTTATTACAGTTAAAATAAAGACTAAATTGTTGTATGTTTTGAAGAAAGATTGATTTAAAATTACACTACAATTGTAGATCAGTGATTGATACATTTCTTTACAATGGTTTTAGCGCGGAGCTTTTGTTAGATTAACTCCAGTGTCGAGGGTCCGTAAACATGATTCAAAAACACAAAGACCCAGACAATAAGAATCATTTTTGAAGTCTATAAAACGTTTGTCATAAGTGAGGATTACACGCGCAACCACTAGAGTAACAGATAACATAATTGTTTGAGAACTTCGATACAATTATTATCTGATGGTGTATTAGAAAAAAAAAAAAAAAAAAAAATCTAACGCAAAATTCTCATTACACGATGGAAATAGAATAGTAAATAGTATTGACTCGATTCGCCTAGCAAGTGAAAAACAGAGAAAAACAGGGTTTAGTCGCAGAAGAACAGCGACAAAATAATCAGTGAAACAATATTCTTATTATATAGAGAACTGAATAAAGGACAGTGATATAATTACAATATTACGAATTACATTAAATAATGTAATCCGTACAACACATAATTACGGCCGTTGTAAGGAATTTCCCAATGGTGAAACAAATTCTAACAGCGATATAAATCATGAGATTTCATCGCCAGATGCGTTTTATCCTACAGGGAACAATGCGCGGGATCGCACCTTTATAAGTCATTCTAGAAACACTTATTTGCGACCCATAAAAATTTTGCTATTCAACAATAGCCTTTATTACAACCCAATAAGTGTATTATCTAATTTGAATAAAGTCAAGGGTAACTTGGTAATTTATAAGGGCCGTACCCTTCAAAGGGAATTCGCTATCGTTGATTATCAAAGTTGTGCCTAAATAATAAATATAGGGTGCGTTGGGGGAAAGGAAAGTTTGTATGAAGTTAGACTAAACATTTTTAAAAACTTGGAAATCAATGATTCATGTGTTCTCGAGAAAGTGATGTAACGTAAAATTACGATGAGTGCTTCTTTTATGAATAAAACTTTTTTAATTTTACTGTGTTTATCATTGGAAACTGTTTTGGTTATGATTTTTAAATATTTGCTTTTATGCCAATGAAAAATGGATGAATATATTATGCATTAAAACCTTAAAATAGCTTACAATAGTTTAAACTTATAAACATTCTTTTGGAATTTCCATAAATCAATAAATAATAAAATTATCGTTTTGACTGTATCGCCCACAACACATTTATGTGTATGAGTTTCAATTGTTTTTTCATAAGGTATTTTGAAGTGGTATTTAGTTTTCCACTAACGTTATTAAGGTCAGACTAACCAATTTCAACATTTACCTACGGTCTATTTATTTATGTACAAAAAGTATTTATTTGTAGAGTTAGCATATTTCAAAAAAACTGTTAGGGTATATTAAGGTTCCAATAATCAAACTAATATATATACTACACACTATAATGATAACAGGACTGGTGCAGTCCTATGGGACAGTGAAGTTGCGGGTTTTGTTTTTCAAGTTTAGTGTTACATAATCTTATATACAAGTATTCTCGTGTCACAATGTTAGTCACAATACTCCTACGAAACGGCTGGACAGATTTTAATGAAATTTTGTGTGTATATTGGGTAGGTCTGAGAATCGGCCAACATTTATTTTTCAAATCCTTAAATAACAAGGGGGAGGGTATTAAGGGGGTTAGTAATATATGGCAAAACGACGTTTGCTGGGTCAGCTAGTATATTTATAATCTCCATAAAAAAATTCTTGTATTGAACCCATCTTCCAATCATAATCTTTAAATTTCTAAATGACACTAATTTTAAGCTTTAAAATGGAAGACAAAAAAAAATGCTATCTCCGTTTGCTTGTGCTTATTAAATAACAAACGACTGTAATTTAGATGACAATTTAACTACATACAACGATTAAGCCAAATTCAAATATCATTAATCCCCTTTGCAAGGAGAGGACTACCTTTGTGTAAATTAAGTAACACATATATACTCACTTAGTATAACTATGTACTTATATGTATAAATATTATAGGTTTTAAATTAAATTAAACTTTATTTATAGCAGATTTTAGAAAATCTATACACAAAATGACACATAACAAAATTACACAATGAATTATTGTTTTGAATTATAATAAATGTGGGACAAAATTTGCAGATCTGTCATCTTCTCAGTAAATATTCTGATTCTCAGCAAAAGTTGTAACTTTGCCGCCGTGCTGAGTCAGTCAGTTAGAGTGAGTGATTTAAGACATGGGAAATAGGTATCATACATATCATATATGTTTGAAGTCTTTTTATGTATGACAAAAATTTTATAACACGACTTTATTTGCATGGAGACTGGCATTGAGGATACTCACAGTCATTTACTTATTCATGAATCTTTTACAGCAGTTGATAGTTCACATATTTTCGGATCGAATAGCTTTAATGGTCAATAAATTACATATTATATTTTAAAATCACTCTTTAATAGATATTTAGATTTTTAGATACGATAGTTGAAAACGCACCAAACTTAGTGTCTTCTGTCTCAAACTTGAAAAATAATATTAGTGTAATAGATTTGACCAGTGATGACTCGAACACTACCATCCCTATGCCAAGTAAAAATAAATTAAAAAAATATATCAAAATTAATAAACTCATCAAAAAATGTCACAAATTCTTAAAAACAAAAAATATTTATAAAAAGTATAATAATATTTGTAAAGAGAAAATAGAAATTAAAACAAAAATGATATCATACTGTCAAGAAATTAATATATTAAAAAAAGACTATGAGGCGGATGTTAGCTCACTGCGGTCTGAGATTGGAAATTTAAAGCATAGTTTAGAAATATTAACATCTAAATACAGTACTGCTCAGAAAGAAATTGCTGAACACATATCTGCCATGGATGACCTGGTGAAACTTGGCAACAATAACCTCGAGCGTTTTGACTCTTTTATTAATTATCATAATTGCGAATGCCACCTTTCAGCCTCCGGTCCAACAGGGCAGATAGATACTAGCTTAACTAGTGAATCCCTTACTCGGCCTGCGGGGACTCACACCGACCCCAAATATTATAATGTACAACTACCTGTACATTCCATATCTATTCCTGAGGAAAAAAATAAAATAAAAATTTACAGTGATGAGTTAGGAAAAGGTATGGGAGTATTGTTGAGTGATTTTTGTGTGGGCCAGCGAGTAATCAATCATTGCATGCCCGGAGCCACTTATAATCAAATAGTAAATAGCATTTTGAGTGAGGCTCACTGTCCCAACACAACTATTATTTTATTAATTGGGAGAAGGGGTAATGTAAACAAACACCTAATGGAAAACATTTTAAATAGATTGAATCAGTTAAATATAAATAAAATTTTATTGTTTACACTACCTTATTTAGCTAAATTGCCACAGGAAAATAGGTTAAGATATGACATTAATAATCTAATGCACACAATAACTACTTGTAAGTATTTAAATGTAAATATTAAAAAAAGTAACAAAATTGATGTTATTGACATAAATAATTTATGGAACAATAATAATTATATGTTGACATATAGTAGGCTGAGCCTACCATTTTTCTTTAAACGACAGATAACATCTGTGCTATCATATTATATACAAACTGACATAGCCAATAATCTGGTTACTTTGATATCTGCTCATATTGAGCAAAACTGTAATATGACATTTTCTGACGTGGAATCCGTTCCAAATAATAATTTAAATTAATTATTAAGACAACAGAGGAAACCTCTAGCATATTAATAATCCATGACATTAAATCAGATAAATGTCATAATAATTTGGTAAGGAAAGCCCACAGTTGTAAAAATTTATATACTGTAAACCTGGTGCACCAAAATATACAGGGCATGCTAGGTAAAGATCTTGAACTGGAGTTATTTATGAATGGTGAAAATATCAATATTTTATGTTTAACAGAACACTGGCTCTCTATTTCCCAGTCCATATTTAACTTCAGCGGTCACCAGGTAGCTAGTGTGTTCAACAGAGAAAAAGCTATACGCGGTGGCTCTTTAATAATTGTAAGTAAACTTTTTAAATATAAAGAACGTAAAGACATTGTGAGCCTCTCTGTTGAGCAAACTATTGAATTAGCCTGCGTAGAGCTTGAGCACTTCATTGTTGTATGCGTATACAGACCTCCTAGTGGGTTATATGAGTACTTTGAGAAAGTATTGGAAGAAGTTTTGTTAAAATCAAATAATTCTAATAAGGCTATTGTTGTATGTGGGGATTTTAATATTGATTTATTAGATAATTCTAATATAAGTCTGAGATTTAAGTCTATGCTTCTATCATATAACCTACATAACTTATTTACTGAACCCACTAGAATCACTGCTACTAGTGCTACATGTATTGACAACATATTTACAAACTGTAAACCTTATTCTAAAGCTATTATTAATAAGTTAAGCTCAGACCATTGTGGCCAGTTAGCTTCCTTTTCTTATTCTTTAAATGTCAACAAAAATATTTTAAAAAAGACCTTTGTACCTATAAGTGCTACACGTATGGAGAAGTTTAGAGGTAGTATTGTGGCAAAACTTCCTTATTTATCATACATTAATGACCCTAACTACTTATATAACTCTTTATTTAAATTAGTAAAAACTGAATTTTCTACAATATTTACTTCAAAAACAGTCAATTCAGGGGGTCTCTTGACATTTGGTGAATGGGCAACTACTGGCATATATAAGAGCAGGCAAAGGCTTTATGAATTGTACAGTGAAAAAGCCTATAATCATAGTGTATCGTTTGCTTCTTTTATAAGTGCCTACTCAAAAATGTTTAGAAGAGTATGTTCCATGGCAAAATCCTTGTATATTAAAGACAAAATAAGAAATGCGCATAATAAAATTAAAATGACATGGAACATAATTGCTTGTGAAAGTGGAAGAGTCACAGATCGCAGCTTCGATTTTAAGTTAAATGTCAATGATAAATTTGTTACCTCAGACCGAGAAGTTGCATCTGAGTTTGAAAAATTTTTCACTGACATTCCGCTTTCAACAACGCAATCACTTAATTCGTCTCCAGGCATTGCCGAATTTTTGCTAAAGAAAAACGTTAAAGAATGTAATGTAATATTTACATTTAAACCTGTAAACCCCAAAGATATAATAATAGCCTTCAGAAGCCTGGACGTCAAGAAAACAGCTGATCTATGGGGTTTATCTGTAAAAGTCGTTAGTTCGATAATTGATGTTGTCGCACCTCATCTAGCTACTATATTTAATGGCTGTATAGAACATGGTGTGTTTCCTGATCTAATGAAACACAGTAAAGTAATTCCTATTTTTAAATCAGGCAGTACCCTAGATCCTAATAATTTCAGACCAATTTCAGTACTCCCAACATTTAGTAAAATTTTTGAAAAAATCATCCTCGGGCAAATGTTATCGCATTTTAATGCACACAATCTACTACATAAGAAACAGTTTGGTTTTACAAAAGGTCGCTCCACAACAGATGCTAGTGTTGAGCTAATTAGAAATATTTTTGAGGCATGGGAGAGGTCGCAGGATGCTCTTGGGATATTCTGTGACTTATCCAAGGCCTTTGATTGTGTGCACCATGAGACGTTGATCAGGAAACTGCATCATTATGGGATTAGAGATAGGGCACTCAGCCTCCTGAATTCCTATTTGAATAATAGAATACAGAGGGTTGATGTAAATGGTAAGAGATCTCCTGGGGCTCCTCTGGATATGGGGGTTCCACAGGGCTCTATCCTTGGCCCATTTCTCTTCCTTATTTACATAAATGATTTGCCATTTTTTGTACAGGACAAGCATGAGATAGTATTGTTCGCTGATGACACTTCACTTATTTTTAAGGTGAAACGTAATTTACTTATGTACGACGATGTAAACGATGCTCTCTCAAAGGTTGTCTACTGGTTTGATTCAAATAATTTATTATTAAATAACAAAAAAACAAAATTAATAAAATTCACGACACCTAATGTTAAACTTGTTGATAATGGTGTAGAATTGGGAGGAGAGATGTTAAAACCGGTGGAGTCCACTAAATTCCTAGGCATCACTATAGATTCGAAATTGCGGTGGGATCTTCATGTTGAGGGGATAGCGAATAGGCTCAGCTCTGCAGCGTTCGCGGTTAAAAAAATTAGACTTATTACTGACGTAGATACAGCTCGCGTAGTATATTTTAGTTATTTCCATAGCATTATGTCATATGGAATCTTATTATGGGGAAATGCAGCTACTGTCAATACTATTTTTGTCCTGCAGAAAAGAGCTATTCGTGCAATTTATAGTTTAGGCCCTAGAGTATCATTAAGAGATAAGTTTAAAGAAATAAAAATATTGACTGTTGCTTCTCAATATGTGTACGAAAATGTTATGTATGTTCATAAAAATATACACGAATTTCCCAGGAATTGCGACATGCATAGCATTAATACTAGGAACAAACATAAACTTGTAGTGCCTGTAACTCGCTTACGCCGAGTCAGTAATTCCTTTTATGGACAATGTATACGCTTATACAACAGGCTCCCAGAAAACGTTCAAAAAGCTTCTATTGCTAAATTTAAAAAAATTGTGAAAAAACGATTGTGTAGTAAAGGATATTATTCGATTAATGATTTTCTAGAAGACAGTACGCCTTGGGAATGATGTGATCGCTTCCAGGCTGTTTCAACTTATAAAATTATTGTTCAATTCGATTTGCTTTGGGAAAAAAAACATTACTGTAAAAAAAAATGATATTAGTCCCGCTGAGTTTCTTCCGCCAGTTCTTCTCAGGTCAGAGGCTTCTTCTTTCCGAACTGGTAGTAGACTCATGACGTTCAGTAAGAAATTGTAATAATTTTATGCTGAATAAAATATTTTGATTTTGATTTTTTTGATTTTTACAAAACATGATTTTTAGAGCAATATTTTGTACACTCAAAAATAAAAGCATCTTAACCAAAAGTACGTGCTATGTTAATTAAAAAATTAATAATAATATAATAATAAATAAATATCATACAACATACACACACGGTCGTCAGTTCCCATGTTAAGCAACTTAATGCTTGTGTTACAGGTAACAGCCGACTGTTATAACTATTCTTTTTAACCGACTTCCAAAAAAGGAGGAGGTTCTCAATTCGACTGTATTTTTTTTTTTTTTTTTTTTTATGTATGTTACATCAGAACTTTTGACCGGGTAGACCGATTTCGACAAATTTTGTTTTAATCGAAATGTGGTGTGTGCCGATTGGTCCCATTTAAATTTATTTGAGATCTAACAACTACTTTTCGAGTTATATCTAATAATGCGTTTTTACTTGACGCTTTTTTCATCGACCAACGTTGTATTATACCGCATAACTTTCTACTGAATGTACCGATTTTGATAATTCTTTTTTTGTTGGAAAGGGGATATCCCTAGTTTGGTACCGTGATAAGGAAACCAGGATCTGATGATGGGATCCCAGAGAAATCGAGGGAAACTCTCGAAAATCCGTAATAACTTTTTACTGGGTGTACCGATTTTGATAATCTTTAATTTAATCGAAAGCTGATGTTTACCATATGGTCACATATAAATTTTATCGAGATCTGATAACTACTTTTTGAGTAATCTTTGATAACGCGTAGTTGCTTGACTATATTTTCGTCGATCTACGTTGTATTACTTGTCGATGTAATTGAAGTCGGTTTTTTTTTCGTTTGCGAGCAAACACAATTATTTGATAAACGTACATAGAAATAATCTATAATCTATAATATATATAAACGCGAAAGGTCATTCATCACGAAATCTCCGAAACTATAACACCTACAAACTTGAAATTTGGCAAGTAGGCTCCTTATAGGACGTAGACATCCGCTAAGAACGGATTTTACGAAACTCAACCCCTAAGGGGGTAAAATGGGGGTTGGAAGTTTGTATGAGAGTCCCATGTTTTTGACGTAAGAGACTTGAAATTTAAAATGTAAGCTCTATAGATAGATGGTGAAAAGGTGTCCAAATAATGTATCTTTAGAAATCAACCCCTTTTTGGGTTAAAACGGGGGATAGTAGGTCGGCTCACTAATCACGAAATCTCCGAAACTATAACAGTTACAAACTTGAAATTTGGCAGAAAGGCTCCTTATAGGGCGTAGACATCCGCTAAGAACGGATGTTACGAAATTCGACCCCTAAGGGGATAAAACGGGGGTTGGAAGTTTGTATGAAAGTCCTATGTTTTTGAAGTAAGAGACTTGAAATTTAAAATGTATGCTCTATAGATGGTGAGAAGGTATCTAAATTATGTGCCTTTAGAAATCAACCCCTTCTTGTGGTTAAAACGGGGGATGGTAGGTTGACTCGCTCATCACGAAATCTTCGAAACTATAATACCTACAAACTTTAAATTTGGCAGGTACGTTTCTTATAGGGCGTATACATTTGCTAAGAACGAATTTTATGAAACTCTACCCCTAAGGGGATAAAACGGGGGTTGGAAGTTTGTATGAAAGTCCTATGTTTTTGGAGGAAGAGACTTGAAATTTAAAATGTATGCTCTATAGATAGTGAGAAGGTGTTCAAATAATGTATCTTTAGAAATCACCTCCCTTTTGGGGTTAAAACGGGGGATGGTAGGTTGACTTACTCATCACGAAATCTCCGAAACTATAACAGCTACAAATTTGAAAATTGGCAAGTAGGTTCCTTATAGGACATATACATTTGCTAAGAACGAATTTTATGAAACTCTACCCCTAAGGGGATAAAACGGGGGTTGGAAATTTGTATGAAAGTCCTATGTTTTTGGAGGAAGAGACTTGAAATTTAAAATGTATACTCTATAGATAGTGAGAAGGTGTTCAAATAATGTATCTTTAGAAATCAACTCCCTTTTGGGGTTAAAACGGGGTATGGTAGGTTGACTCACTCATCACGAAATCTCTGAAACTATAACAGCTACAAACTTGAAATTTTGCAGATAGGTTCCTTATAGGGCGTAAACATTCGCTGAAAACGGATTTTACGAAACTCGATCCATAAGGGGATAAAACGGGGGTTGGAAGTTTATATGAAAGTCATATGTTATTAAGGTAAGAGACTTGAAATTTAAAATGTATGCTCTATAGATGGCGAGGAAGTGTCCAAATAATACATCGTAATCTATATATATAAAAGAGAAAGGTCACTGATTGACATTACGAGAACTCAAAAACCGCTGGATGGTCCATCCATACAAGATGGACAAAGATGAAATTTGGCAGGGAGGTAGATTGTAGTTAGTAGACGTCCGCTAAGAACGGATTTTGCGATATTCCATCGCTAAGGGGGTTTAATTGGGGTTGATAGTTTGTATGAAACATATACAGTAGCAACAAGTTCGCCTGATAGGTTATTCATACTGCAGCCTGAAAATAAAAGTAAAATGTGGTGTATAGAGAGGTTTTATAAAAATAACTATTAAATTATACTAAATTGTGCCATTGAAAAAGTTACTCAGAGTGATAAGCATTTCAAGTGACTGAAGTAAAAAATAATTTGCGTTAATCATCTTAATAGTAATGCATATCTTCATAAACACGCGGACGTAGTCGCGGGCAACATTCAGTGTATTATAAAACAAAGTTCCCAAAAGCGTATGTGACCGATTCCCTCAAAATCTACTTAACGGATTTTCATGCGGTTTCACAAATGGAGAGAGGGCTTCAAGAGGAAGGTTTACGGAACGGCAAAGCCGATTTTGATGAGAGTTTCACTGGAAGTTTGCCGGGAAAACTTTGTGACAAACTGATTTCAACGCGGGCGAAGCCGCGGGCACAGCTAGTACATATATAAATATATAAATACAAATATTATATTATACCCAGACTCAGGCGGGAATCGAACCCGCAACCCGCAGAACAGAAAGCAGAAAGCACTATAAACTGCACCAACGGGCTAGTCAAATTATAAATCATATTTTATTTGTAATTTATTTAATATGTTGTTAGCATTCATTTATTTCCCACTTTAAAAAATGATGATATAAAATCATTACAGCTATTTATAATATCAAACGAAAGAGGGATCAAAACTCTTCCAACCATGCATGAGTCCTAGTTGATAAACACAATGGATATAAATCAGTCGAGTCCCTATTCTGAGACACAGATCGAGGAAAAGCGGCGAAAAAAACAAACCTTTGTGTACTCCTGGGAATTCAGTTGTCACCACTTGTTTTTGTCATTTAAGGAACTCCCGATGCGCAGTACATTCCTCTCCATTAAACATTGGACAAGGTGTGAGGACGAAGGGAGATGGAGGTAGGCGATGTACGTGTTAGAAAAAGGGACGGGTAGCTTGGATATTTATCGCAGGTCAAATGTTCGCCAGACAATATTGTCTTATTTGAGTCCCAACGGCCGTCTCGATAGCTTTATGTGTTAGTTCATTGAAACTCCCAACTTTGTGGATTACAATGCAAATTCTGAGTTGCTCGTGTCGTTGTTTTTGCTAAATCAAGTGGACGTTAGATTTCATTGGGATAGTTTTTGTACATTTATTAGCAGATAAAACGAACGGAGTGAGGGTATCATTTTATTTTCGATAGAAATACTTTGATTGAGATTGGAATAATAAATGTCGAATTACCTAAATGGGCACTTGGGACTCTGTCGTCATTTCGAAATTCTCGAACTTTCGTTACGATCTTCAAAATAATATTCCCATTTTATTTATTAGCTGAGCGTATAACGCCTTCAGTTTCTCATGAAAATATCTTTATGTAACATTCGACCTTTGGATTTGTGAAGATATCGCCTAACCGCTGTTTGCCTTTCTTAAAATACTTGGAAGGTAGTTTTACATTCATTTCCATATAATAAACGTATCACGAAGCTTGTCTGTTCGTAAATCAATATAATAAAAGTACTTGTCGTATATTATTAGATTTTATTGATACTAAACTGGAAATCAATGTGAATTTCCCATTGTTGGACAAAAACCTCCCAGGAGAATAAGAAAAGCGATAAATAGAAGAAGAGAGAAGATTCAGAACTTAATCTATCACTGTTCCCTAGGTGGATATTTCAAGTTTGACAGTATTTATGAGAATTTATATTATTACTTTGAAACTATACAAATATTTTCACAAGTTACCATCGCATAAAACTATCCAACACTATATATTCCAGAGTCCCTACTCATTTGTAAGGGCAGTAAAAGATCCAGATAATATATGTGTGCTTGCAAACAACATGGATTAATAGTTTACAATACTTTCATTCAATATTAAGTTAACATTATTGTTTTCTGTCTCACTTTATTTATATTTTATATAATATTTAATTAGCCAGATATATTCTTTAAATTTTAATTGCATTTTGTGTATAGTTGTTATAGAGATGCAAAATTATCTATTTTCTTTTGTAATTTATCCTTATAACAAATGTTATGATTTGTATCGTGTAACCGTGCCAAAGATTAAATAAATAAATAAAATAAATACATGTGTGTAAATACAATACGATGTAAAATAAAGGTGTTATGCACTAGGGAAGTAATTAATTGATATATAGAAATAAGGTTTAAGGTTCACCGAAGCAACGAGTATAGTTTATAGAAAATATGTTTCAGAATCCCATTGAAAGTTCGTGTAAGTTATGAATATGTTAGCTATCTCGACCTTGGTTCGTCTCCGAGAGCGCTCGTATCGCTCTCGAGTACACATTGTAAGCTCGTGTTCAGATGAATGTCAAATCTCTCGATCTCGAAAGATTCGAGTAATTAACGCTTGAATGGAGCTTGTCTAGTTTATTAAAGCTTTGGCGATTTCATGTTTTGTGTGCACTTAAGGTTCTGCTGTAGTAGTGAGTTGCATGAGCGTCGGTCTTGGCTTCAATTCCCATTTTCATTTGATATTTATATTTGTCTCTTATTTATGTATTTACATTTGTTGAACTCACTATCGCTTCAGCCTGTAATATCCCACTACTGGGCATAGGCCTCTTTCCCCATTTAGGAGAAGGATCAGAGCTTAATCCACCACGCTGCTCCAATGCGGGTTGACGGATATATTCCCTACTATGAGTAACGATATCTATCAGGCGTACATGATAACAACCGGGACCGACGGCCTAACGTGCTCTCCGAGGCACGGTGGGGAAACCCACAAGGACTTCACTGAGCTCACTATTCCTCAGAGAAACTAATAGCGTTAAAACTGATAGTGTTCGTACAGTGACTTGGACACGTCATAGCGATTGTTTTTCGCGAATAGGAAATTTTCCACGAACCCGCAGTGAAGAGTCGTGGGTTAACCTTCGAACCTACTATAATACTAGTATATATAGTATAAGAAAATAATAATAATAATAAAAAAAACAGAAATTGTACCATACATTAGAATAAGAACCGGTCGGTGGACTCACGTCTCTGTTGGAGACATTAAAAACATAGTGTAACCTGAACAGCGATGTTGCTGAGTAAGGCCTACCTTGAAATAAAAAATAAAAACAAAAATTGCATGTTTTTAGAATAAAAGGACATGGGTTCATAAGCCCGTGGATGTATATCACTTGTAAAAAAAAAAAAACCTTCGATCCTATTCCAATATCAAAAAAGAGACCATTGGCCAGCAGTTGGAAACTATGTTGTTCGAATTTCGTTTCATCTGAATCATTTATGTAGTCAATATTAAACAACAACCAATATAAAAAACTTAACATAAAATTTGTTAGCACATAGTTTATATATCACAAATCCCTCTAAAGCAGTAAAGTACAAAGTGAGTTTGAAGGTCGAGCGACAATATAAACTAGTTAATTTAACAAAAATCAATATCCGATATAGGGGACAGAACTTTGTATGGGCACTTTGTGTACTTGGGCTTACGGATGAGCTGATGAATCGATTTCAATTATTTCGATATCAAAACAGCTTAGGGATTATCAACTTTACAAAAAATCTTTAAAATTAATAAAAATTTAATTTTTTCAAAGCTAACGAGAACATTCGAGAAGTATGATGAGCCTGAATGTACTTAACTAGCCCGTTGGCGCTGTTTGTAGTGGCCCTGCTTTCTGTTCAGCGGGTTGCGGGTTCGATTCCCGCCTGAGTCTGGGTGTAATATAATATTTCCGTTTATATATTTATATATGTTTTATTTCTATTTATGTTTATAAAAAAAATAGTTATAACAGTCGGCTGTTACATACACAAGCATTAAATTGCTTACCTTAGGAACAGACGACCGTGTGTGTATGTTATATGATATTATTATAAGAGTAGGGACATTGTGGAGTTAGTTTGAATACCAAATTGTGTTTGGCGGGAACACACATTACTTTTTAGCTGTTTGTAGGTCCTAAAAGAACTAGCATTCGATTAAAACTGAACTGTGAAGTCTCCTCAAATTTCTCTTAAAATACGTTTAGCGCGCTAATTTTCTTACAGAAATAGATAGATAACTTACCTTTCTAAGACAGGAGTTTGAATAAAGTCATAACATTAATTCAAATATTCCTTATTATAACAATGTATAGTGACACTTTCATGTGGTACACATTGTCGCAATTTACAATAATTGAACACGGATTTATCAAGCCGCTTAGTAAATGTCTAAAGCGCTTCAACAAAACATGGTCGTTGTACATTGGAAAATGTTTATAATTCAGCGGCTAAATCGTAATTTGCTGAACAATCCGAATGAATCCTGATCGTGACAATTTGCTGTCGTCCCGCGGCGTCACAATAACGCTCTAAATTGTAATGGTTTTCAGATTCAACGGTCACACAATCTGGGACATTGGTTTATAGACACATCTATATCTATACAACTAAATAAAATTGGGGTGTCTATTTTTAATATTAAAATAACCGCTTTTTACTTAATGCATATGGATGTATACACGTTACATATACCAAAATAACATTAATTACAATTTTTGGCTGTCTATTTTTCTGTCTGTTTGTTCCGGCTAACCTCTGAAACGGCTATACGGATTTTGACGGGACTTTAACTGGCAGATAGCTGATGTAATAAGGAGTAACTAAGGCTACTTTTATTTTAAAAAATTTATTTGTTTTATAACTCTGCGGACTGAACAATAACTTTTTTGTTAAATTCCACGCGGACGAAGGCGCGGGCATAGCTAGTATCAAATAAATATGAAGTTTGAGTTGACCTAATTCTAACTAAGAGTTATGTACGACAAATATTGATAATGTTGTGGTTAGTGTTTGTTTAAGAGACATACTTAAGTTAAAAATATTTTCTCCCTTATACTCTTTCTTATTTATATTTCTGAAAGCATATAGCAGAGATTTTTTTTATTCATTAGATTGATGTTATCAGAGATTAAAAATATCAAAGATAATTAAATTTTTATCAAATTTATTAAAAAGGTTCAATAAAAATGTTCTGATTTGTCTACCAACTTATTTCTGCTACATAAATCGTCGACTTAAATGGTCTAGTAAATTTAAAACAAATTGGATATGACAGATCAATATAGCACGATTGGTCCTATAAGGCATTTGTTTTTATTTGGATCAACGGAGCCCTAACAACATAAACAGAAAAGTAGAAATATAATTTTATGGTATATAGTTTTTAGTTTCGAATTCAATTGATCCATCATCATCATCACTTCAGCCTATCGCAGTCCACTGTTGGACATAGACCTCCACAAGTTCGCGCTAAAAATGGCGTGAACTCATGTGTTTTGCCTATAGTCACCACGCTGGGTAGGCGGGTTGGTGACCGCAGGGCTGGCTTTGTCGCACCGAAGACACTCCTGCCCGTCTTCGGCCTGTGTCAAAGCTGGTTGGATGGTTATCTCGCCATCGGTCGGCTTTTTATGTTCCAAGCTGGTAGTGGAACTGTGTTATCCCTTAGTCGCCTCTTACAACACCCACGGAAAGAGAGAGGGTGGCTATATTCTTTACTGCCGTAACCACACAGCGAGAAATGCAATTGATATATTTAGTTTATATGTTCTACATTTCAATTGTTCATTACACTTATGGTCGTAGTTCGTATGATGGAGGGGTTTTGAAGCATTATAGTCACATATTATAGAGACTAAAGATAGGTAATTATTATCATGGGCGCTAGTATTTAGCAAACATTTATAATAAATAGCTCGAGGGAATGGGGAGATAAAAATAGTTGAAAAAAGTCATAATAAGTATTGAAACAAATCTGCAACACGCTAAAAAAACTTTTTTAAAATCGCTCAAAGTTATTATTTTCTTACGAGTATTTATTTCAATTCCATCAATACTCTAATTGAAAGGTATAGCAATAGTAACAAAGGCATTATTTTCGTATTAAATCCTTCTTTACGTAATTCCGATCGCTCATGAATTCTCTCTAACGATTTTCGTAATGGATTCAATCGTACAATTTAAATCTTTATCTTACACTGAGTTTCAATAGAGATTTTGAATGCTTCGATGGATCGTGAAGGAATTCTCGGCAACCTAAAATCGTAGATTCAATTATTAAGAAACATCTTATTTTACTGAATTCAACAAATTTTTGGGATATTCATTATTCCGTTGCTTGACAAGGACTTTTTATTTGTATAGAAGTAACGTTGAATTACAATCCACTGTTCTATTCTTGATTGGCCGTTGCTTTATGTTCACAAGGTTATAAAATAATAGGTGGCTTTTTTAACCGACTTCAAAAAAAAGGAGGAGGTTACTCAATTCGACCGTATATATATATATTTTTTTTTATGTATGTTCGGGGATAACTTCTTCGTTTATGAACCGATTTTGATAATTCTTTTTTTGTTGGAAAGGAGATATCCATAGTTTGGTACCATGATAAGGAAACCAGGATGTGATGATGGGATCCCAGAGAAATCGAGGGAAACTTTCAAAAATTGTAAGGGTGACTAGTAAATTTAATCATGTTTTCATTAAGTACTATAAAGCACTACTATTTAATAAAGGTCTGGAGTCGATCTGATGATGGAGAAGAAAGATAGTAGAGGGAACTCCTCAACAATTTATAGCAATTACCTGGTTTTTGAACTTAATTCGTTTCTATTGATGAGAACTTTGCACCTGTATGAGTTATAAGTGCCTTTACAGTCTGATGATGGAGACAAAAGATAGTCGAGGGAACTCTTTAACGATTTATAGCAATTACCTGCTGTTTGAACTTAATTCGTTTCTATTGATGAGAACTTTGCATATGTATGAGTTATAAGTGCCATTTCAGTCTGATGATGGAGACGAAAGATAGTCGAGGGAACTCTTCAACGACTTATAGCAATTACCTGCTGTTTGAACTTAATTCGTTTCTATTGATGAGAGCTTTGCACCTATATGAGTTACAAGTGCCATTACAGTCTGATGATGGAGACGAAAGATAGTCGAGGGAACTTTTCAACGATTTATAGCAATTACCTGCTGTGTGATTATCTGTGTCGCAGGACCAAGTTTGATGATGGAGCCCATAAACACTCGAGGGAATTTCTCAACAATTTACAGCAGTTACCTTTTGCTGTTTGACGACCGCTTTGATATAATGGTGCATGTGCTGTGTCGGCGGCGCCTAAACACCGACGGTCGCGGGTTCTATTCCCGCTCGGAGTGGATATTTATGTTTATACAAATATTTATTTTCAGTCTAGTTGTTAATCCTTGTGATTCTCCCAACCTAGCCTCAGAGAACACGCTAGGCTGTCAGTCCTGGTTGTTATTACGTACACCTGATAGCGAACTTTACTCATAGTATGTCGACGCGTTAGCGCAGCGGTCACAGCACCGGCTGTTGCGCTGGCGTTAGTGGGTTCAATCTCCGCGCACGACAGATATTTGTATTGGCCATATAGATGTTTGTCATTGTCTGGGTGTTTGTGCTTGTGTATTATGTATGTTTCCGGTCCCCCAACACAAGAGAAAAAGCATCCTTGTTAGGTCTATCCATCACTAAAAATTGTAAAATAAAATAATTTTTAACAAAAAAAAAACCGACTTCAAACAGGAAACTAAAAAGTGAAAAATAAATTTACTTAGTACAAAGTAATTCGTATTTTGATTTAGTTAATCAGAAATGATTAAATAAATATTTTATAATTTTGAAGTTGGTGCCAAGTAAATACTACAACAACCTGAATACTGAATGACTGTTTCAATAACAAATACAAATAACACACACACAACAAACAAGTACAAAAAATATTATTAGATATGTCAAAACAATAACAGAATGATAACAGTATTCAAAGTAATAGTCAATGAAACAAATTATGAAAGAAAACTGAATACAACTTACGAGTAGATACTGGAGTAGTTATTGTTTTACTTGGCACCGACTTCAAAATTATAAAATATTTATTTAATCATTTCTGATTAACTAAATCAAAATACGAATTACTTTGTACTAAGTAAATTTATTTTTCACTTTTTAGTTTCCTGTTTGAAGTCGGTTTTTTTTTGTTAAAAATTATTTTATTGTTTCTATATTAAGCGATATGATTTCAGGCTTATTACCAACAATCTGGGCCCACGACTGCAGATAAAAAAGTGTCGTCCGAAAAAATAGTGTAAGTTTTGGACGTTTTGGAGTTATATAAAATTAAAAACGCTTCAGGCCTCTCGTAGTATGTTATGTATGTGTAGACATAGTAAAGAATATAGCCGCCCCCTCTCTTCCCGTGGGTGTCGTAAGAGGCGACTAAGGGATAACACAGTTCCACTACCACGTTGGAACTTACAAAGCCGACCGATGACGGGATAACCATCCAACTGCTGACTTTGAAACAGAAGCTGGCTTGAAGACAGGCAGCAGCGTCTTTGGTGCGACAAAGCCAGCTCTGCGGTCACCAACCCGCCTGCCCAGCGTGGTGACTATGGGCAAAACACACGAGCTCACACCATTTTTGACGTGAACTTGTGGAGGCCTCTGTCCAGCAGTGGACTGCAATAGGCTGAAATGATGATGTTGATGTATGTCCTTTGTCTCTCTCCAGTGGTTTATTCTCCAGAGATTTACACACACAATACAAGTACAATCACCCAGACCACTACAAAAATAATGTAATATTATTTATTAAGGCCAAGCTAACAAAAATAACTTTTATTTCCAGTCTTCCAGTTCAAAGCTCAAAATTACTGAATGCCAACGCCATTGCGGCAACGCGTCGTCACCATAAAAATAGAAAGGTCTTTTATCTACAAAAATGTCATAAAAAGTAAATATTAATTGGTAAATATTATGTTTATTTTAAATACAAATAAAAATGTAATTTACATTTGACTTACATTTACTAAAACTATTGTATCACATATACAAAGAAATGTCGTTCCTTAAGGAAAAGTATTAAAATTTACTTTATATAAGTAAATTGCAGTTTTAAGTCTGATTATTTTTTGTTTATTTATTGATTAAATCATTTAGAATTTAAAATAAAATCACGCATGTAACAAGAGCTAATACCATTTCAAAATATAATCTAACTTTACCTCTAAACTCTTGTCCCTAATTGGAGAAAATGCCGTCAAAAGGGATTGCCTTTGATTCTACCTTTGAAACTCCAGAATTCCGTCCCAGTCTGTCCAGATGATCTCGCAGGATGTAAACACAAATTGCGTTTACATAACAAGTTCGGTACAGACGCGAAGAGCATTGTGGCGGATGCTGTCATCTTGCGGTGGTAAGGATAATTCGGTGCGGCGTCGAATGGAATATCATGTTCAATTGGGTATGTTGCTTTCGCATTATTAACAGATTGATAACTCAGAATCAAAATCAAAAACTACATTTTATTCAATCATTTTACAAATTAAATTTTACTCGTTAATAGTGAAGTTACCAACAATTTGGAATTTAAATTCCGTAGAGAAGAATCAGCAAGTTAATTGCGGGGGTAGAAGAAAAAGATCTATATATTCATGAAAATAAAACACGTTGGTACACAGTTTGCTCTCGGCTAGTATGATGTACAAGTCAGTCCTGCTTTTCATGGTTAAAACGAACTAATACACTCTTAGCGATAAGACCGCCTTTGTACATCTTCTTTGGTATATATCACTTTTTTTTATGGTGTAACAATAAAGATTATTTATTATTATTACGACTATAATTGTAATACAAGCGTACAGAGGTTTATTAAGCTTCTATGAGTTTAGGTTTAAGGATCATTTTTTTTTCTCAAAATCTGTAGTCATTTTATAGACTTTTTATTGAAATGTTTTTTATAAGACAGTCGTAACAGACTGTAACTGTCCCACTGCAGAGATACGGTCGTTCACCTATGAAACACAAGAATATCCGGGGCCTTATTTCGTCACACTACTTCATTGAGTATTTGCGGATATGTCTCAAAGTTTCTTCCGAAACATACATTTCTTTGAGAAATTTTGCTTGTCGAAGTTTCATTTTAAATAGAAATTCTAAATTCGAGTTAGCGATTTTAGATATATTCCGTGGATTGAAAACCAGAAATATATAAACCTGAATTATTATTTTTTAAATTATGTATTATTTTGACACCAGTTCTAGTATTTATTAGTATTAACCTTTAAGTATGGACGTCATTTTTTCTTAACACTACTGTGGACGTATAGTCTCACAGGCTCCTATATGCACACACATTTTTTTTTTTGGGGTATTTGATACAAGATCGCTTTAAAACTAATTACATATTAAAGTTATGTAGTTTAGCAATTAAATAACGTGCTTATATAATCAAATTTAATTTAAAAAATTATAGAAATATTAAAAATCCAAAATTATGGCTCTTTTCAGTCGAAATCTACTTAAGTTACATTTTTAGGTAATAAAAGCAGCCAAACTTATTCCTATAACAAAATAAGTCTTTTTTCTCAAAATATAATGTATAACAAACCAAAAATACAAAAGAACTACTTCATATAACAAATATAAAAAATTTTGACAACAGTCAAATAAGGTAAATTTATTGGCAGTCAGTATACAGAGGTCTAGAACATTGGAGACACACAGATACAAACATGAGTAATCATCCTGTGTTTTATCGCGGAACAGATTTTACACGCTCTTCTGGTTCCTTGACTGGTTTCTTGATCCTGGACATCTTCTGTGACCATATACTTACCTAAAACTAGTGTCATGGTCAACCTCAGCTCTCCTGGCAGTAATGTATTTATAAAACGTCTTTGCACATAAGGCACCACAAGCACAAGTGCTAATTTTTTAAATCTCTCTCCGCAGCTTTTCTTTGGTGCATCTTATATAAAATGTACGCATTCATGGTACTCAAGTCTAGGACATGATATAGCAACACCATAGGCTATCTCTATCACTACAAGATTCTTCGCCTATGTCTTGGTCCTGGTCCTGGTCATCATCACTGTCGCTTTCATGATTTTGTATCAGTTTGGACTCCAACATAAAAAAAATCTTCAGTACTCTCTTCATTGCCAGACTGATCCGAAGATAATAACAACTCACTCACTTCACCACAAAGGTGGATTTTTTGCACCAAAAGTTTTTCTCACAGGGCCCTGAATAGAATGGTAGTTTAGCTCTTAGATGGTCGTTTTGATTTAAAACTATTGGCTTTATTGTTTTTTGACATTTTGTACTTCAAAATCTGATAAAAACGTAATCGCTCTTATAAAATATATCATAGGGCAAAAATGGACGTGTAGCCTGACAGGCTCCGGTCAATATTTTGATGGTCATTACTTAGGTGATATTCATTGGAAGACGCAAATTCCTCTCTCGTTGGTAGTTTTACAACTAAAACAAAAGCTACTGAGCCGCTCAACCGCGGGGAGTTAGGCCAATTAGGTGAAACTAAGAGAATGAAAACATCGAGTAGCCTGTGAGAATCCACGTCCATACTTGAAGGTTAAAAATGACCTTCATGTACTGCATTTGTACAAAAATTAGTTATTAGTCTAGATTAATGCTCTATAAACCTAGATTAATCCTTACTGTGTCTTTGAACTGCAATCCAAGTCCTGTAGGAAAACGAGCCTTAGAATATTTACAGGGTAAGTCATGTAATAGTAGTTAAAATCATTCAGCATCATCAAATTTTAATATTTTTAATTTAAGCTGTGTGGTTACGGCAATAAAGAATATGGCCACCCCCTCTCTTCCTGTAGGTGTCGCAAGAGGTGATTAAGAGATAACAAAGTTCCACTACCACCTTGGAACTTAAAAAGCCGACCGATGGCGGGATTAACATCCAACTGCTGGCTTTGAAATACACAGGCCGAAGAAGGGCAGCAACGTCTTCGAGTCGACAAAGCCGGCCCTGCGGTCACCAACCCTCCTGCCCAGCTGCCCAGGTGACTATGTGCAAAACATATGAGTTCGCGCCATCATGTCTGGCGCAATCTTAGGGAGGCCTATGTTCAGCAGTGGACTGTGACAGGCTGAAGTGCGAGTTGTTTTTTGTTGGTTATCTGTAAGAAGTCGCTGTTAGATATATGATCACCTTTGCATTTATTAAATTAGAATAATGTTATTTACTTTGATAATTTTCTAAATTACTTCATAGTATAAAACAAAGTCGCTTCCCGCTGTCTGTATGCTCAGATCTTTAAAACTACGCAACGGATTTCGATGCGGTTTTCTTCAGTAAATAGAGAGTTTCAAGAAGGTTTATATGTAGTGTGTGCAAAATATACTAGAGGAAAACTGATAGCTTTTGCACACGTGCGAAGCCGGGGCGAGTCGCTAGTACACGATGAAATACTAAATAAATTACCAGTTCTCTCATTATATATGCTAATTTGAATTTTTTTTGTTTCGGCTTACACAAATCCCGCGGAAGCCGAATGCATATTAGGTGGTAGCACAAAATCGTAAATGTTCGCTAATTTGTGTTGTCAATTGTTCAGCCAATGATCCGTAAATAGTTGGTCTGATTGCGTGAATATCGTAATTTTGATTGGATTGAACGCAACGGCTATTAACGGCCAAGATTTAAATTTGAATTATTCCATAACGGAATATAAATATTTGCGTTCGTATAACAGTATTGGGATTTATCGTACTTCAAATAAAATGATTATTCGATTATTTTATTGAGTGTACAGGATTACGAAAAATATTAATCTGCTACGTTATGACTGACTTATTTGTTAAACGTACATTACACATTTGTTAAAGTTGTTTCCCTACTATATTCTTACAAACTTAAAAAAAAATCACTAACTGAATGGTTTACAAAACAAAATTATGTAAAGACTGAGGCTTTACTTGAAGTTATTACCTAGAAATATACCAAATACAACATTCACACACACACACACACACACACACACACACACACTCACACACCCACACACACACAGAGAAAGAGAGAGAGAAACATGCATAAATACTTACTTACTTACTTACTTAATAACTCTTTTTTTGTCTTTTGTGATTGAATCATAATAATGTTAAGTTTTTATTTTATAAGTATGAATATGGAGAGCATCCTGGACATCCTGGTACAGGTAAAACACTTAAAAGGATGTCCCAACAACGGTATCATGTTATGTAAATGTTTTTTCTAAATAAATGATTTTTATTATTTTATTATTTATATTATAAATGTAAATATAAGTTTGTTTGTTACGCTTTCCTGCGAAAACTACTAAACCGATCATCATGAATTCATGAATGATTTGTTTTCTTTTCAGACGTTCTGATAAGTTAGTAAGTAAGCTTCAGTGCTGGCGGTCGCGAGGTCGATTCAAGTTAGGGCAATTTTTACTTATACAATGATTAATTTATTTGTGGTCTGGGTGTATGTCGAAGGGTCTAAAAGAGTATATAAAATCTGATAGTGATAGATCGTTACTCATGATCGGGATATTATTGATTGACTGGTTCTGGAGAGCAATTGTAATTATTAACTCTACGTATGTCTCATTTTATTGTTTTTAATTTTAATTTTTTTATCTTTGGTATTTTGTTTTTATTTTTAATCGAACTTTTGTAATTCACTCGTTGACTATATTCTCAAGTTATTCTAATTAAGTGCTTTTGCTGTTTCTTTGGTTTTGGATTTTATTTGTTCATATTTTTGATGTAACAACAGAACAAAGTTCTTTTTTGTAAGTGTTGTGTACTTCTGTAAGTGACGAGTTCACCATAAATTTATTTTTTTCGAATATTTGAACCCTGTATTGTTAATAGTGAATAAGTCGTAAGTACCTTTATAAGAATAAATAAATAATAAATAAATATTATATTTCAATCTGCGGCTAAACAGTAGTGGAGAATGTAGCGACACTTCCCCTTTAGTGTATTTAACGGAAGAACTCTTGTTCCAACAGTGTTACCACTTACCTCAGACGACTGTTACCTACCATATGTATCTACCTATCATCATCTACATTATTTCAGCCTATCGTAGTCCACTGCTGGATATAGGCCTTCCCGATTTCCCCCCAAACATCTCTATATATCCATATTCACTCAAAATTAGGTGCTGTACGGACCAAACCGACCTCAAATTCAAATCAGCGTATTGAAATACATAATTGAATAACAAATAACCTTAGGCGGGTTTGGTCTGGAAGGTACAGAGCAATTTTTTGTGGGTCTGTATAATTATTAGTAAGAGATAATAAGATAACAAATATTTAATTTATATTCATAGAACCATTTTCTCAACGTATACTTTCGTACAATTTAAGTTAATCTAATATATTTAGACGTGAATCCTCAGAGGACTGTGAGAAAGGAATTTCGAGATATAATGTGCGAATCCCCACGGAACCGCGGTACATTGATCTCGCCCACAATAATATTTTTATCATTCTTATCGCTCGAATCTCGCATCTGGATACATTCTCGGATTATATAAATTCTATTCTATTTTAAGCCTCTCAACTCTGATCTCGAATATGGTATTATATGAATGACGAAATTATTATTCGAATTCTCGTTTTATGGAATAGTTTTGAAAGAATTTTTCTATCTAATATAATGTTGGAATATTAAATAAAATTTTATTAGATTTATTGCTCAGAATATATTATTAATCTGCTGAGCGACACTATGTATCTAAACAAAAACGAGTCGCTGTTATGTATGTATGTATGCGCACTACAAACAAATTTTCGTATAGTTATGTATGAGGTTTTTTTTTTGGTTATTGCTGGAACATAGTTTATATGAAAAATAATAAAAAAAATAGAAATAGTAATTAAAAAAATATCGATATGAATATCGATCAAAATAAATACATAACAGATTAAAAACGTTAAAAAAATCAAGTAACAAAATAACAGTTATTGTAGCCACATTTGTTAGCAATAAACAATCGTATTTAGAATCTAAGTTTCTTGAAAACAATTTTTTACCTTAAATTTCAAAATCAATATTCTGGAACAAGTAGCACAGTATTAAATAAGTTTTTGTTCAAACCAACAAAAGACACCGGCATCTAAGTTCGCTTTGATCCCTTAAAAGCCTTCCAAGCGACGAGGCTTTGCATAGGCTTATGCGGGCTTCAGTTGGCGCTCGTCTGATAAATCGGCGCGATAGGTGCAAGCCACAATAAATAGTGACAATAGTAGCTGGAGTTGCCTTATCTGTCACGACAGGACAAGGTCGGGGGTCTAAATTAGTTTAAGTTTGAGGTCGTTGATCTTTGAAGTTCTCTGGCAGCTCGTTTGAGATTATTAAATCGTTATACTATACACTTTGAAGTATTTTATAGTTTAGTTAAGTTATATGTTCAAATGCAAACATAGTAATTGTGTTATTTTGTAAGTTATGGTGAATCGAAATCTTAATTAAAATAACTTTAATAAAATAATAATAAAAGCATTTTCGAATTATAAAATAATAATAATATAATATATAATATAAAATTTTAAAAGTGATTATAATTTTTAAAAGTGAAGCTATCAATTTAGACAGTTTGACGTTCAAATTTGAAAACCAATAATTTATTGAAGTCCGAAATTTGGTTTTAAAATTAATGTCATGTTCGTAAAGAAATTTTCTGAGATGATTATATATGAGACTCAGAGTAATACGACGTGGTGAACTTAGATCCAACGCATATCTTATACATTTAGAAAGACCAAAGGTAAGACTTAAGTCTTGAAGTAAAGTAAAAGAGTAAAAAAAGTAGTAAAAGTAAAAAAGTAAAAAAAAAGTAAAAATAAAAAAAGAGTCTCTAAGTAAGCAGTAGTCTTAAAGTCTTTACTTACTTTATTTACATAAAAAATAATAATAATAAAAATGTTAAAAATGCCTTTCTAATTATAAATGAACACAGCTACATATCCTGTAAAGTAAAAAAAGTAAAAAAAAGTAGTAAAAGTAAAAAAGTAACAAAAAGTAAAAATAAAAAAAGAGTCTAGAAGTATGCAGTAGTCTTAAACTCTTTACTTACTTTATTTACATAAAAAAATAATAATAATAAAAACGTTAAAAATGCCTTTCTAATTATAAATGAACACAGCTACATATCCTTAAAAGAATTATGAGATTAATGACGTAGAGTACAGTAGGCAATATCCTACTCAAATTCAGGAGCAGCCCGACACACCACCTGACAAAGATTACAGTAAGTAACACTGCTTTCAAGTGGTGTGTCCTAGTGGTGAGTAAGCCAGAGCTAGGTAGGGTGGGGTCACAGAGCCTATGGTCGGCGGTAATAATATACCGTCAAATATACTGTAGGCTTGGTTTCCACCTTAGTGGTACAAAAGCTTTTTAGCCTTACAGGTTACAGCCATGGATTGTATGTGTTGCGTTGGCGGTTGCGGATTCGATCCTCGCACATGAAAAACATTTGTATTGGCCATACAGGTGTTTGCCGGGGTTTGAGTGTTTGTACAGTCCTTGTGGGTCTCCCCACCGTGCCTCAGATAGCACGTTAAGCCGTCGGTCCCGGTTGTTATCATGTACACCTGATAGCGATCGTTACGCATAGTAGGGAATATATCCGCCAACCCGCATCGGAGCAGCGTGGTGGATTAAGCTCTGATCCTTCTCCTATATGGGGAAAGAGCCCTATGGCCAGTAGTGAGGATATTACAGGCTGAAGCTAAATGTCCCATTATTAAACAAGGATCCCGTAAAACGAACAAAATTTCTAGATTAATCAGTCACGCTACTCTAATAGTTTATTACGGATAAATTTCTAAATAATAACAATCGTGATTGGTTAAGCAATAAGGGCATAGTCTCGAGTTTAGAATAACAACTGGAACTAACTTAATTTACTGCTGTCTGCCGCTGTTCTCGGCACGGCGAGGTCATCCATGAGAAGAAACATCCAGACTAGTTTTACCACGACTACAGCAGAACTGTAGTCACATACGAACCAGCTTCAAAATATGGCAGAGAACAGGTAACCACGCGTAAACCCGTATTTGATTCTACCAAAACAATTAATATGGAAAGTATTAAAAAATCTTTGTTAGTAAGTTTTTAAATAATTAGACATTATCATCATAACACCGGAATTGAAAATGAATGTCATATTTTTTCCAGTTGTTCTTTGATTTTTCATGACGTTATTTTGACTGCTGACAGAGAGACGAGTCAAACTCATTCATAACCCCGAATCAGATCCGCAATAGTGTGTCACATGTCTTTGTTCCTCGCATTCAGAGTTAAATTAAAATGTCATGTTAAAACTTTAATATTTCGGAAGGTAATTCTCATTGAAACAGAATAGTCTCGGCTTTCGTCTCTCTAAAAATAAAAACCTTAGTCTAAATGGAAAATTCGATAAATACAATTCTAAGAGATACTTGTATCTATTATTTTTATGTGACATTATTAAAAATAGTGTGTGGAACTTCTGAAAAGTCATAAAAACGTAGGATTTTGTTCTATCGAAAATGATAACGGTCTTTTGAAAAAGTCGTAAGCGGTTTGCAACACGCGTCGCTCATTTTAACCTGTATCTCATCTGTCCTACACATTTGTGTTTCTTTCTTTTTTGACGCATTCTCGTTTCGTCGAGTTTCAAATTATAACGATTACAAAGAAGTTTCACGTCAAGAAATTTGTCATTGAGAAGATTATTTTGCACAATTATTTTACTATTAATTTTTATATACCTTGTTTTAGTTTCTGTTTACAATTTTCGACGAATTTCTTATAAACGTCTGAATTTTAGCTCTTCTATGAATTCGTATTATTTACTTTTATGTTACCCACTTATTAGTGAACTAACTGGTACCCGCGACATCGCCTGCACAGTATTAGTAAGTACTTCTAGTAGCTTATTATCTTCTTAATATATTCGGATAACTTATATGACATTTTAAGACATGCGTCATTCAAATATTTATTGAAATATTTTAAAATATTTTTTTTAACCTTTGTCCTTCTGAAAACTATTATTTTCGAATACAAGCAGCATTTATTGCCAAAATGTAACTTTACACTTTTTCTTTGCAAATAATATCACAGAGAATTGCTAAGTACTAGAATAATTGACAAAGGTAAGTCGGCTATCGATCGTAATCCTTTTACTTACTCACATTACTAGCAAAATAAATTGGTAACGAAATAATATAATGTATAGGTAGAATTTTTCTCCTTTGTTCTCATTATCTCAAGCTCCGAAAAGAAAAAATATATCGCAATAGAAACGGAGGCTGCCTGAATGGCTGAATTTGTTTCACACCAATTCGAAATTGGATTACGAATAATTGTGTTTGCTCGCAAACGAAAAAAACCGACTTCAATTACATCGACAAGTTAAACAACGTAAGTAGACGAAAAAAAATTAATATTGGGATATCTCCTTTCCAACAAAGTTGTCCCCGAACATATATATATATATATATACATATATATATATATATACAGATATATATATGTATACGGTCGAGTTGAGTAACTTCCTCCATTTTTGAAGTCGGTTAAAATGTGCTTTTTGAGTATTAATAAATTTACAAATGTAATTATCAATGTTTTCATATTAATAATAGCTCTATAGAATTCTAGCAGGAGATTTTAATCTGTTCAGAACGAAAAATTGATTAATAAAAAGAGTTACAAAAAAAAAAAAGATTTTAAGACCCTACAACTTTATTTTACTCATTACAACCTTGTTAAGTTCAACAGTTGAATGTAAACGTTAATAATTATTTTATTGTAGCTACTTCAGCTAGTATAGTAAAAAATATATGAACTGTGTTTTTATGCGAATTTGGTAATATCTTGTATGAAACACGCCTCACTTAGTCATACATTTATGTATATCTTTGTCATCTATGTAATCCTCACTGAATAATCAGTTTAAGCTATTAATTTCTTTTTAAAACAAATTTTAAATTTATTCTCAGTCACCGCTTTAATTAACCCTAATCCCCAAAAAAATAATTAATAAAACGAGGTATTTCATCATCGGATCAGGGAACACTTCTAAAATTTTGTTCATAGTGAGAAATCAAGATTGAACGCTCTAAGGCTTAAAAAAATAAATGATTTAATATATATGCAGATTCAGACTTCAGAACAATGAGATCCATAAACAATTGGTGTTACAGCCGTGAATAATTCATCCGCATTAATAGAGCCTGCCTACATATTGTAATATTGCCTAAATGGAAATGTTATCTTTCTGCTTTATGTACGTATATTTAAGTAGATAACAGAATATATAAGTAACGCATATCATTCAACATCGAAATGGATTCTGGGTCAGGTTTATGTATTTTTTTCTCACAGAAATATGATATTAGGTGATGCTGAAGATGATTCAGACCAATTTTCTTTATCAAAATATTTTTTCTCAAAGTAATTCATACGTTAATTGATATTTTGTTCATACCGATCTGACATTTAAGCCATCAATTTGGTTTCAAAGTAATATATAGTGTTGTTTTACAACTAAGTTGGCCCACTAGCGTACGGATCACCTGATGGTAAGTGATTACCGTATCCCATAGACGTCTGCAACACCAGAAGCATCCCAAGCGCTTTGCCGACTCTACCCCTAATCCCCGCACGAGCTCTGGTCACCTTACAACTCTATTTGATAACAGTATTATGTGATCTTCTATAAGGTTATTTTCAGTCTAATCTATATTATGAACAAGATGTTACAATGTGAAGTGACTTTAAAAATGAATAAGTTTGTAAACAACGCCTTTACGGGAATAAATTCTTTGTACCCAACATTAGGATAACACATTTGAGAGTTTTAATCGACTTTTCCTAGTACGAAAGTAACGTACGATATATAACGGAGCACAATGATCCCTGCGCGCTGGACTGGGAGAGATTAATGGCTGCTGAACAGATTAAACGCTTTCTCATTTTTTGCACCTATATCATTTTAAGTACTTAAGTCTTCAGGTGCTTTTATTCTTATTAAGTTTGTGGAAGCTTTTAAAAATATCAAGTGATGTTGAGTACATTTTAATTTATGCTTGGCGATTTGATAAACATCTGCATAGTAAATGGGTGGTTAAAGATATATCTTGCTAAAAGTTTCTTAAAATTAAGGACGCTTGGGACTAAGGAAGTTTGGTTAGTTACAATTTGTCAATAAATTTTGTTTTTATAATTTTTTTTTAGCAGTACCATGTTGTCTGATTATTCTAAGAATCAGGTCCAGCCGTTTCAGAGACTAGCCGGAACAAAGAAACAGATGTTTTTTTTTTAATGTTATTTTGGTATATGTACCGTTTTTACATCCATATGCATTTAGTAAAAAGCAGTTATTTTAATATTACAAACAGACTCTAATTTTATTTATTTGTATATTTAATATATATAAATATATCTTGAGATCATTACAGCCTATACAGTCCACTTTTTACGCCAAAAATAACGTGAACTCATGTGCTTTGCCCATAGTCACCACGCTGGGCAGGCGGGTTGGTGACCGCAGGGCTGGCTTTGTCGCATGAAAGACGCTACTGCCCGTCTTCGGCCCGTGTATTTCAAAGCCAGCAGTTAGATGGTTATCCCATGGTCTTGAGATGTATATCAAAAATTGTGAATCGAGACCCAAATCTCCACTTTAAATAAAACTCTAGTACAACCGCTTCTTTCAACTAACTACGAGTAGAGATCGAACTCTCTTCCACTAGCATTAACAAGATCTTTGCCCCTACATTTTCAGGGCATTATTAATAATATACCTAAAATAAATTACCCTCTGTTCTTTTCTTCATTTCCTATATTAGTTTTTACCGATTCGTAACTTGGTTCTGTATATTTTATTCAGCTATATCGTCCATAAAGTTGAATACCTTTATTAACGCTGTCTTCAAAACCCTATCCCATCCGTTATACTATTCTCATCTTTGTGCCATTGTAATTAGTGATAGAGTTCCTTGTACAGTTTTTCCACGAAACCCATAATTGTCGTGGGCCGTACGGTGTTGTAATGCGGTCATTTCTATTCGAGCTTCGACTGCGCTATCTCCAGGGAGCGTTACTTTGTGTATCATTTGTTGTTTTTCACTATATGACCGTTACACGGAAAGGGATTTTGGAAGTAAGTAAACATTATATCGTCTCTATTTTAGTTTGGGTCGATCTGACTAATTTCCTGATCCGGTCATTTGTAGCCAACTGCAAAAACGAAGGTACTAAATTTGACTGTATTTGTGTGTGTATCATATTTGTTTTACTGAGTGAGTGATGACTGAGATCGGCCTTTTGAGTTTTCTCACTCATCACTAGGTCGGCAAACAAGCGTACGGCTCACCTGATGGTAAGAGATTACCGTAGCTTATAGACACCTGCAACACCAGAAGCATCGCAAGCGCGTTGCCGACCCAACCCCCAATCCCCCCCAGGAGCTCTGGGTACCTGACTCACCAACAGGAACACAATACTGCTTGAAAACAGTATTAAGCTAAATTCTAATGACGCGCATATAATTGACCCCTTTTTCAACATACCTGTTACTAATTGTTTTATTAAATTGAAGTCAATATTTTTCGTTTGCGAGTAATCACAATTATACATTGGTAAGCTGTACCGAATTGTATAAGAGAAAGAGAATACAGAAAGAGTTTTGTGACTTTTTTATGCATTGGAGAAAAAATATGTCGCTACGACACGAATCGAAATTTCACGCAATGATTTTGTCCGAGCGACAGTCTTTATTGATTTATGTTCGTACAATGTACTGTGTGGCTACGGTACTAAAGAATATAGCCACCCCCTCTCTACCCGTGGGTATCGTAAGAGGCGACTAAGGGATAACACAGTTCCGCTACCACCTCGGAACTTAAAAAGCCGACCGGTGGCGGGATAAACATCCAACTGCTGGCTTCGAAATACACAGGCCGAAGACGGGCAGCAGCGTCTTCGGTGTTACAAAGCCAGCCCTGCGTGGTGACTATGGGCAAAACACATGAGTTCACGTTATTTTTGGCGTAAACTTGTGGAGGCCTATGTCCAGCAGTGGACTGTATAGGCTGTGATGATGATGTAATGATGAATGTGTTAACAGCAAACACTTTTACATATTAACTAGCTGTAGTGAGATACGTAGATTATCTCTTGTGATAATTAGGTTATGTATTTCCTATTACAACCTTGTATTAAGAACGTTTCTTATTTCTCCAAGTAACTGATAAATAACATTGTGATAATACTTCATTTACGGTGCGGTGCGGTTATACGGTTTGAACTAGTGTTGAGTTTTTAATAAATGTATTTGTTGGCAAACGAGAAAAAACGATATATATTATATTATTATTATTATTTTCCTATGTTTTATTTTGGTTTTTTCTCTGTTTTTTAATTATGTTTGTATTCTGCTGTTTAATTGAATGGACTTTGTCTGAAATAAAATTATTATTATATTATTATTATTATATGTGTGTGTAGGTATTTTATATTTTTTGTTCTCTTTAAAAAATTTTAACCTGAGAAATTAATTACTTTTAATTTATAGGTACAAAGACACTACACAATATAAGAATAATTTTAAAAATCAGTTCTATTAAATTCGACATGCAAGCCATTTTGATCTTTATCACAACTGTCATAGAGTTTTTTTTAGCATGTGTAAAATCTCTTCGTCAGCAACAACATCTGTGCAGTACGTATAGACGAGTTAATTAGTAATACATGCCTATTTCGTTCGGTCAGTCGTTAATCATTCGCGAACGAATTGAAAAATTATCGGTTTTTAATTGAAAGATCGCGATGTGAACGCTTTTCACATCGTTCATTCGTGAATGATTACAATACGATTTTTAATGAAAAATAAATTTAATTTCGTCCAATGTTTGTTTGTAATAATATGGAAAATTATTATTGGACAAAAAATCAGGTGCAAGTGATTTTGTGCGTATTGTTTTTGTGAGTGTTTGCTATTAATTTTATGATTTAAATTGAATATAGACACGGTCACAGGGAGGGAATTAGAGTATCATTCTTTGGAAAGATACCAACATAGGTCTCTCGATAAATACATAGGTGATGAGCAGTTACCAGAGCCTAGAGACGCCGACAACAACAATAGTATCGCGAACATCAAGGGCAACTCAGGGCACTCGTTCCACCTTACTCCCCAAAGAAAACGCACACGCTTGAGCCTGTAATATCCCACTACTGGGCATAGGCCTCTTTCCCCATTTAGGAGAAGGATCAGAGCTTAATCCACCACTGCTTTAATGCGGGTTGGCGGATATATTCCCTACTATGAGTAACGATCGCTATCAGGTGTACATGATAACAATCGGGACCGACGGCTTAACGTGCTCTCCGAGACACGGTGGGGAGACTCACAAGGACTGCACAAACACCCAGACCACGGCAAACACCTGTACCATTACATATATTAAAAAAATATATATATAACAATTACCTTTATTAAAAAAAATTTATAGTTTGGCTGTGAACATAATGTCACTTCCTCATTCGGGTTATATACGTGTTCGTGCGAAATATACGTGTGCATTATTGCAATATTTTCATAATTTTCAATTACATATTGTTATGAATAAACTTTTTATTTTCTGTTATTTAATATCCAAAATTATCTATGATTCTTAAAACATCTTATACTTAAAGTATTCACAATATTTTATCTAATATATAAAATTCTAATGTTACAGTTTTCGTTGCCATAGTCCTCCGAAACGGCTTGACCGATTTTGATGAAATTTTTTGTGCTTATCCGGTATCTATGAGAATCGGCCAACATCTATTTTTCATCCCCCTAAATGTTAGGGGTAGTCCACCCCTAATTTTTTTTTTTTAGACAAAATTTTTAATTTCTATTTTTTTATGATACAACATTAAACAATACATACAACCCTAAATTTTCAACCCTCTACCATCAACCCCTATTTTTAAATAGCGTTTAGCGGCAAGACAACGTTTGCCGGGTTAGCTAGTATTCCAATGTAATATTTAAATCGTTCAGAAGCGATCTAAATATAAAACTGTCGCATTACTAACATTTTATTTGAAAACGTTGTATTCTGAAAACACGTCTTTCGTTTGTAGCTGTTTCAAATTTAAACGACAGCCCTTTGATCAGAGGCATCCTCGGTTCAGGCTATTTTTGTACAACACTGGATGTCCTTTTCTGTCTCAACAACGTTTACTATTACGGCCATTGTTCTCCTGAAACGAGTCATAATGTTATTGTTTGTAGCCTATTTAACTTTAGGATGATAGCTTTCTAATAGTCATGGATTTATTTAAGTTTGCTTAATAGTTTTTTTTAATAATGAGAATACTTTTAACGACGGTTTTGAAACGACTTCTAAAAAAGGAGGCGGTTCTCAACTCGAGTGTATTTTTTCTGAACCTTTTACCTAGGAACTTTTTAATGAGTGGACCGATTTCTACGTTTTTTTTTTCTTTTTTTTTCCAGAAAGGCGGTGCGTGTCATGTTGTCTCATTTAAATTTAATTGGAATCTGGCGAGTACATTTTGAGTTCTTTCTCATAATGCGTCATTACTTGACTGTTTTTTCGCCCAACTACGTTGTATCGATGTTCGATTTAACAAATAAATAAATAAATAAATATATATATATAATATGTATCTATTGAAATATTTTATTCATAGATATTTTAGCAATTGTGTGTTATAAAATTGAAAGGATTAACTAAAAATATTATTTAAAACCATTTATGTTATTATTTGCCACAAAATTGAAACAAATAATGCTATCCTATTTTTCGTATTCTCATCAAACCCTTGCAATTGATATTTATGGGATCCATAAAAACTTGTTGACATCTATGGGACTCCACTGTGTTGAATTTAGAATAGTAGTACAAGGTAGGCCTTGTCAACTTGACATAAATATATACATAAATAATTAGTATAATTTTAGATTAATTTGTTGGAGATTGTATTGGAACTGTATTTATTATTTATTTAACTTATGAACTTTTGTCGATTGTTATACATATATACATAATTGTGTACTTAATAAAAATACATTAAAACAAGCTTAATGTGATTGTAATGACGCCACGTTGGCGCAACGGTTACAGCCATGGATCTTACGCTGGCGGTTGCGAGCTCGATCCACGCACATGACAAACATTTGTATGGGCCATGTAGGTGTTTGCCGTGGTCTGGGTGCTTGTGCAGTCCTTGTGGGTCTCCCACCGTGCCTCGGAGAGCACGTTAAGCCGTCGGTCTCGGTTGTTATCATGTACACCTGATAGCGATCGTTACTCATAGTAGGGAATATATCCGCCAACCCGCATTGGAGCAGCGTGGTGGATTAAGCTCTGATCCTTCTCCTACATGGGAAAACAGGCCTATGCCCAGTAGTGGGATATTACAGGCTAAAGCGTGATTGTAATTCCTAGCTTATATCTACTCGTATATAAATAAAAATGAATGTTGCTAAGCGCGTTAATTCGAGAATGGCTCGACCAGTTCGGCTTATTTATTTTTTGTATCTTTCTTAAGGCCCGCGGAAGGTTTTAATACTAAAAAAATAAAAATAAAGCGATCACTCGGAAAACGTAATATTATTTAATTTTTACTAAACTTTGACAGAACGAAGTCTTTCAGGGCAGCTAGTACAAAATAAAATTAAGAAAGTAATAGAACCAGCTTGAACTGCTTATTTGCATATCAATATTATTTATAAGTAGGGGACACTATCAATAGTATCTCCAATTATCTTGCTTAAGAGATGTTCAAAACAAGTTTGAAAATGTCATAATTATATCAATATTAATTAACTGGCGAATATCAAATCAGAGATCAAAGAAAGTTAACAATGTCTTCGAAAGGCAATGTCCCGACTGACATATCAACGCCCGACCTTAACCACTAATGACTTCTACGTGACATTGGCGAAATCATCTGTGATCATTTGGCACTATTGAAAGCCATTTTAACCTGAAGAAGAAGAAGAAGACCACTAATGACAGAAGTTTGAAATTTTGAAAGAATATTATATTTTGAAAGCCTTTAATCCAAATGAATGAACGAATCAATATTGATGATTAAGAATATGTGTGAGCCCACTTTTTGCTGTGTACTGATTTTGATGATTCCTCCCATATACAAGATTACCAAAACATCAAGCTAGGTGCTTGCCATGATCTGACGGTTAGTTTTTGAATTATACCTGATTTCATTTTTATATTACTTCTCGATGTATTGATTGATTGATTGATTTTCCACGGGCTATTCTCCGCAACACGACGTCTTAGTGCGCCTATTTTGCGTGGTAGGCTGGGGGCCTCAGACTGCTCGATGTAAGTTGGTATAGTTTTATTTAAGAACAAACAATTATATTCTTGTTACGTCCTAAGGAGTAAATTAAAATATATATATTTCACTATACAAGCATGTCTAGCGACCTCCACAATCTCATAACTAAGTTAGCGACTTGTTAGCGACAACTTAGACAACATTAGTAAATACCGACTTGATTCAGCCTGTAATATCCCGTTGCTGGACAAACAGGCCTCGCTATTTAGGAGAACGATTAGAGTTTAATCCACCACGCTGCCTCACTGCGGGTTGGTAGATATATTCCTTACTATTAGTAACAATCAGTATCCAGTGCTTATTATTAGTCGGGACCGTCGCGTCGGGGAGATGGTGGAGTGTATATTTAGCAGATTTTTTTTTTCAAATTTCCTCATACTAATAATCTTGTAACATGCAGGTAAAATGTTGCAATTTTAATGAAAATGTAACGAAATATTATTAATATTTCGACGAATTTCACGTAATTTAACATCACTTGTTCAGTTCAACCGGAGCTGTAGTGCTACGCCCACATAAGCTAATTATTGTAATTGCTTGAATATGAAGCGTGTGTTTTCAGCATAACGTAAGTCGATATTGAATATTTAAATTTTATTAAGTAAATTAAATAATATTACTTAAAAAGGTATTATTAAAGTAAAATAGTTATTCTAATATATAAATATCTTATAATATACACACACGGTCATCTGTTCCTATGGTAAGCAGGTAATGTTTGTTATAGGTAAAAACCAACAGTTACAAGTAAATATTTTTTTGTTGATAAATATACATAGAAGTCGTACATATAGAAAAAAAATACAAATATTACACCCAGCCTCGGCGAAAACATCCCAGCGGAACCCGCGACCATCGGACCAAAAACAGGGCCACCACAAACTGCGCCAACGGCTAGTCAACCTTATTTTGGTGTTAAATTTGTTTGTTCAACTGCTGTGCGTTCTTAGAGTATTATGTGTATGACAATTTATAATATATAGAAAAATGTTTGTGTAGAAATCGTGATCTATATAATTAAACCTAATCTTAAACTAATTAAAAGCGAATTTTACTTGACACAACGGTCACAGCACTGGTTTGTAGCTGTAGCGCTGGCGGATGCGGATTCACACGATTATTATACATTTTATTCACACGTTATTTATACTAGACTCATATATTTTCTTTAGAAGTACAGTATAAAAACATACATATTTGGATGGTATTTTTCGAGACATTGAAATTTGTTCTTGTATTACACTACTTTACAGTAAAACGCTCGCACATGATTGCCTAGGCTGGACAGAGCATAATAGACTTAACAAATAACGGTACTTGTAATTTGAATAATCATTGCTTCTAATGGAAGTAACATCTTCTGCTTTAATGAATATTTTTGCGTTCTGCTTCGTTGAACCGATGATTAATTTATTTATAGGCATCGAACATATGTCTGTGATCGGTTCCACATGTTTTGTATTATCTATAGCGTCATTGTCTCATTTTATATCGAGATAATAATATTTAAGGTTTTCGATGACAAAAGGTAACTTCAATATATTAACGACGTGTTGGCGCAACGGTCACAGTACTGGTTTATGGCTGTTGCGCTGGCGGTTGCGGGTCCGATCCCCGTACATGACAAACATTTGTATTGGCCATGCAGATTTTTAGCGTGGCCAGGGTATTTGTGCAGTCCCTGTGGGTCTCCCCACCTTGCCTCGAAGAGCACGTTAAGCCGTTGGTTCCGGTTGTTATCATGTATACCTGATAGCGATCGTTACTCATAGTAGGGAATATACATACAAGTAATATAGTGTTGCTATAGTGACTAAGGTAACCAGAGGTCCTGTGGAGAGTCACAACATTTGAAGTCTAACTCATATACATTGCAAAACGCATATAACTCTAATCTCGATAACGCAAAGAAGAAAAAATTGTTACCAAGCATTACAGTGAGTCGCAAACGTAAAATCCCTGATAAATTACGTTCAAGCACAAAAAAGTCGACCTAAGTAATATTGCGGCTCCAGCTTCCGAAAGTCCAGAAGCAATTCTACCGTTTACCCAAACATAAATCACGGACGATTTAACAAATTGCCGCTCCGGGTCTTGTAATGAATTAATAATGATTAGTTTCATCCGATCTCGGTCTACACACGCAAACTTATCTGACTGACTGGCTCATCTGTCAACACATCTCGATAGGTCCTGATCTATTAATGGGATAACACATGTCATCATGTGAAGACAAATTACGTATAATGAGATAGCTTTTTTATATAACTAGGTCGGTAAATAAGCGTACGGCTCACCTGATGGTAAGCGATTATCGTAGCTTGTACACATGTGCAACAGCAGAAGCATCGCAAGCGCGTTGTCGACCCTATCCCCAATCCCTTCCAGGAGCCCTAGTCACATTACTCACCAACAGGAACACAGCATAGCTTCAAAGCAGTATTATTTAGCTGTAATCTTCTTTAAGGTCAGTCTATTTACGCGATATATTGAACAGCAAATTTCCCGCTGTGTTCTAGCTTAGTTAAAAGTCTTTGGATAATAGTAGATACTCTTCTATCTGGATGCGGTGATAATTTCCAGTATTTTTAAATATAGCACAAGCGCGTGTACTTGTAGTATCCTAACTAAAACGAAACCGAGCTGAACCAATGAGGGTCAAACGTGAAACAATAGAATACGTCAAAATTAATATCTGGCTTCATTATAACTATTGAATGGTTCATAGGTATAGTCTATGATCTTTCTGGGTCATGGTATTCGCATGTATAATAAAATACCACAAACGATTTTGGAATTGTCTTAACATAAATTTAAAGTTTTTATTAAAAAAAATTAATAGTTAAAGCTTATTACTCAGTGCAGGATTACATAGTTGATAAAGATGTGTGGACTTAGTGGCGCTGTATTTCATGCAACATGTTTCTAATTTTGTACTAAAACACAGTTTATATTTATTTTCAAAAGAGTAACTGCGGAGTTTCTTGCCGATTCTTCTCTGCAGAATCTACATTCCAAATCGGTGGTAGCTTCACTTTTACAAAAATAATAATTTATTTTTAAAGTTTTAATTTGTAAAATGACGATTCGAAAGTGCTCTTGGAGCCTATTTGAATAAAGCTATTTTTGATTTTGATTTTGATTTTGATTCGTTAGTAATCTTTTTCTTCTGGAAGTCATTAGTCACACTTCAGCTTAATATAGGCCACTGTTGGACATAGACCTCCACAAGTTCGCGAATAAAATCACCGGAGACGCTGCTGCCCGTCTTTGGCCTGTGTATTTCAAAGCCAACAGTCGGATGGTTATAATGCCTTCGGCCGGCTTTTTAAGTTCCAAGGTGGTAGGGGTACATTATGTACACACAACTGTGTGTACATAATGTTTGTGTAGTATACATAAGTAGCCTCTTGCGACAGCCTCAGGAAGAGAGAGGGTGGCTATATTCTTTACTGCCGTAGCCACACAGCTTCATTATACACAACAGATCATCTCCACTTTCTACTAAAATAATTAACAGCAAATTCATCCCGAACATGTCAATACGGATCTAATCTTGATTGATTTATCTCAGTCGATATGAACTTCGACACTATATTAGTTGCTAATTATATGCAAATAGTTAATATTAATAAATATTGATGTGATCCCTGTTGTATTTACTTTGAGTTCAAAGTAATCTTAACCTCTATACGAGATATGTAGGTATTTGATTTCTTCAAGAGATGTTTTATAGATATTGAATATATTTGAAATCTTAATTATATCACTAAGCTATTACTAAATCGATAAAAGTACAAAACTAGAAATTATTTATATATTTATAATTGAATATTATAAAGCTAAAGAAATTGTTTGTTTGTTCTTTTAAACGCATTAATCTTAGAAATTACTGGTTCGAATTGAATAATTATTTTTGTGATGGATATTCGTTTTACCGAGCAATATATAATATTTAACATTTTTTTTTCAAATTAGCGTGAGTAAAATCGCGGGGCAAGCTTGTAGCTCCATTCCATCTAACCATTTTACCTCTTTCTAAAATATGTATGTATGTATATTGTTAAGTTCTTATATAGTATTTATTTTTATAAAACTAGGTCGGCAAACAAGTGTTCGGTTTACCTGATGGTAAGCGACTAACGTAGATTATAGACGCCTGCAACATCAGAAACATCGCAAGCGCTTATCAATCCTACCCCCAATCCCCCCTGGAGCTCCACCTTAGTCACTACACGAACATACACACAAACAACATACAACCAAATCGAGTTTTACCCCAATCAAACTCAAACTCTGCTTACTTATGAAGATATTGCAACTATTGATCCATCTAATCAAAGCATATCTGATCAGGGAAAATGTCCACCCCGTTTCTTCTCTAAGGAACAATTGCACTGGATCACAAAAGTTTAAATGTCAAGACCAAACACGACGAAAGAAAGTTTGTATTTAAACGACCTCGAAACATTTAAATTCAAGGGAAATTCCACCGCAGCTGGAAATATCAGAACACTTTGCAAGCGACTCTGTCTGCACAAAATGTCACAATGTAAGATTTATATTTCGCGGTCTCTGATTTGCACGATTTCACCCTAGCACGTGGTTTGAGTAAGAAAAAGTAAATAACAATAGATCTCTCAAGATACATCACAAAGAACTAGATTTAAGATGTTACAATGCTTTAAAACGCTATTGAAACACATTTTTTTTAGTTTCGTATTGGTTTTCGTTCGTTCACAGTTAACATTGATAATGATCGGATGTATATTCCTGCTCAAAATTTAAATTGCAAAATGTTTTTCTTAATTGCTCAAAATCAAAATCAATTTCAAAATAACTATATTCAAATACACTTCGAGGGCACCTTCGAATCGTCATTTTACAAATTAAATTATTAAGAATGGTTAAGAGTGAAGCTACCACCGATTTGGAATGAAGATTCTGCAGAGAAGAATCGACAAGAAACTCTTCAAATACCCTTTAAAAAAATAATCATGTTTGCTCGCAAACAAAAAGAAAAAAAAAGAATTCAATTACATCGTCAAGTAATAGAGAGTCCAAACGAGGGTAGACGAAAAAATATTCAAGTAAAAACATGTTATCTAAGATTACTCAAAAAGTAGTCAACCTCGATTAAATTCAAATAGGACTATATGACAAGCACGAGGTTTCGAATTAAAAAAATAATAATATTAAAATCTGTTAAACCAGTAAAAAGTTATGAGGTACGAGTATAATACAGTGTAGACCAACCAAAACATAGTCAAGTAAATACGCAGTATTAGTGATAGCTCTAAAAGTACTTATCAGATCTTAATCAAATTTAAACGGAATAACATGACACGTGCCACCTATCGATTAAAAAAAACATCGAAATCGATCCTCCAAGTAAAAATTTCCGAGGTAACATACATTAAAACTGCATTTTAATACAAACATTGGTATTATCTTGCATGAAATATAGCGTCACTAAATCCACACATCTTTACATCATACTCTCCAGAAATATAACAAGAATAAAAGTTTTCTATTAATCGTAGCATAAGTATTTAAATATTATTCGTACATATTAAATTAATTATCAAAAAAAAAAAACAAAGATGATCAAAAATTTGTACCCTTGAATATTTATGACCGATTTTATTATACGAAATAATAAAATTCGATCATAATATGAGTATAATTCGATATAATTCCATAATTGTGAACTGATTGTTATTATAATTAGCACGATTGCTTATTTAATTACAATTGTTCAATTAAACGTTAATCAATTAAGTCATTAACGTTTAATCACATGCTCTCTCTTAATAGGGTATTTACAGAAATAGCACTGTTTCGGCGGGAGCGTCGGGTTTCGTTATTCACAAAAGTTAACGCTCGTTAAAGTTATAAAAAGAACAATTTTATAAACGAAATTGTTATTGTTTAAATAAATGAAAGCAAATTTCACGGTTACTATTTGTTTAAGCTTAACTTTAATTTTATTTCGTTCACTACGATTATTTTGGGGTTAAGTTTTTTGATTATATCTTAATAACAAATAACTTAAGCTTAGCTAAATAATATTCAAACGATTTCATGCTGATTTATGTAAAACTGAAGAAACGTTAAACATTTATTGGATTACAGTAAGACTTTTCTTCCTTCTAATGTAATTAAAATATTAATTATAAATCTCGTTAAGTATTTTACCATTACGAAATATTTAATACACTCGAAAATAAATTTTAAGTTCATTGAACAGTAAATTTTTCTGAAAGATTACTTCGTTTAGATGTAAATTATATTAATATTTTAATATTATTTTAGCGGTTCAACCTTGAATATTAAGGAATTTATTATTAAATTACTTATATTTAACAAAACCACACACCTGAGACTTTTGTCAGTAATTACGTTACTAAATTAATAATGTTCTAGAATCCTATAACAAAGTTTTGACCTGACGTTAAGCAGTCAATGAACACCCATGACATTAGAGTCGATGGGGTGATTCCGACCCAAAAAATGTGTCTTCATTTAAACACGTAATTCTCACGCCTCGGTCATTACCTACGTCCTTCCCATAGATCGACCATCAGCTAATATTTAAGTAAGTACATACTTAACAAAATCCACAGAAACTGCTTCGATTAACCAATGAACTAGTAAAATATGTTTATCTAAGTAAATAGTATTAACATACTTCGAATTTATATATGGACGTTAATTATTGTATATATTAAAGTAAATATGATATTAATATATAATATTATCGAAACAAACAATTTCAGGTTCATTTATGGAACGTAATTGTTTTCATAATAACGTTACTAATTAGGGATCAAATAGAAAAAGTATGATATAAACATATCGATTCAAAGAATGTATACGTAAATAAACATTTACAAATTAACCGTAGCACCGCCGCATCCGAATTACACATCAAAGGAGAAACTGGATCGGTCGCACAACAGATCCGGCGATGGGTCCGATGAGTCGGGCCATTTGTTCTAAAATTACTCGGAATAAAATTACAACTCCTTTGATCCGTCCCCTCATTAGTTTCAGCCTCTTTAGCAGTGTTCAGACGGTAAGTTGAAGCATCGATCATATTTCAAGAGTACAATTATGACACGTGTTTCTATCGCCATAAGAGTGATGATTCCGTGATTTTTTCGAGAAATATGAGTAATATTATTGGGGTGGTTGTCGCGAAAATGAAAGGAATATGGATTCGCGTGACGAAAACGGACTCGGCTTTTCGGTTATTATTGTTTTTGATGCGTTTGAATATTTCGGTAATTGACTTTAGAAATAAATAGAATGAAAAATGAAACTGACACAGATGATGTATTACTGATTAACAAAGCGTTGTATTTCAATTTTGTTGATGAATTTTGATGGCTTGAGCCATGCTGACATGAAAGAGTAAGTTATTTGAATTTTATTATCTTTTTGAGACCTAGATTGACCTGATTGGTTACCCTCTCTTGCACAAAATTGCTTTTAGGCGTGTACTATAGTCCTTCAAAAAACGTTGACTACTTTCAATCCTTTGAAAATTTGTTGGACAAATTTTCTCCTACATACAGCCATACTGTGATAATGGGTGACTTCAATACGTGCTTGCTGAAAAAAGATGCTCGAACATTGCGTTTGACTTCAGCTATTAATGGATCAAATTTAAATATTCTTCCTCTTACTGCAACTCACTGCTTTCCAAATTGCGCTCCCTCCTTGCTAGATTTAATTATTGTTTCATCTATTGAACATGTTCTGAAACATGGTCAATGTCCTGCACTTGCTTTCTCCTATCATGATCTTCTTTTCCTCTCATATAAAATCAAACCTCCTAAGCCAAAGGCGAGAATACTTCTGCAGCGCAATTTTGGTGGAATGAATCTGGAACACTTACGGGAAGATGCTGGTAAAATTGACTGGTTGGGGGCTGCGGATGGTAGGTCGGTTAATGAGCAAATCGATATCTTTAACTCCTTACTCACTCAGCTGTACGACATTCATGCTCCAATTCGACGGATTCGCGTTAAACATCTCCCTGCACCCTGGATTACTCCAGAAATCAAATCATTACAAGTGAGAAAAAACTTAGCAAAAGCAAAATATAGGTCAAATCCAACAGTTGAAAACAATTCCCGTTACAAAATAATCCGGAATCGCTGCAACAAACTCTGTAGAGATGCTCATCGACGGCATATTTTCACATCTGTAACAGAAGACTGCAATACTTCTAGAATTTGGAAATTTTTAAAAACACTTGGAGTCGGCAAAGTACACAATCAAAATGCATTTTCAAATAATATTGACCTAAATTCACTAAATAATCACTTCTCCTCTTCAGATGCTATTGATAATGCTATCAAGTCCAATACCATTTCTCTTCTTTCTGCCAATGTAAACTCCACATTTTCCCCATTTTCTTTTAGCCAATTAACCGAGGGAGATGTTAAGAGGAATATTTTAGCCATAAAGTCTGATGCTGTTGGTTCTGATAGCATTAGCCGGAAAATGATTATCCCTGTTATTGATTATGTCACTCCTGTCTTAACATCCATTTTCAATAACTCAGTTGCGACTATGACTTTTCCTTCCCCATGGAAAGATGCCCAAATAATCCCACTTCCAAAAAAAAGAAATCCCTCTTCATACAGTGATTACCGTCCTATTTCCATTGTCCCGTTCCTCTCTAAAGTTTTAGAACGAATTTTATACCATCAACTTGAGTCTTTCTTTTGTTCAAACAACCTTCTAAATCGTTTTCAATCCGGCTTCAGAGCGGGTCATAGTACGACTACTGCTTTGGTCAAGATTACTGATGACATCAGACAGGCTATGGACGGCCAGAAACTCACGGTTTTGACGTTACTAGACTTTAGTAATGCCTTCATCACGGTAGACTTTGACATTCTGCTGGCGGTTCTTAATTCCCTTAACTTATCTTCATCGGTAATTGGCTGGTTTCATAGCTATTTATACGGTCGCCGTCAGCGGGTTCGAGTTCAGGACTCATATTCTGATTGGCTGACCGTCAATGCCGGTGTACCTCAAGGAGGCGTTCTATCGCCTCTGCTATTTTCAGCTTTTATTAATAATGTAACTTCCCGTATCTCTTCTCTCTACCACTTGTATGCAGACGACCTACAGATTTATGCGCATTCTAGGTTAGATGATATTCACCATACAATTAACTCAATTAACTCCGACTTAAGTGAAATTGTTAATTGGAGTAACTCATTTGGTCTAAAAGTAAATCCTGTGAAAAGTCAAGCTATTATTATTGGCAGCCACCATTTGATTCGTCGTTTGGATCACTCTCTTTTGCCATCAGTTATATTTAACAACAATGTTATTCCTTATAGTTCTGAAGTAAAAAATCTAGGTATTATTTTTGACCAAAATTTGACCTGGAATTCACAGATTATGGAAATTAGTCGTAAAATGTTTACTGCTATTAGTTCCATTCGTAGGTTACGAAATCTTTTGCCAATTCCCACCAAAATTGCGTTGGCACAATCCATCCTTCTTCCTATTCTCGACTATGCCGACACCTGTTACCTCGACCTCAGGGAAGATCAATTAAATAAACTCGAGCGTATTCAAAACCTTTCTATTCGCTTCATATTTGGACTTAGGAAATATGACCACATTTCTGAGTTTCGCAAAAAGCTCGGGTGGCTCTCAATTCGACTTCGCCGGAATACTCACATTCTTTCACTTCTCTACTGCGTACTGTTTAATCCAAAGACGCCTTCCTATTTAAAAGAGCGCTTTGAGCTACTATCAAACTGTCACGATCGGTCTCTTCGATCGGATAATAATCTTATTCTTAAAATTCCTTCTCATACTTCTTCTTTTTATACTAACTCTTTTTCGGTACAGGCTGTTCGGTTGTGGAATGCTTTACCCGTAAATATAAGGCGGGCACAATCACTAGACACTTTTAAAAGTTACTTAAAGAAACACTATTTAAACTTATGAGTCACATTATAAGTTTATAAATTTAATTTACTACAAATATTACTGACAATGACTTTAGCGGTCCTTCCTCTCTTCTGTCGTATGTATATTCGTATTTTCATATTCTTTATATATTATGTTTATATATATTTGATATATATATGTGTATGTATGTGTGTATGTGTATATATGTATATGTATATATATATGTATGTATGTATGTATATGTATATATATGTGTATGTGTTTGTATGTATATTTACGTATTATATGTATATATTATGTATGTACACCTCCATGCCGTCTAATTCTTTAGTCATGTCCTTTTCATGCTAGAGGTTGTCTGGAAGAGATCGCTCTTTTAGCGATAAGACCGCCTTTTGTACATGTCTATATTTTCTTTTACGGTGTAAAATTTTTCTCTGATAGTGTACAATAAAGAGTATTTGTATTGTATTGTATTGTATTGTAGATTACTTAGAATTGGACACGAAAACTTACCGAAAATTTATAGTAAAGATTTTAAGCTTGTTGTATTTTTTATATATTGTACTTATAAAATACAAAATATCTTTTAAAACCCTGGGTACTAAAATATTTAGATATCTGAGAAGACGAAAAAAAAATGGAGCGGTAGAAAAACTACGCAATTTCCGTTATCTGTTTTTTGGAGAATAAGTACTAACTACATGCAGTTAGGAAAACTGGCACATAACATTATATTAAATATTAATACTTAAATATTTTAAAACGACAGCTAAAATGTTCGACCGTTTAAAATAGCCCCATAACAAACAGTAACCCGACACGCGTTGCACATTTCGTTCTAAAGAGATCGTTATTAAATCGTTACAGTTTGTAATAGCGAGTTCTGTTAAGTTACCGGACATCGGTCCACAATAGTGGAACCGTTTAAGCCTTGGATCCCGCACAATCCCGGACAAATGGCCCCCCGGGATAGCATTTAATCGAAATATTACGACATACCCTGTAAACGGCATCGGTGTTACACAAGCAGCTCGACGTGTTTCAAGAGAAAGCAAAATGTGCTTGCTGTATGAAATACGACAATTACGTTTTCTGTTTGATTGAATCCGGATAATCGTTTATTGGCTCTACTGTGAGTAAATATTGTTATAATATATTTATGACTAGCTGTGCCTGCGACTTCGTCTGCGTAGGATTTTAAAAAATTGTGTTCACCTTGTAGAGTTACAAAATAAAAATATTTCTAAAATAAAAGTAGCCTAAGTTACTCTATATTACATCAGCTATCTGCCATTGAAAGTCGCGTAAAAATCGGTCCATCCGTTTTAGAGATTAACCGGAACAAACAGACAGACAGACAGACAGACAGAAAAAATATTAAAAATATAAATAACATTTTTCACTGAATTAATTGTTCAATCACAATAAAATATAGCCTATGTCACTCCTGAATAGTGTAGCTTTCTGTTAGCGAAAGAATTTTCATGATCGGATCAGTATTTGCGAAGATTACCCCCTACAAACAAACAAAGTTAGAATCTTTACATCTTTGTAATATCTATTAGATTTATTGCAATGCCATTTATCATGGGAAGACAACTTAATAAATAATTTTACAACAATGAATAAGCAAAGAGTAATCGCATCGTCATCGTAAACAATTTTTGTAAATTGCGGGTAATTATGAATACACGACCGCCAGGACTGACCGCTTATCCCACTTTCTCAAACTGGAAGTTATGACAATATATTAGTTTTAATTCTTATAAATGGTTCTGTAAGTATATATTTATTTTATTTTTTATAATGCTGCAAGGGTGTTCGGTTTGGTGGTGTTTGTAAATGCTTATTATAATTATCTAATAATATATCTGTACAATGTATTTTAAATCCCTGCCGCCTAGAGTAGGAAAGTCTTGTATCTTCGGCAGGCAGTGATCCCTCCAGTGATTATAGCACAAGCTAGTTATATGTTAATATTTGGTGTTTTGTCTTATCTTTTTTTTTTCGTTTTATGGTATGTATCTTGAAGAGATGTGTGTCAGTCTACGAGTGAGAGTGTGAGTTAGAGGGAGAGAGAGTGTGTGTGAGTGCGTGCGTGTGTGTGTGTGTGTGCGTTGTATCTGCGTGCCGCCCCTGCCAGCCCTACGACTAAGATCTTGGGATTGGGTTAAACCGCTGAACACAGGGGACAAAGACACAGATTTCGAATGCTTTCACTTAAGCAGTTCCTTGGTATCATTGTAGTTCAATGTTAGTAGAAAGTTCTGAACAACCTGTTATATATAACTAAAGGAGTTTTATTTACAAAGTGACGACGAAAATTCAATGGTTTAATGAACAATTAACAAAATTGTACATAGTCACATTATTTTATACATACTCACGTTCCTTTATCAACTACCCAACTACTTAACTAATTTCTGGACATTGTTTTAGTTCCAATGCTTATTACAAAAACAAATTTTTACTTCTGGTAATAATTAAATAAATACAGAAAAAATTAGTTCTTAAAAAAATGCAAACTTGTCTAACTTCATTTACAAAATCATTTAATATTGACATTTTGTTAGTTTCTAATTTAAGTTATTCGACTTCAACTTAACCGTTAACCAGACGGAGAGGACATACAGAGTTCACTTGTAACCGCAATCCGTCTCCAGTTACACTCTTAACCCCTATCAAATTAACGTACCTTAACCCTTGGACTGTGTAGTCACTGTGTTCCCTCCCTTAGTAAGGTCAAACGTGCTCTCTAGGTCTTGAGAGCAAGGTGAGGTCAAAATAGTTGTAATTGATACAATAGTTTATCATTGTGGTAGAATCTAGTTGTGGTCGTAGGTAATTGACTAAGTTACCCTAAGTCTATATAGCTCGTTGGTATATAAAATCAGTTAAAGTAAGCCATCATTAAGTCTATATATGGAAGTCAATATGATTTTATACTGAATTATGATAAAGAGTCTCATTTGAGGCTGCCCTGAAGTTGCTAAAGTTATTTTATAACGATTCCACCCATCAGCCTTTAAAAGCCCACTGCTGGACATAGGCAATGGATTTCGCCAAAGTCACGGCGCTTGACGCTACGTGTTGGTGACTGCAGTTGGTGGTATGATACTCAGGAGACGCTGCTGCCCGTCTCCTGGAATTTTTCCCTCGATCATCTCTTTTGACCTCCACGGGAAGAATGGGGGTCGTGCTAAATTTGAACGCCAGACACTACACGGCAAATTACCTTACATTAAGTTCACACTTGGACTTTTTTTTTAAATAAACAACTAATTAAAAAGTATATTTATTGAAAGGTAACTCACGTGTAGTGAATGAATTACAATTTGAATTTGATGGGCATTTAACACACTACTTAAATTTTATTGCTTTGTTTCATCTACGTTAATGGGTACGTCGAAACGGGTTAATTATTTCTCTAAAAATAAGACCGTTTAGTCTTTCCTTATATATATTAGTACGGCAAATCATCGATTACGATCCTCGCACACAACAAACATGTGTATTGGCCATACAGATGTTTGCCGTAATCTGGGTGTTTGTGCATTCCTTGTGGGTCTCAAAGTTAAGCCATCGGTCCCGGTTGTTATCATGTACACCTGATAGTGATCGTTACTCATAGTAAGGAATATATCGGCCAACCCGCATTGGAGCAGCGTGTTGGATTAAGCACTGATTCTTCTCCTACATAGGGAAAGAGGCCTATTCCCAGCAGTGGGATATTACAAAATAAAATAAAAATAAAATAAAATAAAATAAGCCTTTATTACTGTTCCACAATTTATAGAAAAATTAAAAAATTTATATTAGTTTGTTATTGACAATCGGTTTCAAACAGCTTGTCCTTCGACATAGGCCTCCTCTAATTTTTTCCACATTGATCTGTCTCTCGCTATTCTCATCCACACTGGACCAGCCACCTTCTTCAGGTCATCTTCCCAACGTTTCATTTGTCGCCCTTTATTTCTTTTTCCATTCCTAGGATACCACTCCGTTATCATTTTTGTCCATTTCTCGTTTGTATCTCTTATCATATGTCCCGTCCATCTCCATTTTAAAGTCTTGCATGTCTTTTTTGCCTCCTTAAATTTAGTAATATTTTTTATTTCTTCTAATGTTATTTTATCCAATCTTTTTACCCCAATTACACTTCTCTCTATTCCGTTTTGACATACGTTTACTTTGTTCATTAATTTTTCTGTTAATGCCCATGTTTGCCCATGTTTGGGATATTACAAACTGAAACCTAAATCATCTTATGAGCCACAGAACTACAGCAGTGATAATAATTTTGTTTGTTATTAAACAAAATAGTGACTTGAATTTACATCGACAAGTAATACAACGTAAGTAGACGAAAAAAATTAACAAACGCACTGAGTCGTCACTACGATTTTCGAGGGTTCCCCTCGATTTCTCGGAATGTTCTAGGAATCCATCATCAGATGCTGGTTTCTTTATCGTGGTGTCATACTTGGGATATCTCCTTTCCAACAAAAAATGAATGATTAATATCGGTTTGTAAACGACGAAATTATTCCCGAACATACATAATATATACGTATAAATATATACGTATATATACTGTCGAATTGAGTAAACTACTATTTTTTGAAAGCGGTTAAAAACTACGTCTCGAATCTCGCAAAAATTTAAATATGACTACATGACAAAAAAAATTAAATTTTTTGAATAAAAAAAATATCAATATCGGTAAACCCAGTAATGGAAGGTGATACACAAAGACAAATACAGTCGAATTGAGAGCTTTTTCCTGTTTGAAGTCGGTTAAAAACATCATTGAAAAGCCGTTTCATAGCTATTTATTCAGATATTTTGACAATCACACCCTCACCATTAAATTTTTCAATACTTTTTAATGTATTGTGTAACTTATAAGTAAAGAATTTGAAATATCTACAATCAACCTACAAAGGAAATATTGAACGAAACATAATGTAGCAAGCTGAACACAGAACAATAGGCCTTTGTCTAAGACAGGGATATCCACAGACAATTTCTTTCACTTCTTTAAAGCGAAAATTGAAAGCACGTTACCTTAATTCAGAGTCCAAATGGCAGTCGTTCAGGAAGCAACGGTAAATCGTATAATTGCTTTCGTCACGCCCTCGCCATATTTCAGTCCTGTATCTGTCCAGGACGAGCTCTTCTAAACTCTATACATTACACCCTGAAGGGTGAATATTTCACTCGTATCTGGATTTTTCAGAGGAATTTTTTGCCACTCAACCGAACGATGAAACTCGATATTTTTTCATGAGAATCATTTGTTACTGGCGCTAAAAGATGAATGATTTTCGAATTTTTTTTAACGTTCTCCAAAGTACTTCTTAATTTATACACGTTTTATTTATGAATATGGTTCAATAAATTTAATTTTTTAAAATTTCCGTCTTTCTCGTTCTCAAATTAACATGGTTTTATTTGAGAAAAAGATAGCCTATAGTCTTGGCAAATGGGCTAACCAAAACAAAACGAATTATCGAACCAGCGGTTTCTTAGATTAGCGTGTTTACACACATACGAACATTTTTATAAAATTTGTATAAATGTAGATGATATAGGTACGAAATAGTCTTTTTTTAAACCTAAGAGAACGAATGTAGTCTCCATGTTAATACTTTGCTTGATTTTTGTCAATGACATTTTGCGACGTTTAAGGAATTATTGGTTCATTTTGTATGCAATTTCACTTTTTCCATACTTACCATTCTTACTATTTTGGTTGACTCTTGTAAAACCAATATCCTTCCACAGACTTCAGTGTTCTTCCTCGTTCCCACAATGATGAGGATCGCGACAACAAATGATATATGTCTCCATTGAAGACGATCGTAAGCAGCATGTGTTGCACAATGCAAGCTGCCTCCCACTGTATTTTTGATAACATCAGACCATTTTTCTGGTGTCCTCCCTTTGGCACATTTCCCTCCAATGTACGAGAACCTTTCTATTAAATTTCACCATAGTCGCCCATATAGTCCCATATTATACAGCCTATGATATTTTCCATATTGAGCAGGATATTTCCTGCTCTGCCCTTCCTCAGTTAAGGTTAGTTTCAGGTCAGGTCAAAGATATTTATTCTCATAAGAATTTACACAATTCAAAGTGTACATTTTAAATAGCTATAAGTATTATATTGTTTCTAGCTAAGCGGCTGAGCGTGTCGGTAATGTACAATAGTTCAACACGTTATAGGATATTGTCACAAAAATCAAAAAAGTGAAGATAGAAAAGTACTACGATAAACGGTAGTTTATCCTTTACTAGCTGTGCCTGCGACTTTGTCCGCGTGGAATCTAATAAAAAAGTTATTGTTCAGTTCACAGAGTTATAAAATGAATACACTTCTAAAATAAAAGTAGCCTAAGTTACACCTTACTGCATCAGCCATCTGCCAGCGAAAGTCCCATCAAAATCGGTCCAGCCGTTTCAGAGATTAGGCAGAACAAACTGACAGACAGACAGACAAAAATTGTAAAAAAATGTTATCTTGGTATATGTACCACATCTATATGCAATAAGTAAAAAGCGGTTATTTTAATATTACAAACAGACACTCTAATTTTATTTATTTGTATAGAATTTCAAGAAGCACAGTGCACTGTTAAGCTTACTACTAAGTGTAACATTGTTTTTGTTGCACTGCTTATTATACAAATTCTGGTTCGATCCCCGCACATGACAAACATTTGTATTGGCCATACAGGTGTTTGCCGTGGTCTGGGTGTTTGTGCAGTCCTAGTGGGTCTCCCCACCGTGCCTCGGAGAACACGTTAAGCTGTCGGTCCCGGTTGTTATTATGTACATCTGATAGCGATCTTTACTCATAGTAGGGAATATATCCGCCAACCCGCATTGGAGCAGCGTGGTGGATTAAGCTCTGATCTTTCTCCTACATGGGGAAAGAGGCCTATGTCCAGTTCTGGGATATTACAGGCTGAATCGAACTGTAAATAAATAAAAAAATAATCTTTCTATAAATTTCATAGTTTATTGTCACTCATTTGTTTAGTTATTCACGAAAACAAAGTTTACTTTCACATTTTCTAATATTAATAGAACTTAACTACTTGAATCACGACATGTGTCCAAAGTTACTATTTCAATATTTCAAGTCGATGTGACGATTTGGTTTTTCGATTTCCTTTGTATACTTTTATTAGAAGAGAAAAAAAAATCAATGTACATCTTGCAGATTTTATATCAAAATTTATCAAAGATTCAGTCAATGAAGTCTTAAAAAAATGAGATGACAGGCGAGTAAAAAGCAAATAGGGAAAACGCTTCTTAGAAAAACGTAGGCAGAAGTATGTAATTCAATAAATCGTAAAAATAATTACATTAAAAAATTCAAGGTAACAAGTGTAAAGACGGAGCCGACGTTAAATCGTTTTCATATTTCATTCCGCGTCTTTGAATATTTTATAACAAAACGTAGAAAATATTATTGTGATACGACAATCTCTTGTTTAAATATTTAAAGGTTATTTTTGAGTAGTTATTGTGAGAGTTACAAGCTTGTGACGGTTCGATGGTAATTCTAAGATTTTTGCAAAGGCCACACTCGGAATTTGAGCGATTTTTTTTCAAGTGCCTCATTTAAGTTTGTTAAGCTTGCACTAGAAGATACATTAATGCAATTGGCAGAGACGTCGTTAGAAAAGTTCAGAGTTGGAACAACATGTATAATTACGTCTTTATGAAGACTAGATTTAGGCCATCAAGTTCTGTCTTATACTTTATCTGTATTGTTTTTCGAGGTTAGGTTATTGTTATTCAAGTTTCAGAATTTTAATGACATCTCATTCCTTTAAAATGTTTTTGAAGTGAAACTTCTTGAGTTGTAATTTGAAACTCGATGAAACAAAAATGCGTCGAATGAGATAGAAAACATTACACAGTATTTTGTGCACTCGGTAAAAAAGTCTCGTAGGTTACGTTTCAGAAGTTCACTTCTGTCGTGTGTATTCACGCATACTTTTTTCTTCATAGGTTTGTCCTTTTGTTATCTTTCATGTGGTGTGTATGTATGTATGAGTTTGTATGCAATACCGCCAACTGATACAATAAAAATTATCTCAATTTTTTGCATTTGAAAACCTAAATAATATTATAAATATGTTTCTATATAATATGTTTTCTTGTATAATATGTTTCTTTACGATATTACTGCTATGTCAGCCAGCGTCTGTTGAAAATCTAAGTAAATTCCCGGAATAAAAAGAAATATAATTTATGCCTGAAAGGTTACGAATATAAACTAAACTGTCAATTTGTTTTTAAGTAATACGTGAAAGAGAAAATATTTATGAAATATGCTTTAGGTTTCATTCTAAGACACGCTTTTATGTTTACGTACAAGTTTAGCCACGTGGTTTCACCTGAGTTTAATTTCGTTGATTGAAAAATTGCTTAAATTTTTTACATTACGTTTTAAAAAATTATTTTTTACAAAAACAAACTGAATTAACTGACTCTCTGTACCCAGATAAACCCGCGAGGTTTTCGTGGTACTTAAATTACAAAGTATAATGTATTTGTTATGTATTGGTCAATAAATTGAAAAAAAAAAAATTTGATTAAAATCCTATTAAATAAGTAGGTCATCTAGTGGAAGTGATTTTTTTTAATGTTATACTATACGAACAAATAAAGAAGTTTGTTTTTATCTTCAGTTCATTAAAGTATTAAATTTCAAATAATATTGATTTTAATTGACGCTATGTTCGATAATGAAGCCAATTGTTTATCTCGTCCTCTGTGATACGAAAATACGCAAGACATTTCTATAAATCAACAACTGTCCATATTAAAAATACCGGAAACATACCACATGAATCCCACCCAGATCACGATGGAAAACGTTACGGCTAATACAAACAAACTGTCAAACGTGAGCAGAGATCGAGACCACTGGACACAGCCACAACAATCATTAATACGCATTATTAGTTATAATTATAAAAACCTACTGCCACATCTTGCTCCAATTTAAATGGTACCACATGACAAGAATGACTTTTCTAATAAAAATAATCATCAAAATCAGTACCACTAATAATCAGTTGTGAAATAATACACATCTATAGTGATATTATAAAGAGTTAGTTTCTAACTTTGTTTGTATGTAGGGGGCAATCTTCGCAAATACTGATCCGATCACGAAAATTCTTTCATTAACAGAAAGCTACACTATTCAGGAGTGACATAGGCTATAATTTATTATGATTAAACAAAAATTCAGTGAAAAATCTTATGTATAAAATTCTCGTGTCATAATATTAGTTACAATACTCCTCCGAAACGGCTGGACTGATTTTTATGAAATCTTGTGTGCATATCGGGTAGGTCTGAGAATCGGCCAACATCTATTTTTTCATACAGCTAAATTATAAGGGGTTAATAACAGTCAGTCAGTCAGTCAGCTCAGCCTAAATTGCAGTCCACTGCTGGACATAGGCCTCCCCAAGTTCGCGCCAAACATCCCGGTTTTCCGCAATCCTCATCCAGCCTCCATCGGCAATATTACGTAGATCGTCGGTCAAACGGTTAATAACATATAAGGCCAAACAACGTTTGTAGGGTCAGCTAGTGGGATATACAATTGAATCGAGAACCTCCTTTTTAGAAGTCGGTAAAAAATAGACAAAACATATTATGTCATGCCATTTCACACATGCATATGTGGTTTTTTAAAAGACAATACCATGATACAATTGTTTAAACAAAAATCAAGTCTTAAATTTCTTAATATAAATACGCTGACTTTTATAATCCGCTCCGCAACACATTGCGCGACAAACACACGTACAAATAGACTCTTATTTATGTCTGAAGGGATAACAGTCCGCCATATTTGTCAAATAATACGTCAGGACGAGCCCTTGGTGCGGGATTACGACGTATGTAATAAAATTGCGAAAATGCGAAAAGGTCTTTTACTTTTGTGTTTGTTATTATATTGTTAAAAACGCGCGAAAATTGTTTTGTAATTGTTTTCTTATTGCTTAAGCGTTTACGTTACGTGGTTTTTTTATTCTGTTATTTTTAACCGACTTTCAAAAAAGGAGGAGGTTCTCAATTCGACAGTATTTTTTTTTTATGTATGTTACATCAGAACTTTTGACCGAGTAGACCGATTTCGACAAATTTTGTTTTAATCGAAAGGTGGTGTGTGCCAATTGGTCCCATTTAAATTTATTTGAGATCTAACAACTACTTTTCGAGTAATATCTAAAAATGCGTTTTTACTTGACGCTTTCTTTGTCGATCTACGTTGTATTATACCGCATAACTTTCTACTGGATGTACCAATTTTAATAATGCTTTTTTTGTTGGAAAGGGGATATCCCTAGTTTGGTACCGTGATAAGGAAACCAGGATCTGATGATGGGATCCCAGAGAAATCGAGGGAAACTCTCGAAAATCCGTAATAACTTTTTACTGGGTGTACCGATTTTGATAATTTTTAATTTAATCGAAAGCTGATGTTTAACATGTGGTCACATATAAATTTTATTGAGATCTGATAACTACTTTTTGAGTAATCTTTGATTACGCGTAGTTGCTTGACTATTTTTTCGTCGATCTACGCTGTATTACTTGTCGATGTAATTGAAGTCGGTTTTTTTTCGTTTGCGAGCAATATGTTGCAATATTGCTGTTTTACACAGCTAGTGCTAGTAGTTCTGAGTGATCGTTTCATTTTTTACATACAAATAAGAATTTCTCTTTAAAAGTTAAACATTTTATGAAATTACTTTATGAAGCTTAGTTTTATCTTTTACCGCTATTTCATCGCACGCGTTATTTTTACTACGTCGTGTTTCTTACCTGTATTTGTATTTATTTTTTTTTATTTTTATATAACTAGGTCGGTAAACAAGCGTACCCACGGTCACCTGATGGTAAGCGATTACCGTGGCTTATAGAATTCTGCAAAACCAAAATCATCGCTAGCGCGTTGCCAACCCTATCCCCCATCCCCCCACCCCAGGAGCTCTGGTAACCTTACTCACCAACAGGAACACAACACTACTTGAAAGCAGTATTATTTAGCTGTGATCTTCTGTAAGGTCGAGGTACTACCCCAGTCTGGCTGCTCCATATTTGTAGCAGGGAATTTCCAGCTTTGCCCTACCTCAGTTAACGTAATAAGTGTAAGAGTAATGGATAAAGCTGCATTGATAAAGCTGCGCTGATTTCTCCTTACTTACTTTAATGGGAATTTTACAGCAAATGTTAATTTATTTTTTAATGATTCACGTGTGAATTTGTATCGATAGTATGTAAGCCAGTACGAAAGAGTAATCTTCTTTTCAATTTAACAATAAAAAAATATGTCATAACCTGTCCAATTATAGCCTCTACCTTACTACGTAAAATTGTGTTTGCTCGTAAACAAGAAAAAGCCAAGTTCAATTACATCGAAAATTAATACAACGTAAGTAGACGAAAAACTAGTCGAAGTAAATACGCGTTATTATAGCTTAATCAAAAGGCACTCGATAAAATCTATTTATATAAAAATGAATGTTTGTCTGTATGTCCCTTATAGAATCGTATACTATGCATTTGATCACGATGTCATGATGTTCATCAAAGTGTTGTGCGTGAGCCCACAAAGGTATCTGAGTTGGTAGGAAGATAAATAAAAATAGGTAAAAAAACTTTTTAAGTTAAACGGTTTTATGTTAAACATACATTGCAATGTTTTAAGATAAATGTACTAAAAACCAAAAAATAATAAAATAGATACAGTCGTGGGAATTATAAACATATGCATAGACTAGACTAAAATAAAACCGTGGGGCACGTCAATTGTCTACAATCGTTGATTAAAATGTTTGTTTTGTAATGTTACACTATAATTAGGCAGTTGTTCAACCGACAACGATGGACGTGTGATAAGTAGGGCTAGAATGTGGAAACAAGCTAGCAAGCTCGATTATAAGCGAGTTTTAGGGTTTCATAGTGGTGAGTGAGTAGTATTTTTATCATATGTTTTGTCGATTAAAGACAAACTACGAGCAGTGAAACGATTCCTCGCCAGCCAGCAGTGTGAATGTCCAACGATAAACTAGTTGAAACATCTCTTTTTTTTACATGGAGTGTATAACTATTGGAATTTCCATGACCAAGAAAATAGTAAGTAATTTCCTCACCGTCTGCGGGCCAACTGCTTATTTTAACGACGAATTAAACGATTCTTCTATCGCACATTAAGTCGATAATTTGTAGACAATTGACGTGCCCCACGGTTTTATTTTAGTCTAGTCTATGCATATGTTTATAATTCCCACGACTGTATCTATTTTATTATTTTTTGGTTTTTAGTACATTTATCTTAAAACATTGCAATGTATGTTTAACATAAAACCGTTTAACTTAAAAAGTTTTTTTACCTATTTTTATTTTCTAGTTTTTAGTTTTTATTTCGCATTCTGTTTAATTCATTTAGTGCTTCATTATTGCAAGGCCCATCTTAAATATTGAGGTTGTATAGTGCACTGTATTCTTCTTGTCAAGCCCTTTTATTTGATACCCATATTGGTGGGATTGATAAAAAATTGTTATCAGACATTTGGTAGCGGCGGCCAGCTTAGATTTCAATTTTGCATAGTAAATTGTATTCTACTTGTTGAGACCTTTCATTTGATACCCATGTTGATGGGATTGATAAAACCTAAGTTATCCGCCATTTTGTAGAGGCCGCCATCTTGGATTTTAATTTTATATAGTACATTGATTATACTGGTTGAGCACTTTCATTTGATACCCATATTGATGGGATCGATAAAACCTACGTTATCCGCCATTTTGTAGCGGCCGCCATCTTGTATTTCAATTTTTTATAGTATATTGTATTCTGCTTGTTGAGCCCTTTCATTTGATACCCATATTGATGGGATTGATAAAACCTACGTTATCCGCCATTTTGTAGCGGCCGCCATCTTGGATTTCAATTTTTTATAGTATATTGTATTCTGCTTGTTGAGCCCTTTCATTTGATACCCATATTGATGGGATTAATAAAACATAAATTATCCGCCATTTTGTAGCGGCGGCCATCTTGAATTTATAATGATAATGAATAAACATAATTGTATTGTCACCAAAATCCAAAGTGTACACAAAATTTCAGATTAATCGGTTGACAGGAAGAGGGTGAAATTTGAATTACTAAATTTGACCCAAGAATAAATAATAAAAAATAAATAAAACAAACGGGGTGAGCTAAATAAAACCGTTTAAAAAAGCGTAGCAACGCGCGCAAGGTACAGCTTGTTTAAATATATTGTTCTACGAATATTTTAAACAAAAGATTAAGAAAAAAAATGAATAAAACTAACAAAATATAACAACATTTATAGTTTATTTATAAACACCTGGCATTCGGTAACTTAACGCGAACGAATGAATACAAAAACCACATTAGGTATGTATTATTCGCCAGAACTCAGCGCCAAGCTCGGCGGACTCATAAATACATCCCGCCTAAATAGAATTAGATAAAATATTAAACAAAATAAAGGCGAAGAAATTCTATCGAGAAGGAAGAGATCTTATCGCTGTGATCTACTGCACGATGTTAACCGATTACGTGTAGATAAAATTGATTTGGTGCTAAAAGTGTATTTTTTGCTAACCGACTTCGTAAAAGGAGGAGGTTTCTCAATTCCATCGTATATATATTTTTTATGTGTTCATATATAACTTCGTCGTTTATGAACTGATTTTGCTGATTCTTTTTTTGTTAAAAAGAAGATAACTCAAGAGTGGTTTCAAGAATTAAGAAAACCAGAATCTGATGATGGAATCCTAGAGAAATCGAGGGGAACTTCGAAGATCGTAGTGACGACTAGTGCGTTTGTTAATTTGTTTTGACTACTTACGTTGTATTACTTGTCGATGTAATTGAAGTCAGCTTTTTTGTTTGCTAGTAAACACAACCATTTTATTTAGTAACGATATAACTATCTGTGTGGCTACGGCAGTAAATGATATAGCCACCCCCTCTCTTCCCATTGGTGTCGTAAGAGGCGACTAAGTGATGACACAGTTCCACAACCACCTTGGAACTTAAAAAGCCGACCGATGGCGGGATAACCATCCGACTGCTGGCCTTAAAATACACAGGCCGAAGACGGGCAGCAGCGTTTTCGGTGCGACAAAGTCAACTTTGCGGACACCAACCCACCTACCCAGCGTGGTGACTATGGAAAAAATAAATAAATTTTACTCGACCTCATTCGTATTTAGACGCTTAAAAATAATTTTCTAAAATGTTGAAATGAGAATTAACCTTAAAATATAATTAATTTAGGCTTCTTGAAGTTTTTTTTTGCCATACAAACGTAGATTGGATTTCTAGAGTTATTTATTCCAGTGTATATTTTTTATTCATCATTTCATCATCATCATTTCAGTCTATTGCAGTCCACTGTTGGACATAGGCCTCCACAAGTTCGCGCCAAAAATGGCATGAACTCATGTGTGTTGCCCATTTTTTATTAGCCTATTTATGTCGAAAACCATTAAAATATAAATCTTTAAAATTGTGTGTAAAAACAAAACCAGCATATTTAACATGTTCAAAATCTTGAAGCACTTGTTAGACCAATATTATTATCTAATGTCCAACTTTTCTCGTTCTCATTCTTACCTACACTGTATTATTAAATTTTCCTTAATCATCTTGAAATAGTTCTAAGACATTTATTATAAAATTAATTAACTAAATAAATTATAAAACGATTATCCCTTTTATCTAAAGCATAAAATTGTTTTTAATAAATTTAAACGAAACGTTTGAGATGTTTAGTCGAATGTCTTCTTCTCATCTCAAATGAGATTAATCCATTATGTTTATTTTTAAACCTACAAATCTCGGCGAGGAACTCGAATGTAGGAAAAGTGAATATAATTTATAATGTTAGTATACATTAAGGAATATTTTGATAAGAAATGGTAGGAAAGTCAAAACTGTATATTGAATATTTTTTAAAAAGAATACTTGGGGTGTGATCTACAATCGATACCGAAGCCAAAAATATAGTTTTTAGAATTTTTAGATTCGATCCCCGCACATGATAAACATTTGTATTGGCCATACAGGTGTTTGCCATGGTCTGGGTATTTGTGCAGTCCTTGTGGGTCTCCCCACCGTGCCTCGGAGAGCACGTTAAGCCGTCGGTCCCAGTTGTTATCATGTACATCTAATAGCGATCGTTACTCATAGTAGAGAATATATCCGCCAACCCGCATTGGAGCAGCGTGGTGGATTAAGCTCTGATCCTTCTCCTACATGGCGAAAGAGGCCTATGCCCAGTAGTGGGGTATTACAGGCTAAAGCGATCAATATCTGTGGCATTACCTCACAGTAACAGACCGTAAAACACATTATACTCATCAGTTATAGTATCGATGTGGGTCAGTTGTCTACCATTTATGGATGACAAAAGGGGAATCCTACTAAAATATTAAGGAAAGGTAGATAATTGATATATATGTAAGTATCGACTAGTGTGGGTACTACGACCGCTCAGTTCCGCATTAACTTTTAACTGGCAACAAGTCTTTTCTTTGGCTCCTATATTTTTGATATTTATAAATACTTTAATATTTATCACTGATCTAGTATTTATTAAGGTATCCCTAGATGTACGAGTAGGTCTGGTATGTTGTCTCTGTTTGTATGTCGTTAAAATTATGGATAACATTTGTCAATTTTCAATTAGAATTTAATTTAAGATTTTATAACCGATATAGTTTCAAGAGTGAGTGTGCTGTGTGGCTACGGCACTAAAGAATTTAGCCACCCCCTCTCTTCCCGTGGGTGTCGTAAGGGCGACTAAGGGATAACAAGGTTCCACAACCACCTTGGAACTTAAGAAGCCGACCGATGGCGGGATAACCATCCAACTTCTTCTTAGTCGCACACTCTTGTCAGAGTGGTCGTGGCTGCGCTGACGAGGTATATAGTGGGGTGTTTGGTGGGTCGATAATATTTTCGAGGGTAACTCTCCTGGCGATGTGCTTCTATTTCCCTCTGTTGGAGGCGTCGCTAGTACACTGGACCATGGTGGACTCAGTAGCTCTTGTGATGACGTCTGTCCAGCGGGTTGGCATTCGACCGCGTGCTCTCTTGCCTTCCACCTGGCCCTGCACCACTAGTTTCAACCATCCAACTGCTGGCTTTGAAGTACACAGGCCGAAGACGAGCAGCAGCGTCTTCGGTGCGACAAAGCCAGTACTGCGGTCACCAACCCGCCTGCCCAGCGTGGTGACTATGGCAAAACACATGAGTTCACGTTATTTTTGGCGTAAACTTGTGGAGGCCTATGTCCAGCAGTGGACTGTATAGGCTGTAATGATGATAGTTTCAAGAATAGTCTCAAAACGTTAAAAAAGTGTGTGTTGGTTTACTCTTTAAGTAATTAGTCATCATCTTCCTGCTCTTATCCCACTTATGTAGGGTCGGCACAACATGTTTTCCTCCTCCATTCCTCTCTATTATTCGTCACTTCAGCGCTTACTCCTTTGTTACTCATATCCGGACTTACACAATCCATCCATCGCTTTTTTGGTCTGCCGATCGCTCTTCGTTCTTCGACATTCATCATTCCTTAAGTAATTACTCTTTAAGAATATAATTATCGTGATATTTTAAAATATACTTATTTCTTTCAGACGTCACTCTCTTACTCTTTTAGCTCTCAGCGTCACTGCTCAGCATTACTGTATCACATGATATCATTCTCCACATTTTTGAAGTAAAACTTCTTTTTGGAACAAAGTTCCTTACGGCAGGCTTGACATTTGGCTGGGCGACCGAACCGAAAAAAAATGTGATACTAAAACCGTAAAAAAAATATATAACGGAAGTGACGTAATATCAGTCACAAGACTGTATAATATGACGTTTGTAAAACTAAAATGTTACTAGTAAACTTTTTTTAAAATTATTTATGTAATTTTATACTGTCGACAAAAATAAATAAAGACATGTTTTTAAATACACGGAATAGTTTGAATTATTATTATTATTATTTTGTTTGATTTATTTTATTTCATGGTATTTGTTATTTTCTAAAATACTAAATACTTTTATGTACTTAATTAATAACCAATAAACAAAATTAAAAAAAAAACAAGAACTAAAAAATATATATAAAATTCAACATTTTTTTTAATTGTACTGCTTCTATATTATCCGAAGGAACTTCGTTCCTACCTGGTGTCCCATGACACCACATTTTTTTTTTATTTGGGGAGGAAGTTGGTGAATGCGTGACGATAGCGTTACCAAAAGTTTGATTGGGCGAAGGATCTACAAGTTAGTGAAAATAGAAAGAGAGAGAGTTAGTCAGTTTAACTTCAGTCGTGTGATCTTAAAGCACACTCGTTTTTATTACAAGTGAATACGTTATTTCATACTGCATATAATTAGAAAAACTTATTTCTTACGAGATAATAATAAATCTCAAGATTATCATCCCTCACATTAACTAGGCACACAAGATTAAATATCATAGTCTCCACACGTCACGCGTGTGGCCGAACGCAATACGTCAGTCCACCGCCGATAAAACAGACGGTAAATATTTTGTCAGTCATTGATGTATTAATAGCTGGCTATAATGTGTGCATACGACGCTTCCGACACGACACCGTCACGGGAAATAGCTGTCACGCTCTGTGTAAGCAGACTCGTTTCCTCCCGATATTCACGGGCGAGGAATCACATCATTGGCGCGACTTGGAAAGGAAAATGGAATTATTTCTAAGCGACTTGCAAAAACAGAGGTGGTTCTCGATTCGATTGTGTTTTTTTTTAAAATATGTTGCTTTAGAACTTGTGACTGGGTGGACCGGTTTCGATGATTTTTAACCGACTTCCAAAAACGGAGAAGGTTCTCAATTCGACTGTATTTTTTTATGTATGTTACTTCAGAACTTTTGACTTGATGGACTGATTTCGACAATTTTTTTTTTAAACCAAAGGTTGTGCGTATCATTTGGTCCCATTTAAATTTATTTGAGATCTAACAACTACTTTTCGAGTTATATCTAATAATGCGTTTTTACTTGACTATTTTATCGTCGACCTACGTTGTATTATACCGCATAACTTTTTACTAGATGTACCGATTTTCGTGATTTTCAATTCAATCGAAAGCTGGTGTTTATCATATGATCACGTTTAAATTTCATCGAGATTTGATATAAAACAACTTTTTGATCTTTGATAACGTGTATTTACTTGACTATTTTTTCGTCTACCTACGTTGTATTACTTGTCGATGTAATTGAAGTCGGTTTTTTTTCGTTTACGAGCAAACACAATTATTTTATTCGAAAGATGGTACGTGTCATATAGTCCCATTTAAATTTAAATAAGATCCGACAAGAACTTTTAAATAATACTCATTATTGGATCAAAAATTTACTTGACTATTTTTCGTCTACTTACGTTGTATTACTTGTCGATGTAATTAAAGTTAGTTTTGTTTACGTCTGCGAGCGAATACAACTATTTATATTTTCGTTTTGTTAAAGATTTGCTTACAATGTTACATTTTTAATATTTATTTTGTATCTTTTTGATAATATGGATTGTATTTTGCAAATAGTACACTTACTTGTTATCAAACATTAACAATTATATAACAAAATCAAAATCAAAAAGAGCTTTATTCAAATAGGCTCCAAGAGCATTTTCGAATCGCCATTTTACAAATTAAAACTTTAAAAATAAATTATTATATTTGTAGTAGTAATATATATAATCATCGATAATAACGCACTCTCATCTCGTTTTTCAACCCCTTCATTCGTTTATTACGTCTAACAAACTGTAAAACATTTTTGTTTCTATCCCTTGACCCGCGAAGCAGAAAGCAGGGCCACTACAAACTGCGCCAACGGGCTAGTCAAAAGTAGGGTAGTCAAATTAATTTTCCAGAATTATTATTTGTAAAAGTTGTTTTTAGCTATTTAAGTTATATTTTTTTTAATTAATTTAAAAAAAAATATAACTTAAATAGCTAAAAACAAAAAATAATAGCTAAATTAGTAAATAATTTTAATAGTAGTTCAATAAACTTGGTAATTATAAATACATACTCATAAATGTAATTGAATGAAAATGTAACGTACATGATGTAAATGAAAGGTAATCTTTATAAATATAATTAAATAAAATTGGAGTGTCTGTTTGTAATATTACAATAACCACTTTTCACTAAATGCATATGGATGTATACACGGTACATATACCAAAATAACATTTTTTAGAATTTTTGTCTGTCTGTTTTTTTCCGGCCAAACTCTGAAACAGCTGGACCGATTTGACGGGACTTTCACTCACAGATAGCTGATGTAATAAAAAGTAACTTAGGCTACTTTTATTTAAGAAATTTATTCTTTTCATAACTCTACGAACTGAAAAATAACTTTTTTTGTTAAATTCCACGCGGATGAAGTCGTGGGCACAGCTAGTTAAAAATATAAATTACTGGTATTTTAATAAAGCATAATATTATACTTAATTTATGTAAATACACTTTGCAAATTGATACAGTTAATCCTACCTACTTGTATATTTATTATTTATTATTATTTTATTTTGGCTTAGGCCTCTTCCTCCATCGTAAGAGAAGGATCAGAGCTTAATCCACGACGCTGCTCGACTGCGGGTTGGTGGATAACTACCTGTTATAACTTCGACCGCGTGATTTCGACTATTTCGGTTTTATCCGTTGAATTATGACCTATGTCACTTAGTGATTACTTTGCATTCTACTAGTATAAGAATTTTAATATCGATTTAGTTTAGTTAATATTGCATAAGTTTAGTATTTACCACACACACACACCCACACATACACACACACACGCACGCACGCACGCACGCACACACGCACGCACGCACGCACGCTCGCATGCACGCACGCACGCACGTACGCTCGCACGCACGCAGGCACGCACGCATGCACGCACGCCCGCACGCCCGCACGCACGCACGCACCCAGGCTAGTACGCACGCACGCACGCACGCACGCACGCAGGTACGCACGCAGGCATACACGCACGCACGCATGCACGCACGCATGTACGCAGGCACGCACGCACACATGCACACACGCACGCACACACACACACATATACAAGCAATAACCAGTAAGCAATGTAATGTTTATAAGTTGATATATGACATTTATTTTTTATAATAATTTACATGTAAATAAGCATATATACATGGTAATCATATCCAGACTATGATCAGTATAATTGTGTTTGCTTGCAGACGAAAAAACACCGACTTCAATTATTTCGACCAGTAATACGACGTGGGTAGGTGAAATAATACATACATATATATTACACCCAGACTCAGGGTGGAAATCGAACTCACAACCCCCAGAGCAGAAAGTTTGCAGGTCACTACAAACTACGCCAATGGGCTAGTCAAAAGTAGGGTAGTCAAATTAATTTTCCAGAATTATTATTTGGAAAAGTTGTTTTTAGCTGTTTAAGTTATATTTTTTTTAATCATATTATTAATGTATTTTTTATTCTTATTATTGCGTGATTTATAGTATTTCGGTATAAAATCTCTGAATTTTAGATGTCCTGAACACAAAGATGATTTATATTCTCATTATTAATATATTATGTACAACACATGACATGAAAACTGTTAAATTACATGTCACACAACACAGTCCCGTTGACTGGCATGTCACGCCACTCGTAAATAAGTTCATTTTACGAGGAGCGAAAACGAACGCTCAGCCACTTGCGAAGAAAAAAAAAATAAAAATGAATATTTAAAAATGGATAAATTTATTAATTTTGGGAATGACTATTAATATTTTTAAAATAAAGATTTTTAAACTTCGAACAATGTATTTTTTTATATTTTTGGCACTGGCCCCAACACTCACAGTAAAGCAACGTAGTATACTAAGCTACAAACCGTCTTTTAGATGGAGAAAGAGGTCTATCTTAGATAGTGTCTTACCATTTCAAAATGTGCAGATTTATTCTCTATATATTTTTTGATGATCGGCTTGTTACTGGAGGTTTGTTATATAAATGTGACATATAAAGCGAGTCATTAGAACGAAACAGACTTTAAATGTCAATAGATTTGATTTGATAATAAATTACAATAATACATATACAATATAAGGTTGGACATAATATAACTAAAAAAAAACGAGTAAGCTTTAAACCTCACGACTTAAGTAAAATTTACGAAACGTAACTCTCTCTCTTTCTATCTTCACTAACTTATATATTCCTTTCAACTTCCGTTCGCCTCACCAGATCACATTTTTCGTAACACGCTCGACACGCGTTTACCAGATTATTTCCCACATCAAACGTGGATCAGTTTCATATTTATTACGTTTTTTATTTACATTTTTCCACCTCAAAAAACGTGATATAAGTGGAAAAGATACAGATGATTTAACTCATTGTTGCTCCTCTGTAGGTAAGTACTTTAATCCCTTTAACATCCCTTTAACGCACTTGATAGTGTCCCTGCTTTCTGTTCCAGGAGTTTGATTCCCACCTCGAGTCTACTGATCTAACCTAGCAGTGAGGCGTAGAGGCTGACTTAGTTATTTTATTTTTATCAGCTAGCTTTTATTGAACTTGACTTAACATTTTATGGCATGTATATTTTTTTCCAAATAGATTGAAACATGTGATCTTATTGAGCGTGTGTTTTATACCGTCTTGTACCGTGTTGTCACGCCGCTCGTAAACACGTTACTGAAGTAACGTGAACACGCGTACAATGTACTCGTATAAAATTGTCAATACATCAGACATGTCACGTCACGCGACGTTTGTATTGATATTGTAACAATTCGACTCTGTCACTGCGTTGTCTTAACGTTTATATTATTTATACGCAGCGTGACATTCATAAATACAAATAAAATGTCATATTAGACTAGATCTTTGGGCACAGCGTCCAGAAATCCAGCTGTCTGCGTCACGGCTTGAGGTTTCCCGCTCCGTATCTGGGTATATATAATATATATTAATTAAGGATTTATTTGTATGTTTTATTTATATATTTTTATCGAATATAACATAGCTATAGCAATCGATTGTTATCTATAATACATTGAGTCGCCTGTCTTAAAAACGGATGGATTTGTGTGAATATTAAAGGTATTATACATATTCATTTCGTTTTTTTTAAATCTTCTCTTCCCGTGGGTGTCGTAAGAGGCGACTAAGGCATAACTAAGTTCCACTACCACCTTGGAAATTAAAAAGCCGGTCGAAGGCTGGATAACCATCTGACTGCTGGCTTTGGAATACACAGGTTGAAGACGGGCAGCAGTGTCTTCGGTGAGATAAAGTCAGCCCTGCGGTCACTAATCCAGGTGCCCAGCGTGGTGACTATGGGCAACACACATGAGTTTACGCTATTTTTGGTGCGAGCTTGTGGAAGCCTATGTTCAGCAGTAGACTGCGATGGGCTGAAGTGTTTTTTTTAAATTTCTTTTACCAAAGAATTTTTTCAAAGAATAAATCTGATCATGAAGAATGTAAAAAAAAGAAAAAAAACATGAGCTATAATAAATCGATGCACGTGAACCTCAACTTAAAATAAGAACTTAATTGCTATAACACTTCTAACTAAATAACACGCATATCGAAAATCAATTATAAAACTACTGGTGTATTCGTTTTAACCCAACTCAAGTTAGACTCAACTAAACTCTAGGCCATCAGTCATCATCAGTTCAGCCTATTGCAGTCCACTGCTGGACATAGGCGCCCCGCAAGTTCGCGGCAGACATCCCGGCTTTCCACAATCCTCATCCAATCCTCCCCATACACCGGCAATCTTACGTAGATCGTCAATCCAACGGGCTGGGGGACGTCCCACACTACGTTTGCCAAGACTTGGTCTACACTCCAAGACCCGCCTGCTCGAACGGCCATCGGTCCTGTGACACAGATGACCAGACCACTGCCACTTCAGGTTGCTAATTTTGTATTACGTTGACTTCCTAATAAATTACAAAAACAACTTTTAAAAAAAGGATGTGTGTACTTATGTACGAACGTAAAAAGTTATACTTTATTGGTTAGCTAACTTCACGTTGCTAACTTCTTCTTCGTTGACCAGCTAACTTCAGTGTTAGTTTTTTGTGATAGCGTGTGCGTGCATAATAAAAAATTACTCTTATTTTCCTTTATTTATTTTTCCTTGACGCGCCAAAAGAAATATAATTTCAAAAATGAATTAAAAAGTAAGAAACCCATATATAATAAACTTGCATAGCTTTAAATTAAGTCAAGTTAGTCAGAGTAAATAAAAACATATGACGTCAAACTAAGCCCTTACATTGTATTGTGTGAACATGCAGTCAATGATTGTGTATGCGGATCTCGTCTACCGCGCGACGTAAACATTGCCTACCAGTATAAATACGTCTGACGTGACAACTCCCTAATACACGTGATTTGAAATTTTCAAATAGTCGAATTTACATGAAGCCCAGATGCACAAGCTCTGAAATTTTCGTATGTTAAATTTTTATTTGAAATGTTGGTGTGGAAATTTGTCTTTCAAGATATATCGATTAATTCATGGATACTGTGAAAAAGAAATCTCATAATCTTTACCGTCATTGGGACGTACAACAGATTATTTAAATAACATCAATCAAAATTAAATTCCAAAATTATTTTATTCAAATAGGCTTCAAAAGTACCTTCAAAGCGCCGTTTTACAAATCAAATTAATAATTATGGTTAAAAGTGAAGCTACCTTACGGAATGTATATTTTGTAGAGAATCGACAAGGAATTCCACAGTTACTTGTTTAGAATCATTTTTGAAATTCAGACTTATAACGAAATTACGAGTATTCATCGATTTTGAGCTATTTTTTGAGATTTTTAAAATATCAAGTATCTTCATTATTAAAATACAGCCATGTTACGAAGAAACGTCAAATAGAATTTTAGTAATATGCTGCCATGCTAGTCATTTCATCATCATTATTACAGCCTATACAGTCCACTGCTGGACGTAGGCCTCCACAAGCTTACGCCAAAAATAACGTGAACTCATGTTTTGCCCATTGTCACCACGCTGGGCAGGCGGGTTGGTGACCGCAGAGCTCGCTTTGTGGCACCGAAGACGCTGCTGCCCGTCTTCGGCCAGTGTATTTCAAAGCCAGCAGTAGGATGGTTATCCCGCCAACGGTCGGCTTTTTAAGTTCCAAGGTGGTAGCGGAACTGTGTTAGCTGTTTGTAGTGTGGCTAGTCATTTAGAAAATACTAAATATGTACAATAACAACGAAAAATGTAATATCCAATCACAAGCTGTAGATACTATCGTCTGAGGCAGTAATGCCTTAAATATAAACAAACTTTAAATTAACAATAAATATTAGTATTGGCCAATATTAATCAAACCCTAGAGCTTCGGAGCTCAATAAGCTATGTTTATTCTAGCCTCTATAACATATAGCGAGGCACACGCAGCTATTAACGACCGCTATAATATTCATAAACTTATGGACAATCTAAGAAAATTCTGCATTTAAGGTATATACAACGTACACGTGTAATTTACTGAGATTGAGCGTAGTATAAAATATCTTGGTCAAAATTTGGAGCAGTAAAAAAATATTGTGTGAATATTCATAAACTGAGGAACCTCAGCCCACAAAAGATCACTGCAGTCTGTGAAGAAGTGTTGTTTTTTTTTGTGGTGGGTAAGGTGGCAAGAACTTTAGGGTAAAGGGTTAGGGTCAGCAATACGCTAGCAAGATGCAATGACATAAAGTGAGAATCGCAAAATCTAACAAATGTGGAAGAAAAAGAGAAAATCATCCAAGTTTCACTTTTTGTTTAATATGTAGTTACAACAGTTACTTCATAGGAATTTTCAATGAGCGCGTTGAATTGTTTTTAAATCAGCCGCACAGCTGTTGCCAGCCATTAGCTGCAGTAGAACTTTACCACAAATAAAAGAAGGCTAAATCATGTACACTGTACTTGAAAGCAAAGAAGAACCGCAAGTTTATTTTTTATCTGTACTAATATTATAAAGAGGAAAGATTTGATTGTTTGTTCGTATGAATAAGCTCCGAAACTGCTGAGCCGATGCTGCTATCAAGGAAAACTACTTACTAAATTTATTATACGACTACCTGTGGCCGCAACTTGGCCGCGTGGAATTTAACAATAAAGTTATTGTACAGTTTCTAAAATAAAATAATCCTAAGTTACTCCTTATTACAACAGCTATCTGCGAGTGAAAGTCCCGTCAAAATCGGCCCAGCCGTTTTAGAGATTATCCGGAACAAACAGACAGACAGACACAAATTGTAAAAAATGTTATTTTGATATATAATGTGTGTATAAAATGATAATAACTATATGTACCGAGTATACATCCATATGTATTTAGTAAAAAGCGGCTATTTTAATATTACAAACAGACACTCCAATTTTATTTATTTGTATAGATGTATGGATTAGATCACGATTTAATCACCGATCTACAATAGAGCGGCAAATAGAATAGAGAACCGTTGTGGATATTTTCAAACATCATTTTTTAAAAATGTAATTGTAATTAGTCGTACGCAGTCCCGTTTACCTTTTATTATTGTAAAACGATCCACGCAATTATGACCTATATATCACTGTGATTATGTATTACAAAACGAATTATTGCTTACGACAAGGTTCATTTTGGCGTGCTCCCAAATGTTCTAATTGCGATATTGTCCCATAATTTGAATTTTATTATCACCTATATAATTCATGGCAGCGATTACAAATAGTAATTTAAAGTTTATTGTCTGAATGGTGTGATTTATTATTCTGTTTTTCTTAGTCCCACTTTTGGGCAAACATTTTTTTAAATTATTTGATTCAACCTGCAACATCCTACTGCTGGGCATTGGTGTCTTTTTCCATGCTGAAGGATTGGAGCTTAATCCAGCACGCTGTTTCCTGCGGGTTGGTCGATATTTTCCTCATTATGAGTAATCAAATCTAAATAATAACGACTGGGATCGACAGCTTAACAGGCTCTTCGAGGCACGGTTCGGCATTATACCAGAGCGCCGGAGAGTTGCCAACTAAAGAGATAGATATATAAGCCGCAGCAACGACTCAAATGACCACTTGTCTATCTTGAGGAAGGAGACCTACTTGTCTGAAATTATTTTGTCGGATTCGCTTTGCAAAGTTTATTTCGTTTGTATTTCGTGTACTTTGGTAACATCTTGGGTCTTTTAACAATGTGTGAGTTGAGTTTCCTTTACTGTAAACTAAATGTGAAGCACAAAATAAAGTTTACACGATTTTTTTTTTGGCAACAATACACGTGTTGAATGTATCAATTCCTTATTTCAACGATAAACTAACCACTGACACATCACAGTCAGGAAAATAAAAACTATACATTAATGTGCTGTGTGGCTACGGCATTAAAGAATATAGCCATCCCATCTCTTTCCGTGGGTGTCGTAAGAGGCGACTAAGGGATAACACGGTTCCACTACCACCTTGAAACTTAAAAAGCCGACCGATAGCGGGATAACCATCCAACGGCTGGCTTTGAAATACACTGGTCGACGTCGGGCAGCGTCTTCGGTGCGACAAAGCGAGCCCTGCGGTCACCAACCCGTCTGCCCAGCGTGGTGACTATGGGCACACATGAGTTCACGCCCTTTTTTGCGCGAACTTGTTGAGGCCAATGTCCAGCAGTGGGCTGCGATAGGCTAAAATGATGATGATGATGATGATAATGACGAAGTATTTTTAATTGTGTTTTTATGATTTCTAAGCATAAATCTCACAGAAATAAATAATATTTTAATAAGAACATCTCTTTGATATAATTAGACCTGGAGCGTTTTATTAAAACGAACGCGTAAGTCTTGTGAGTATTTGAAAATGTTTTAAGTCTTGATTAAAATTATCTTCAATTCTTAGGAAATTACTTTTTCAAAGAAAACCAACTTAATTAGTTCGGGCATTTTACGTTTTATTTTAAGTGAAATGGATTTAATATCAAATATAGCACATAAGAATCACGTACGAACATTTCTGGTTATTTTGTATCGCTTGTTGTAGTGGTTAAGTAAACATTTTGGCCAATATTTCGAAATTCTTTTGTTTACACGTCCAAAAATACAGTGCGGTGTATATAGGCTTACAGTATTTTTGTTACTTTACTTTTGATACCTTAAATAACAATAAAAAATGAAAAATTGTGACTGCAATTCACACACATTAGAAGTGAAAGTTCTGAAAAGTCGTAGGAAGGTAGGCCGTGGTAATTTGTTCTATCGCCGATGATCACGATCTCGTGGTTGTGATCTGAAAAAGATCGTAAGCGCCACGCAAAACGCGTCACTTATTCGTTTTGAGCTGTAATGTATTCTATCTCATTCTCTCTTCTACATTTGTCTCTTTCTTTACCGTGACGTTTTTCGTTTTATCGAGTTTCAAATCACACGGTTGTAAAAAAGTTACACTTCAAAAAGTATTTAGCATATTTTTTTCATTTAATAAGTATACAACAATATATTGAGGAAAAAAGTGAATTTCAACGATAACTGTGAAGTTCCCGAAGCCAAATGTTGTTAAATATTAAAATAAACGGAATACATTGCGTGAGACATATGGCCACTACGCGGGGCTTATTCGAATGGGTTTTCCGTATCATTTGTGTATAAATTTACTCATTTTTTATTTATTATAAATACATATATGGTCAAAGTTTAATATATTAAGAATTTTTCAACTGAAATTGTTTTGTTCCATAGTAAAACGCAACATCTTATACATGATGCCTATTTAGTTAATACGCTAGTTTTACAGGCTAGCTTAGTCCAAAAAACTCTCAGGATTCACCATTAATTGGTCGTTTGAACTTCCCTAATCACAGAGAAATAATCATTAATGCGACTTGTTTACAATACAAAACAGCAAATATACAAGAAATTAAAAAAAAGTATGTGTGACTGTTCATCAACTCCGACGCACGACTGGAGTTTACTCGTATAGATGACGGCGTCGATAGATGGCGTTGTTTAAAAACGTCGTAACGCCATATCCGATAGATGGCGTTACGAAAAACGTAATGAGGTCGTTCGGTCAGTAGATTTTACTATTCATATTTTTTTCATACCGGAGGTCTTATATGAAAATCGATTCAAAAATAAAAACGAGTATACTTTAGACCATACGACTGAAGTAAAACTTGTGCAATATGCCTGTACTGTTTCTTAGATATACAAAACGTAACTAACTATGAGAGAAAGAGAGAAAAAAAATGTGATCGCACCTCTCTCTCTTGCTCCGTTCACCTCACCCAATCACACTTTTCGTAACGCTCTCGTCACGCATTCACAAGCTTACTTGCGCGTCAAGCGTGCACAAAGAAGTTTTAGATCAAAAATATTAATTCAACTAATAACTCCAAATTGCTGAGTCATTAAGAATTACGTGACAGTTTGCATATTCCGAGAGAGCGCCGGTTTAGCTCAAACGTTACATAAACATTATAATCACACACGCATAACAAACTTTAAGAGACGCTGCAGACTTGTAATTTATTTTTCACTCCGCGCGGAACACGTCAAGTGCAACTTAGTTGTTTGTACGCGGGTTCTGGATAATATTGTTTCAATTTTATAGCCATGACCGAATATGCCTTTTCAGTCATCAGTAACATGCCACTGCTAGGCATAGGTCTCTTTCTCTATATAGGAGAAGGATTGGAGTTTAAACCACCACGCGTCACCGGAGTGACGATAGTCCAGATGAATTTTATAGTCATGATGGAATAAAAGCCGACTAACTTTTCAGGAAATAACAGGTCGTTTAATAAGAGATTAGATATGTTATTTTGTGAATGAAACGTTTAAATGGCTCGACATAACAATTCTTTCATATACATATTATTATATTCCAAAATCGTATTGCATGAATAAATAATTTCCATAAGGTGGGAGGATCAACCTGATCTCAAGCAGGGTTGTGTTCCCGTGGTCAGTAAGGTGACCAAAGCTCCTTGGCTCCGGGCTCCTTGCGATGTCTGGTGTTACAAGCTATGGTAATCACTTGGGATAACTTCGTCATTTATGAACCGATTGTGTTTTTTTTTTGAAAGGAGATATCTCAAGGATGATACTGTGATAAGAAAACGAGGATTTGATGATGCAATCCTAGAGAAATCGAGGGGAACCCTCGAAAATCGTAGTGACGACTAGTGTGTTTGTTAATTTTTTTTGTCTACTTAAGTTGTATTACTTGTCGATGTAATTGAAGTCGGTTTTTTTCATTTGCGAGCAAACACAATCATTTACCGACCTAGTTGTATAAAAAAAAAACCTATGAACATTCCAAAACATGAAAAAGATAATTTCCCCATATATATGAGAAATGTACTCTGTGCTGGTCTATTCATATTCAAGATAACTGCTGTGAATGATCTTTATTTAATTCTGTATGCAAAAGTGGTTTTAACATACCCACCGCGGTATTCTAAAAATACTAAAGTAAATTAAGATGCAAATGCAACACGGTCTGTTCTTTTTTATTTTCCTAACATCGTCGAGAATTATCCGCTTTGGATGTTTTTTAGTTCTCTTTTCATACGTGAGTTATTGTTGTTTTGATTTTTATTTACTGGTCAGAACTACGCTTAGATAGTTAATGGTTTCTGAAAGACTTTCCATCCATTTTCCTTCATTATTCTTAACATTTTTTCTGGTTTTTTTATAATGTTTAATGTAACTGTGCTGTTTGAGTCTTAAAACATACAATCTGGTTTTGTGCCTATAATAATAATTATGACATTTATTGTGTTTACTCGCCAACGAAATAAAACCGACTTTAATTAACCGACTTTCAAGAACGGAGGAGGTTCTCAATTCGATTGTATTTTTTTTATGATCTCAGTATGTACCTCACTTTTGACTGGGTGGACCAATTTGGGTGATTTGTTTTAAATCGAAAATCAGCACAGCCAGTGAAAAGTTATGGGGTATAATAATACAACGTGGGTAGATGAAAAAATAGTGAAGTAAATACAGGTTTTCAAAGATTACTCAAAAGTTACTCATCGGATCACGATTAAATTTAAATGGAACCACATGACAAGCACCACCTTTGAATTAGAAAACCGGAAATCAGTACACACAGTAAACAGTTCTGAGGTATAATAAAATAAATGAAAAATAAAGAATACGGTCGAATGGACAGCCTCTGCCTTTTTTGAAATAGGTTAAAATCTTTTTATTTCTATTTTGAGTTATGTTCGTAGCTTTAAATGCATTTAATTTGCCTTATAAGGTAATTTGACAATTGTTTTTTCAAACCATACATGCACTCATAGAAATGTATGTACAAAATATTAACTAAATCGGTCCAGCCGTTTAGGAGGAGTTCAGTGACAAACAAACACACGGAATAAATATATATAAAGATTTATGGTGGTAAAGTTTTTTTATTATTATTAAACACAGTTCAAAGTCCTTGATATTGTGTTTTCTCATTTCTAACATACAACTAAGGGTTTTAAATTATAAAAATATAGTAATTTTCTATTTGGAACATCGTTTTCGAGTTTATTTAACTTGTTCATTGAAGTTAAGAAGTTTCAGAGTCCTTATACCGTGAAATGGGTGCATGACTGTAACTTAAAATTTGCCACAATAGAGCACTTAGCTATTTAAAGGTAAATTTGATACAGAGTAATGGCAGTTTTGATAGATGAATTTTATAGAATACTTGAACAAATTTATTGTGATCTTAACATGAAACAAACGCTTGATGTACTGATGTAGGCGTCTAAAACATTGTGCACTGTGCAAACTAACAGTTTGTGGGTTCTATTCCCGCTCGAAATGGATATATGTATTTCTATATGTGGTGGATTGAGCTCCAATCCTTCATCTACGCGGAAAAAGAGGCCTATGTCCAGCAGTGGGATGTAATACACTGAATCATAAACCTGTTGTGATTTGTTGTTATATTTTTTAATACGGGAACGCAACACTACTCGAAAACTGTATTATTTTGCGATTATCATCATTAGGTAAGATCGAAATGTTGTCCCAGTCAAGCTTCTTCACATTTTGAGCAGGATATATTCTACCGTGTGCTATCTCAATCAACGTTATCATTTCTCAGCGAGAATAATTTATTCCTACCCTCCATTCTACTAGCATTCCATCCCGGCTTCACACGGGTATTTAATTTTTTTATTTCCTTATATTTTTTTGAAAATATAATATAGCCTATATCACCGTCGAATTGTGTAGCTTCCCAACAATAAAAGAATTTTTCAAATCGGTCAGAGCTTGTTCAATGCAAACAAACAATCAAATATTTCCTGTTTAGAATATTAGTATAGACTAGCTGCGCCACGCGATTTCCCCGCGTCACCGAGTCCCGTGGGAATGGCAAGTTTAATAAGTAACCTATGTATTATTCTAGATTTTCAGCTATCTGCGTATCAATTTTTATTAAAATCGACCAAGTAGATTTTTCGTAAAGGAGTAACAAACATACATCCATTCTCACAAACTTTGTCATTTATAATATTATTAGGACGTCCTGATACTTAACTGTGAAAATCAAACAAATTCATTAGTTTCACAACAATAGTTCAAATAAATCTCTAACTGTAACTTCGTAAGCACATTAAAACGCAGATCTGTTTCAATTCTATTACAATAAATACAGTCTGGTTTCCGAAATATCCTCAGCAACAATAAATCACCATTCAACTGAATAAAGCAACAAAATTAAAAATAAATTAACTTCAAGGAATATGTACTTAAGATTCGGCCCCTTCCTCAAATCCCATAGAAATATTTTTTAAGTTTAACTTTCTCACGTACACGCCGACAATAAAAACATCGCTCGACGTAAATATTTCAGCGCGGAACGACTCGTTCGCGATCAGAATAAGACATTACAAGGATAAATGTTTCTTTGATATCTGACGACAGCTTCGTACGAGCGATCAGCTGACTCACGAGACACATACATACAACTTCCATGTACCTACGTCGTGTCACTTATATTTTTACTTATAAACTTTCATCGTGTTTACCATCTTTGAGTTTCAACACATTTGAAAGATGTTTGGACTTAGTGACGCCTTATCTCATGCAAGATATTACTAATTTTGTACCAAATTACAGTTTATATATTATTTTCAAAAGAGTAACTGCGGAGTTTCTTGCCGATTCTTCTCTGCAGAATCTACATTCTAAATTGGTGGTAGCTTTACTTAAAAAAATAATCACTTTGAAATTTTAATTTGTAAAATAGCAATTCGAAATTGCTTTTGATGCCTATTTCAATTTGAATTATTTTTGATTTTGAATTTTATTTTCATTTTTTCATTCGAATTGACTCTTTTTGTGGCCGTGTGACGGTGCGTATACATGCGTGTGGGTGTGTTTGTGTTAACCACAACACTGTGCTTCTTATACTACAAACAGAATAAGTTGATCATCTTTGTGTGTGTGTGTAAATAACAGAATAAATATGAAATGGCTGTCTTCAGTCTGTGGTAACAGTCCACCGTACACACGACACAGAGTAAATTAAAACCAATTACCAACGTCGACATACTGCTGTGTTAGTCTTGAAGATCAAAGGATTTTATTATTAACAAATCAAAATAAGTACGTCAGTTTATCAAGTTCGGGTTCCCTTTTAGTTTGTAACGCTTTTGACATTATTCGCGTATTTTAAAATATAAATTAACATCGCGACTCTCATTGTTCTTGCGCTTCGTAAATCTTATGTTTTCATTATTTTATTTTCGTCTCTCTTGTGGCTAAGATCAGAAGTCAACTTGTTGGGATTAGTTTATTTGCATTTATGGTTTGTTGCATCACCATTTGAGAATATTTGTAACTGACTTCAAAAAAAAATTTGTAGTTTTTTTAAAATGTATTTTGTGTTGTTGTTTTTGATGATTCCTATTTTATAGAAATTATCGAAAGCTGATGATTTTCTTGTAAGTTATATTTAAATTTGATCAAAATTTGATCATGATCATCATAAGACTCAAAAGTCATTGAGATATATCTTTGACTCAATTCGTTTTTTTCGACAACTGTAATAAAAGAAGAAAAAAGAAAAGAAACAGTTAAAATTCTAAGTTACTTTAATATTTTTGAATGCAATAAATTATATAATAATAATAATAATAATAATAATAATACATTTAAAAGTCTCCGGAAGTCTGTCAGTATATTTTTCTATATAGTGACGATTAATGATCTTTGAAAACTTATCATAAAATTAAAACCTTTAAAATATTTGTGTTCCAAAGCATTCAGGAATTCTTTGTATATTATTTCGGTAATACATCGATTAAATAAGCTTAAAGTTTTTTATAGTGACACAAAATGTAATAAATATAATTCATATGGTTAAGTAAAATTTTGCTTAAGAATTGAATTATAGTATAGTCTAACAGGTGAAGACGTTCGAGCAAAGACAGGCTTATAATATAGTCGATTATAAAATATCAATATTGAAGTTTCCCTTATCGGAAGTTTTCAGGTTGTTTTACCCAACTCGGTCATCGAACTAGGTCGGCAAGAAAACCTCGTACTCAATAGCACTTTAGTATGCCATCAAAACAAGCAATCAGTTTTGGTAGAAACACACTTTGTCGCTTACGATCGCTTGCGTTCGCATCTTTGATAAAATTAATAACTTAGAGTGAGCGTTGCTAAAAATATAATATTACATTACCTATTCATATTTTAGATCATAAACATTTCACTAATAACTATACCTAAAATTTAATCTAAGTTACATCTCACCAATAATCCGTCTACTTCTTTTTTCTCCTTTTAAAATGTAGGACGTAATCTTTTCTTTTAAATCTACAACGAACAAGTTTGAATGACTTTGTTTTGGAATTGCCTTTTTTGAGAACTTAATTGGTCAGACTTTTTAACACAGGGTTAATTAATAAACAAAATTGAATCAAAAGTAATTAGACATGTTTCTAGTATACACCGTAATTACTGTAATTTATTGAGTATAAAATATGTTTTACCGTATGAAAATTCTTGTTAAGCTGCACGCGGTATGGAACTATTCGTTAACGAGGTTCAAGAGTATCCTGAGCCATTCTAATTTTACGTTTTGACGTCTCAATACACGACTTAATACTTTACTAAGAAATACTAAAGCCAATCAATACACATATATCATTTGCCAAAGTATTTAACCGTAAATAACGACAAACACATAGTTGTAGCCGCGGAGAAGTGTGAACAGCCCCCGCTCCGAACCAGCCCGAACGACAAAGATTAATAGCGCGCTCCGCCCTCCCCGCACATCAATCACTTAGCCCTTTGATCTATTATTTACTCGCCAAAGTTATTTTTGTCTCTATTTTTGAAGTGAGCAAATATTTTTCAAACATCTGTCGATTACGATTCGGAGTGTTGTGCTAGAAGTTTTTTCTTGTTTACTCCTATCGTTAATCTTGAACGATGTGTAATGTACATGGTTTCGATGTCAGTAAGTCAGAAAATAGGAGTATTTTAAGTCAAACTTGTCTAAACATGTGTTAAAAGTGTGGCGTTGATTTTCCCAAATGGATGAATCGATCTTTATCAATTTATTTTTTGATATTAAACTATTTTTAAAATAATCCATCTAGCTTTTAAACATTGTATCTAATTGATAAATGATATGAACTGTTGCCTCAGGTTTAATGTGAGCGAGGCCACCCCCACCATAGTGCAGGGGCCCGGAGGTTTCGTCCGGGCCTACCGGGGCGAGGTGGCGAACGCTAGCGCGACCCATCCAGGCGGACAACTGCTCACACGTGGTGGTTTTTTTCGCCGGAGGGTATCCATGATGAATTTTCCCCACGTAAAAAAAAGGTCTAATTAATTTAAAATTGAAGCTGAAATTATCTTGCGACAAGTACTTAACGCCTGTCAATAGTAACAACGCGTGATATTTTTTTTTCTGTAGTTACCTGTGTATTTAACTTATTCATTCTTTTTTAAAATAATCCGCCCCAATAATATGGATATTGTGGAGTTTTTACGTAACGTAAAAAAATATTCATAGAATAATTGTGTTTGTTCGCAAACGAAAAAACTGACTTCAATTACATCGACAAGTAATACAACGTAGATCGACGAAAATGTAGTCAACTAAATACGCATAATCAAAGATTATCCCAAAAGTTTTAATTTAAAAGTAACCACATGATAAACATCGGTTTTCGATTAAATAAAAAATCATCAAAATCGGTATACCTAGTAAGTGGATTTTCGAGAGTTTCCCTCGATTTCTCTGAGATCCCATCATCAGATCCTGGTTTTCTTATCATGGTACCACACCAGGGATATTTCCTTTCCAACAAAAAAAAAGAATTATCAAAATTGTTTATAAACAACGAAGTGATTCCCGAACATACATTAAAAAAATATATATATACGGTCGAATTGAGTAACCTCCTCCTTTTTTGAAGTCGGTTAAAAGAATTCAATAGCAACTTTGTCACCTGTTTATGTACAATACTTTTATGAATCTATGAAACGCAGTATTCACAACTCAAATCGAAAGATTAATCAAGATATCATATCTTACAAAACAGAACTGCTATTCATCTTTTAAATCGGTAAAAGTGTATTATCCTCTTACTGGGTACTCTTTAATACGTTTACAGAGCAAAGTGCTCTCCACGTATAACTCGCGCTACTTACTTGCCCAGATTGAATTTTTCCATCACCGTTGGTAGTGTGTTGATACGTTGAAGGCTGCTTTCTGTTTACTGTTACAGTATTGTTCTACTCAGAATTTATGACAGCTTGTTCCCGTACTTAGAATTCAAGAATGTTCTGGTAATTCCTTCCAAATATATTTGTTTCCTTGTGATGTCTTCTTCACCATTAATAAGAGTACGGGGTAGTGCCAACAGAATTCTGGGCATGATGTCCAGTAGACTGGATTGCATATACATGAATCATTGCTGTGCCTTTGCAAATGGAACGGTGTAGCGGTGATTCGTGTGTATTGGAATAGTTAACTGTAACATTTATTTATTTAAAAAATTGTAATAATTAAACTAACATAGTATGTAAAAAATATTGTTTACTAACCAAAATGAGTCACTGGTCAGTTTAATAAAGAATATTATTATTATGATTAAAAAAATTAGAATGCATACGCTTTGATCTTGATTCGCGTCTTATATACGTTTGATTAAGTCAGCTCGACTATTTTTTTTTAATACATATGACTCGGTCGACATACAAGCGTACGGCTGACCTGACGGTAACCGATGTTCGTAGCTTATGACACCTGCAACACCACTGCCAACCCAATCTCCAATTACCCCCACGAGCTCTGGTCATCTTGGTCAACAACAGGAACATAATATTGAATACAGTATTATTTAGTAGTCTTCTAAAAGGTCCAGGTACTATCCCAGTCGGGCTGCTTCATATTTTGAGCAGGAAATTTCCTGCTGTGTCCTGGCTCGGTTAAAAATAAAAATTTAATAAAATATGGTTATTTTTGGCATTGAAAATAAACTCATGACAGAAGAACAGAACGAAACAATAAACAAAAACATGTAACAAAAAAGTGTCATTCGTTCGTTATTCACCGATGCGAAATAAACCATTCGCTCGCCATACAATTGGAAATACAGCAGTTATAAATAAACAGGATACTATAAATAACATTTAATAAAGGCAATACGTAATTACATAAACCCAATCAATTATTAATAACATCAGCGAGGCGTTAACTTATCCGTGTAATCGCTTGATTGTAAATGATGCTGCGATAATTTCAATTAGAGACAGGTTGATAATTAAGTTGTAGAATTATATTGATTGTTATGGCTGAAAGCACATTCGTGGAAAGCGTTTAACAAGACTTCGAGGTTAAGTAATTAGCGTCGTATAAAATAATAATACAGTTGCTGTTACGTATTGGCAGCAAGATCGTTTAATCCTATTTTTAACTTCCAAAAAAGGAGGAGGTTCTCAATTCGACTGTATTTTTTTTTTATGTATGTTACTTCAGAACTTTTGAGTGTGTGGAGCGATTTCGACAAATTTGGTTTAATCGAAAGGTGGTGTGTTTCATTTGGTCCCATTTAAATTTATTTGAGATCTAACAATAACTTTTCGATTTATATCTAATTTAATCGAAAGCTGAGGTTTATTATGTGGTCACATATAAATTTTATCGAGATCTGATAACTACTTTTTGAGTATACTTTGGTAACGCGTAGTTACTTGACTATTTTTTCGTCGATCTACGTTGTATTACTCGTCGATGTTATTGAAGTCGGTTTTTTTTTCGTTTGCGAGCAAACACAATTATTTTTGTTTTTTATCGTATTATCATTACTTATTATTTATTTATAGGTATGATTGCTAACGGCGCATAAAACAAAAAAGTCTAAAAATAAAAAATTACTATATGACTAATTTCTCCTTTAATTACAAGCAACGCTGTATACATTGACAGACAACAATTTTTAAGATTTTCATATTTACACGAATAAAAATTAAAATATAGTAAGTGTCTGTCACTTGTGGGTCTATCGTTACTCATAGTAGGTAATATATCCGCTAAACCGCGGTAGAGCAGTGTGGTGGATTGGGCACTGATCCTTCTCCTATATGCGAAGGGAGGCCTATGCCCAGCGGTGGGTGGTTACTGGCTGAATCATGATCAAAGAGAGTAGGAATGAGTAGAAGATAAAACTAACTTAAAAGTGTAGAAAAAAGAATTACGAATAAAGAAAGCAAGAGGAATACAGTACACAGATAATAGCGTATAGTCTGAAATAGATTCCGATGCGGTCGCAGGCTAAACGTAATTATGTTCCAGTGCACATTTACACATATTTGCAACTGATACACATATAGATTATGTGTGTTCTATTCCGTGTGTATATAACCCACTGCTGATTCGTTATGTATACATACAGATGAAAGTAGGATCTTATTAAAATTTCAGAGAAGCGTGCCTGAGGCTTATCTCAAGTGTGTTCCTACAGTGAGTAAGATGGTTAGGGCTCCTGGGTTGCGCGTTGGGTTGAGTGGTTCAGCCTGTAACATTCCATTTCTGATTTTCTTTCTCCATGTAGGAGAAGGGCTGGAGCTTTTCTTCTGGTAAATAATAGAAACTTCTAGTTAGTGATATTACTGAATGAGGTAAAGGATCAAATGTAAGGCTAATGTAAATATTATATGACTAGGTCGGCAAACAAGCGTACGGCTTACCTGATTTCTCCAACACCAGAAGCATCGCAAACGTGTTGCGACCTCATCCCCAATCCCCCAGGACCTCTGATCACCTTACTTACCAACAGTAACATAACACTGTTTGAAAACAGTATTATTTAGCTGTGATCTTCTGTAAGGTCGAGGTACTTCCCCAGTCAGGCTGCTCCATATTTTTAGCAGGAAATTTCCTGCTGTGCCCTACCTCAGTTGATAAATAGTCTTTGATTTCTTCACAGTTGCAATATTATTTTTATACTTAACAACCTCCCTTCCTCCTCGTTCAAATATTGACATAAACGGACTTTAACAAGCAATCTCGATACGTATGGCCTATAACAATACTTTGTACACGCCATGTTTGCACCGCGCCGACCCACCACTGCTTACATCGAGCATAGAAACTATCTTATATCCAATATTTTACGTAATATCACCTTTCGTTCTAATTACGCTCTACCGTAGTTGATATGGGTTTCTGGCCTTGGTGTATTTGACAGTAATATATAATAGCAATTAGTGTTACAGCAAAATTATCTTAGCTTTTTTTTTGAAGTAGCTGATAACTGTTTGAGGTTAATTTCACTGGTTCTTAATAAAAATATCTTACATATAAATATGTCGTTTTAATATAATACTTCTTCTCTATTTTAATTAGCTAAGACGGGCAGCAGCGTCTTCGGTGCAAGAAAGCCAGCCCTGCGGTCACCAACCCGCCCGCCTAGTGCGGTGACTATGGGCAAAATACATGAGTTTACGCCATTTTTGGCGTGAACTTGTGGAGGCCTATGACCAGTAGACTGCGAAAAGCTGCTGTGATGATGTATGATGATTTTAATTAGCTATGGGTTATGAAATATTTCCATTATATGTATAGATTAATATTTTAATGATAAACAATAACCGCGCCTATTATATACAATAAAAATAATGTAAATAATAAACGCTTCCTCTCTACCTAAATATTTTGTGGCCCTGTGGGTAAAATGTAAATCATGGTTATGAAACAATTAATCACTAACAAATCACCATAGTTAGAGCTTCTAAGATTTGCTGGTAAATAAAGCTGTATAACTTTCAGTACAGACTTCAGGACAGCTGTGTACATTTTTATAATTATGCAATAAATAAAATATACAAACGAACAAACACTGCTGATCTATTTAATATGGCTGCGGTGGTATGATGGACTAGACTGTTTCTGTAAATTAATTCTTCAATTTCCATGTCCAAATTATTACAGTATATTTATATTTTCTATACATATCTAGTAAATAGGTTTTAAATGAAGAAGTCAAAATAGTAAATAAAACTAAGAAGTTTCCCCCGCCCCTTTTATGGAGGGGTCACTTGTAGGTGACACTGGGCATTGTGTTGTAATGAGGTTTTGATTATTACCTTCACAGGAATGTATCACCGCTTCTTGTTTATCAAGTTTAAAGTTTATAAGTAGTAGTTAAAAAGGAACATTTTGACATAATCTAAACTCTATTTACCTATCATGAATCTTGTACCACCACTTGAGGTGCAAGCCATTGTTGCATTTTGCGTACATTTGCTAGTGCGTCGGTGATTCTGCAACAATACCACTACTTCTTAACTCTTGTTAATCCAGAGTCTTTCTCAACTAAAGTCATATGAAAAACCGAGCTCTCAAATGTCATTATTTATAGAAGTTGAAATGTGTTGTACATTGTTAGTGTTTCTGAGTTGTTCTGCGTCTGAAGCTTCGAGACTGCTTCGCAACTTCAAGTTAAGTGGTCGACCAATTAGTGACTGGGATTATGTTTTGACAAAGGTAGTCAACACAACATCTATCGTATTAAATGTTATACGCAATAATTCAAATGTGAGCATACTTTTGAAGATTCAAGATTTTCAATTTCAATTTTAATTGACTTCTAAACAGTAGAAGATTCTCAATTCGACTGTATTTTTTGTTGCCTCATAACATTTTACTAGGTAGACCAATTTAGGGGATCATTTTTTTAATCGAAAGATGTTGCTTATTATCCTGTCCTATTTTTATTTAATGGGGTTTTTAATAACGTGTATTTACTTGACTATTATTTCGTCAGCTTACGTTGTATTACTGGTCGATGTAATTTAAGTTGATTTTATTTCCGTTTGTAAGCAAACACAATTATCGCTAGAAATTAAGAATAAAAAGAAGAAATAATGTTTTCATTTTATGAAAGTATAAATCTGGTTTTAAATTGTAGGACAAGATGAGTTTATAATTGTTTTAAATGTCATTCGGTTTCACTGGTCCAGATGTAGAACAAGATATTTTCTGCTGCGGGCTGCTGGGCTCATCATAACGTATTACACAAAGATAAAAATATTTCCAATTGTGTTGTGATTTTTGTAAATACGATAAAAACATTGTATTATTCTAATTCAATTGTATGATTAATTATTATACTTTAGTATTTCTTCTTAATAATCACTTCTTGCACTGTTTGCCTCGCTATATGAAACACTTACTCATGACCATGGATTGACTGAGAGAAATCTCTTTCAGAAATAAGTCCACCTTCGCCATAAACCTTACTATTATTTAATGTTTCTATATGCATTTTTGAGTGCAATAAAGTATATATATATATATATATATATATATATATATATATTAAAATAATTACTGTGTGAATTTATTCACTTGATTTATTCCCTTTTCCGTTAACTGGCGACAGCCAATCAAAGTCGAACACGACAGGGAGTGTTATTAGAATTTTCCGATAAAAGATTAAGAGATGGTGTACGAGGGCCATTCGATTACCAGATCAAGAAGCTATCGCTAGTCTACTCAGTTATTATATTCTTCAATAAATGTCAGCCCACATCCAGAAGTTTAGTCAAAACAGATAAGTACAATTATTAGATATCATTATTAGAATTTATGTTATAGTTATTATATATGATTATTTATTTATATTATTATTATTTCTTTTATTCACTATATTTCCTTATGATTACATTTTTAAATATATTAACAAAAAAGACTAATAAAAATATTTATAGCTATAAAAATAGTAGTCCTCCGGTGGCAGGTTGAGGCCCAAGCCGCCAGTAGTTAAGGTTCCAGGCTGAGGTACCTCCTCACAATGTGGGCCATTTCAAACAACACTGCCTTTTGAATCTGACCCTTGATCCAACAGTCAAGTGAGAGTTTCTTAAGGTGTTGGTCGAAACTCTTCGCTGATAGACCATTAACCGATACAACAATAAGAACAATTATTGTTGAGTCTACATTCCACATGCCGGTAATCTCGTGGGCAAGATCTAAATATTTACTTAATTTTTCTTTTTCGGCCTTTACGAGATTGTCGTCATGTGAAACTGTAATGTCAACAATAATTGCTCGACGCGCTGATCGGTCTATTAGGACTATAGGTTTATTGGTTTATTGGTTGCAATAAACCTGTTATTATTAAAGAAAGAAAGAAGAAAAGAAAGAAAATAGTTCATTATTAGTCATTATTTAATAACTATAGAATAAGGCATACGTCGTGGGTATCCCCGCTGTGCTTCAGAAAGCACGTTAAGCCGTCGGTCCCGGTTGTTATAATATACACCTGATAGCGATCGTTACTCGTAGTAGGGAATATATCCGCCAACCCGCAGTAGAGCAGCGGGGTGGATTAAGTAATCCTTCTCTCACATGAAGAAAGGTGGCGAAGCCCAGCAGTGGGAAAAATAAACTGAATTATAAACGAAATACAATACAAATTCCGCATAAAAATATTTTCCTGGCGTTTATTTCATCTTACTTCAATTATTTTAAAAATAAAACCTTAACACATTTTCAAACAAATATCTAAAACAAAGAATGAAGTGCACTAATTTGCGCAAGCCTCGGTAATATACTAACAATTATTCCTCGAAGAGTATTGTATAGTAATATTCTTTCCCGCTCTTTCAGTTAAAGTAACTAATTTATGTAAAGACCGGTAGTTAAGCGTTCACAGCTCGCAGCGAGCGCTTCGTTAGAATAACTTATAACATAATTATAAATTATAATAGGTACTCTGTGTTATTATAAAATAAAAGTTTATTTACTTGAAAAAATATTACTTGTATAGTATAGTATATAGTCGATTAATATATAGTTATATTGATTAGTATATAGTTGATTATAAACCATTTATTTTTGGGAACGAAGTTCCTTAGAGCGCCTTGGGGCGTTGCGGGGGCGTACTCTAGCCGGCAAAAATCGTCCGTAGCGTTTAATAAAAGCGTAAGATTTTTATATATAGTCTATGTATGATGGCTATACAGTGTCTAATGTACAGTCTACGTGATGAATGTTATTATTGTTGCACTTTGCTATTATTATTATATCATTCGATAATCTAATATACAAAATTCTCGTGTCGCGGTGTTTGTAGTTAAACTCCTCCGAAAGGGCTAGACCGATTCTCATGAAATTTTGTGTGTATATCGGGTAGGTTTGAGAATTGGCCAACATCTATTTTTCATTCCCCTAAGTTATAAAGGGGGGATTGAGAAGGTTAATAAAATATATGGCAAAACAACGTTTGCGGGGTCAGCTAGTTATTATATATTTATATAAACCATTGTAAATTAAATAAAAAATTTAAGATGATTTTGTAAAGTAGTTTTTTATTTTATTTTTAACGATAAAATTTTAAAATGTATACCCGAATAATAATTCTTTATACCTCGAATAGATCTTAATAGTAATATTTTGTAAAACGGGGCTTCGTTCCTATCTAGTGTCCCACAGCACCACACGGTTCCGACTGTGAAAAGGAGGAGGTTCTTAATTAGAGCGTAATTTTATATGTGTTAATAATCACCCTCATAGCTTTTCAGTGGGTGAACTGATTTCGATCATTCTTTTTTTTATCGAAAGCTGATGCTTGTTGTGCTTGTATATAAATTTGATTGGGATATAACAAGTAATTTTTGAGTAATCTTTAATAACGCTTGTTTGCTTGAATATTTTTTCATCCACTTACGTTGTATTATTCGTCGATGTCATTGAAGTCGGTGGTTTTTCGATCGCAAGAAAGTTTTTATACAGATATTATTTTGAAACATATAAAGGCACGCGGTAACTCTAGCATTAAATATAACAGTAAAATCAGTGAAATGCATTTTGTGTTCGTATTTTAAAAATTTAGTACTTACTATTACACCAGAGCTTTAAAAATATTGTATTTGAGTGGACTTTATTTTTTAAAAATAAATCTTTATATATATACTTGAACCCGTAAACACAAGTAGCTCGAAATATTAGCAGACAATGTGTACTTCGTCACTACAATAAATAATGAAAAATAAGCTGAAATCCTCGCGCGTGACGGTTATGCGCTGTGTTTGCTATTAAATCCATTTCACTTAAAACGGAACTAAAAATAATTTTAGATAAATTATATATTATTTAGTTTAACAAAAAACAGAGCACGTTAAGCCGTCGGTCCCGGTTGTTTTAATGTACACCTGATAGCGATCGTTACTCATAATAGGTAATATATGCGCCAACCCGCATTGGGGCAGCGTGGTGTGTTAAGCTCTGATCCTTCTCCTACATGGAGAAAGAGGCCAATGCCCAGTAGTGGGATATTACAGGCTGAAGCGTAAGTGAGTTTGTACTCAATCAAAAAACGCCCTGGTGTAGTGATGCGTTTGTCGTGTGAGCGCCTAAAAACTGATGACTGAAGCAGTGGGATATTACAAGCTAAAGCGTAATTAAAAAAATCCAAAATGCATCTACCTCGTTCATCAATCTCTATGTCTGAATTGTATATCCTCGAGGATAGTCAAAAGGAATTCCTTTTGACTATCCTCAAGGATGACGTTTAAAGTTATCCGATAAAGTAGGATAGAATACAATTCTGACATTCTTAGTATCAAATTGAAGTCAGGTTGTAATTGAAACCGCCCTTGTGATTCTATCTGCCAGTGAGCTGGGCGGTTCCACAGCACCGCAGTTGTCCTGTATCAAAGATTGAGTCAAAGGTTGTGCCAAAGAAGATTGCACGTAGCTCCTGTAAAGCTGGTTGAGATAAGTATATTCTTTGATGAATTGTACAAAGGTACACAGTTTTGTGTTTTTTGTACATGATATATAACAGATTTTAATGTGATTGATAGTATTTTTTGAATAATTTAATAATTTGAGGGTAAACTGGCAAATGTGTGACGAAAGCATTACGGAAAGTTTGATCGGGCGAGGCGATCGGAGCAAGAGAGAAGTGCGAGCACACATTTTCTTTCCCTCTTTCTCTCATAGTGCAGCCTATTGTCCAGAAATTTTACTTCAGCCGTGTATGTAAAGCACATTCGTTTTTTTATTTATATTTAATATCTAATTTCTAAAATAAATCTAATAATAAATTAGATAGTAACAACAAGTAGTAACAACAATATCTACATTCCAATCTTCGAGCTAATACAATAATTATAAGCGAACTATTCTGGAAGGGACATCCGTGAAAAATAAGGCTATGAACATACGAAGTAGTGGATCTGTCAACAGATTTTTACAAAAGACACATTTAATTACGTTTAGTACAACTTTTGATTTGATATTCAAGTTTTATATGTATTTCTATAATGCACAGAATGGTTAAAAAGTTTACAGTATTAACTGGTGCGGTGTAACAGACACACATCGGCGGAGTTAAGCTTTGATAACACGTAGCAGAGTTATGAGTAAATTTCCCTCTCAAAGTTGAAACTCCGAACCATTATGATATTGACTTTATTAATAAACTTTCGTTTTAATACGATCGTAGATAGTTAAGTCCATTATTAATGGGACAAATAGTCTTTATAGAGCTTGTATTATGTACTTAATATAGTAAATATGAGGAAATATTTGACTGATATTGTGTGACTGACTCTGACAAAAAAATTGGTTGACTGTAAAGTCGATTAACCGACGATAGTTTTATGTGATAACGTCATTAAAAAAACATGATATAAATTACATACTTTTATAAGTTGAATTGAACTATTATCTGACGTAACGCGAGAAGAAAGATAAAGGTGTCACAAGGCAATGCTTGGGCCAGGTTCCAGGTTGGTAAGGTTCAGGTGGAACGTGATACTATTTCATGCGTGCAGCCGGTGTTCATCGATTCATACCACGCCAAAAATAAAACCAATTTCAATTTAAATCGACAAGTAATAACGAAGGTTATCAAAAAAATAAATAAATTAAATAAGCATTATTAGGGATAGTTAAAAAAGTAATCATCAGATCGCAATCAAATTCGGTACAACCATTAAGAAGTTATGAGGTAGCACACAATAAAATGCAGCTAAATTGAACATCCTCCTTTTTCGAAAATGGTATAAATATTATGTTTGTGTAAAATATAGTGTATATATTGTAGTCCAATTTATGAATAAAAGCAATGTATACAATCAACTAATAAACAAGTCAATGATGGAATAAAAGCCTTATTTCCATGTGGAAGAAAAGTTTTCACACGTGAGACAAAAAAATATGAAAAGAAGATTCATTCAAACGTTAAATATAGAAAATTAAGCTCCACATAGCGATTGCACCCATAAATAACCGATATCTGAACAGGAATCGAATAAATTCCATTTGAAAATAAACAGTCGATTGCTAAAACACTCTCGCGGAGACATAAAGCCTCTATCAGACTCGCAATAAATCCAGACCAAGCGATCTCGATACAATACCAACAATAACGGGTTGCGTTTGGAGGACTGTGATGTAAGAAAAATTAAAAAGAACAATTCGATGATAATGCTGGACGTTTATTTGATATATATATATATATATATATATATATATATATATATATATATATGAGATTTTATATTTAAGCTGCAAGCTATATCTGGGACGGCAAAAATATTATAGACTTACGTTTGATCAACTTGCCTTATTTACCGATTTTACCGAAAAAAAAAGTCTGACGAGAATCTCTCACAAAACTTTTCTATAATAAGCAAGTTCAGTTGTCGTCGAATCTTATTTAAAGTAGAAATATATATATATATACTAGCGATACGCCCTGGATTCTACCCGGTTTCGCTCTATTTACTAAAGAAAACCGCATCCAAATCTGTTGCGTAGTTAGATCTAAGCATACAGACAACGGGAAAAGACTTTGTTATATACTATATAACGATGATATATATACTCATCTGAACTAAAATTATACCTTTACTAGTGGAATTAGAAGATAAATCTTAAGTTGAGGTGTCCAATTTTAATAGCTCAGTGGCGGCGTCCCGCTCCGCTGAACTCACTTGTCCCCGAGGATGCTCGTAGCGAAAACTTTTTTATTTATTTTAATTCTCATTACATATTTAAAGGACCCTAAGAACTTTACAAAAAGGTTAAAGCAACTTGTAAATAAACTGTGAATTTGTTTCGCCTTTCGTTATGGTTTGTGTACTCTATGATTTTGTTCAGTAGCGATTTCCTTTTCACCAGTTTTATGTAATTTTTCTTGAAAAAAAATTTACACTACCGTAATTTTTGTCTGAAAATATTTCTATTCAATTAGGTAAATGACTTCAAATTAATTGAAATCATCATCATCATTATCATCGCTTCAGCCTATCGCACTTGGACAAAGGCCTCCACAAGTTTATGCCAAAAACGTGAACTCATGCGTTTTGCCCATAGTCACCACGGTTAGCAGGCGGGTGACTGCAGGGCTGGCTTTGTCGCGCCGAAGACGCTGCTGCCCGTCTACGGCCTGTGTAGTTCAAAGCTAGCAGCTGGATGGTTATCCTGCTATCGGGCTTTATAAGTTCAAAGGTGGTAGTGGCACGTGTTATCCCTTAGTCGCCTCTTACGACACCCAAAAAGAGAGGGGTTGGCTATATTCCTTACTGCCGTAACCACACAGCGGAATTAAAATCACACATCAGTAAAATACACTACCTTAGAATTTGAGTCTCAAATAATTATTTTTTATAAAATTAGCCCAACATTAGTGTATTAATTTTGTTCGTAAATCAATAATAAATAAAAATAGTTTTCTTATTCTTTACTTTAAGATAAATTTATACTAAGGAGAGCTTAAGGGTCTTAATAATCAACCCCTGAAGCGGTAAAATAAAGGTTCAATAGTTGAAGTCTTGGTAATGTTAATATTTAATTTATAGAGTTAAAGAACTTTAAACAAACTGAAATCCACCCGGGCTTATAACAATATATTTATAAAGTTTTTCCCTTTTAAATTAACGGCAAAATTACAGCGATCAATTCAAAGTTTGTATATTTTAGTGATTTTTAATGCTGTGTCCCAACGAGTCAGATGAAATTTTATTTCTTTTGTTTTTAATTATAATTAGCAGAAAATGTCTAAAAAAAGCTGCTGTGTGGTTACGGCAGTAAGAATATAGCGTGGGTGTCGTAAGAGGTGACTAAGGGATAACCATCCAACTACTGGCTTTAAAATACACATGCCGAAGACGGGCAGCAGCGTCAAAGCCAGCCCTGCGGTCCCCAACCCGCCTGCCCAGAGTGGTGACTATGGGCAAAACACATGAGTTCACGCCATTTTTGGTGCGTATTTGTGGAGGCCTATGTCCAGTTGTGGACTGCGATAAGCTGATAATTATGATGATCTAAAAAAAAACAGCTGAATATTCAAAAGGTTAGATCATTTAAACAAAACCTTTCTGCCTCCAGTAGTGATAAGATAAATTGAGCATTTTTTGCTCAAAAGATTGATATTACGATTCAACGGGGAAATGCCTCCAGCAATCTTAAAGCCATTCCACAAGGACATAATTTGTACCACAATTATCTGTAAGTAAATAATTCTTACATTGTCATTTTTTTTAGTAAATATATATTTTAGAAACAAATGAAATGAAATGGTACGTGTTCTGAAACACATTTTATTTAATAAAATACGTAATAATGACTTGCTGATACCACTTTAATAAATCGCCTTTGCCATCGACCAATTTAAGCTTGCGGTATTGCTCGCGCACGCTCACACACACACACACGCACACACTCACAAACACACACACGCACACACACACACACGCAGACAATATAATATAAGTATAGCTTAAAGAGTTTATACACACAATATAAGACCCTTTTACCTGGGAATACTTGAAGTGTCTTAATTTGTTTATCTTTATTTTACAATCGGTTTGTTGTCTGGAAGTGTTCAGACATCACTCGCGAGTCAATATCGCTGAGTCGTAAAAATTCAGCGCCTGTTCGGAACATCTTGTTCGGAGCACAACTTGTTTACTCCTATTTTTCAAAGTTTATAGCGTACTCGTATAAATCTCCAGTCTTTGAAGTCTTAACTACAGACTGATACTAGTGTAGTAATCGTTTTTTTTTTTTTTCAATTTAAAAAATAATAATTTAAGTTTAATAATTGTGATTAATATTGATTTAATATAAAGAATAATCTATTCAGTTCCTTCATCTACTAATAGATGGCGTTGTGTGTCAGAGTCAACGACTAATGTATTTAGTTCCTTAATTTACTAATAGATGGCGTTGTCCCATCTGTTAAATCGCGCTGTCAAGATTATGTCACAGATATACTAAGATACTTCTGATTTAATTTGTATTAATTTAAATGTTAACATTCGAGTTTGAATTTATTTAGAAAATAAACATGTGTCGATTGAAAAAAGTCACGATAGACGAAAGTTATGTAGATACATTTTTACTATTTCTGTGTGATTCTGCCTGTAACATCCACACTACTGGATATAGGCGTGGCATCTCTTACATGGAAAAAGAGGACTAAATAGTAAAGAGTAATAAATACATACTAATGATGTATTGAACGCAAATGTAAAACTATAAACATAATGTTTATATTTATAACCACGTAACATTAATGTTATCTGAGGTAGGGCACAGTAGGTAATATCCTGCTCAAAATATGGAGCAGCCCGACTGGGGTAGTAACCTCGACCTTACAGAAGATTACTGCTAAATAATAATATTTTCAAGCAGTGTTGTGTTCCTGTTGGTGAGTAAGGTAACCAGAGCTCTTGGGGGGAATTGGGGATAAGGTCGGCAACGCGCTTGCAATACTTGGTGTTGCAGACGTCTATAAGCTACGGTAATCGCTTACCATTAGGTGAGCGCTTGTTTGCCGACCTAGTTAAATATAAAAAAAAAAATTATATCAATAATTTAAAAAAAAAAAAAAAAAATTAAACCCAAAATAAAAATAAAATAAAGTGTCTATACTAGGTATAAAAAACCTTCAATCACGAAAGATAAAAAAACCAGGTGCTGCTCTGTTTACTAGACCAACCATTTTATCTTGCGTTAAGATTCTCAATTGTGAGCGCTTGAGATAAAATTAAATACGTGTTAACAGTTTATGATTAAAACCTCGCTCTTGAAGCTTAAAGTTAATTAAGAATTGTCTCCTCATGTTGGAATTTATGTAGTGACTCGACATGGTAACGCGTTTAACATATTTCAAGCAAAAGAGTTGCTATATTTTATTATTTACTATGAATATAATCATAAATTAACAGATTTTTTTTATTTAAAAAGTCTTTATAAGTGCTTTTGAATTGACATTTTACAAATAATATATTACATAAGTCTAATATATATCTACTGAGAAGAAACGGCATAAAATTAAGTAGTTTATTCTCTACAATGTACAACTTAGAGTTATCGCTTAATAACAATTTCTACCTGGCGATTCGATTGCGGACGGTATTACAATCTTACACTAAACGACGCACGTTTGAAATACACTTCTATCTATATCTAACAAAGTTAATAAATATTTTTATATAACAAGAGTAAACAGGAAAAAATATATACCGGCTTACATTAATTTATAATGTAGGTCATCAATTTTTATTTGTACAAGGTTAGCTGAAAAATATGATGACATCGTTTCGATAAACAAAAATGTTAGAAAAACTATAAAAATAAATAAAATTGGAGTGTCTGTTTGTAATATTAAAATAACCGCTTTTTACTTAATACATATGTACACTGTACATAAGTATACTAAGAAAACATTTTTTACAATTTTTGCCTGTTTGTTCCGGGTTATCTCTGAAACGCTGGACCGATTTTGACGGGACTTTCACTGGCAGATAGCTGATGTTATAAGGATTAATTTAGACTACTTTTTTTTTATAACCGCGAACTGAACAATGACTATTTTGTTAAATTCCACGCGGACGAAGTCACGGGCACAGCTAATAAAATTAAGCAATTAGTCACTACTTGTATTTAATTATACTGATTTCTTTCTAAAATAGCAGTCATACAATATTATGAGTTTTCTTTAAAAAATATTTACTAAAACGTGCATTAATTAAAAGTAATCATAATTACGAAAAAACTGAATTGAATTGAAACAAATTGTGGACAAAATAAAAACTCTTAAACTATATAGAAGAATTGGACTCAGTATGAGTTTAATTTGCCACGATGTTGCACAGAGGGTGAGCGAAAAAAAATTCCCTACCACGTTTAACTAGTCTGGCCTAGATAGCAAATAATTGTGTTTGCTCGCAAACGAAAAAATAGCCGACTTCAATTACATCGATAAGTAATACAACGTAGATAGACGAAAAAACCAAGTCAAGTAAATACGCGTTATCAAAGATTACTCAAAAAGTAGTCATCAGATTTCAATGAAATTTAAGTGTAACTATAAAAGAAGTGTTCGCCTTACAGAACACGTGACAGTAATGACTGTACCTTTACGCAAACAGTACATTTTTCTATTACTATAATTGAACAACATTGTCCAAAACCACAGATAATTAAGCAGCTAAGGATTTAGCGGAATGGCTTAGTTCCATCTGTGATACTGGAATTTATTTGTTCCGCAGACCGCGACCGCGCGTCGACGCTGTTGCTATTCTTCACGTTTGCCGCAAATGTTTGAAATGCTGCGGTTTGCGACAATTTAGTTTAAAATCCTGTTTATTTATACGCTATGTAATCTGTGTTGTTTTAGGTTGTAGATGCTTTTAACACGCTTAACTCTGATCAGTGTTTCTGGTTTTATTAAGTTTTTAAAACGGAATGGTGAATAATTTTAAATAATAATGACTTGTAATATTACAAACAGTTTTTTAAGTTTACTCCTTAAGAAGCTATTTTCATTTAGGGGCCACGTTTTGAAAAAATATGAAAGAAGAAAAATCTACTGTACGAATGACCTCGTTACGTTTTTACTAACGCCATCTATCGGATATCGGAGATGGCGTTATTTGATTCGTTTATTTACCATTTGATATGGTATTAATCTTTTTCTTAGACTAATAAGCCTTTTTGTGCCTATTTAGAGAGTCGAACTGAAGGAGTAAACTCAAGTCTAGCGTCAGAGCTGACACACATACTTTTATTGTCATTTGGTAAAAATACGAGTACTTGCTTGAATCCGTGAACCTGCAAGGAGTAGCGTGACAGATTAAGCTATTTTCTTTCATATCATAATTTTAATTATCGTCCCAAACCTAACGTCTTAAGTAACGTATGAAACTGTTATGTATCTTGACGTGTAACTATTCAATAATAGATATTCTAGTGTACTAGTAGTTTATTCGTTATAGCGTGGTGACTGTGGGCAACACACATGAGCTCACGCCATTTTTGGCGCGAACTTGTGGAGGCTTATGTCCAGCAGTGGACTGCAATAGGATGAAATGATGATGATGATGAGTACTTTATTAAGTGTTATATAAAAGCAATTGTAATAACTAGGGCAACCAACCGACATATATTTGGCAAGTGACGTAAGCAAGAACTGGAAGGCTGTGCGTTTTTCGCATTAACTCGACAATCTGGAACAACGACAGTACGACATACTAAAATGCGTATTGTTGACATGATGTCACTTTACGTTAAAATTTTAAGTGCTTTTATATCTGACGTCTGTTTTGCAGCATCGTATCATTACAATTAAGATAACGCAAAACTTACTTCTAAGTCTATCAACGAGCGTTAGCACTAAAGCACTGTACATGTAACCAATCAATCAAATAAGTATCAAAGCAAAATACAATCGTCAAAAGTTATCCAAATACCAAAAACTAAATACCATGATACATCTTTACTAAGAACTCGAGCAGTGAAACTCCTACCGATGTAGCTTGTATATACTTATCCAAAAAGAGTGTGCTTTAGATCACACGACTGAAGTAAAACTCTTTTATTATCTCTTTTCTCTTTCTCTTATCTCTTTTATTATCTTATCTTATTTTTCAAAAGAGTAACTGCGGAGTTTCTTGCCGATTCTTCTCTGCAGAATCTACATTCCGAATCGGTGGTAGCTTTACTTCGACAAATATAATAATTTAATTTTAAAGTTTTAATTTGTAAAATGACGATTCGAAAGTGCTCTTGGAGCCTATTTGAATAAAGCTGTTTTCGATTTGATTTGATTTGATTTGATTTAGGTCCATCTAACGTATATCTCACTCTCAACTTTCATTCTCTTCGCTTGTTCAAACTTTTCGTAACGATCTCGTCACGCATACACCAGCTTACTCCCCAAGTCAAGGTGCATAAAGAAGTACTTCAATAAGTAGTTTCAAAATAGCCTTTTCTCTAGGTGCTGCCTGGCTTCACATAGCAAAACAAACTTTCAGCTAAAATTATTATTAAAAAAATCGAACGAATACTTTCCTCAAACAAAATTTGCTAAAACACGATACATAAATAAACATGCACAAGCGAACCCAAATAATCGTCGAGGCGTTCATGCTCTAATACATTGTTATATTTTGTTCGTTAGAACGGACCTTTTTTAATTCGCTCTGTTGATTTTATTCTTTAGTCTTCTCCACACCAATCATCGCATATTTTATTGGGCTCCGGGGAGAATTTCGGGTGTAGTCTTTTAATGAATGGAAATACAAACATGAAGCCTGGCTGTATTTAAATTTCAAAAAATTATAAAGCGCGAGTTGAACTTATGTATTCATTATTCTGTATTTTTTTATCGTTAACCGCTAGTGGTTATAAAAAAAGTAGACGGAATTTCGCCGTCTTTCGTGTGGACTTTTTATGCGTCCTCGAATTTCTAACAGCATCTATTACCATCGTTACAGATCTATTGATGCTGCGCTTTCAATAGTCTTTCCAGCACTTTGGAACTCTAATCACCAAGAAAAAAACTGTAATTTTTTAACACACGGTGAGTCTAAATAAGGATATCTAGGTAGGAGAATATCACATAAAATTTAAGGAAAATTCTCGTGTATAATAAATCATATTCAGTTCTATTTTGTATTAATTTCGATGATTAATAATTTTCAACTTTCTGTGTGTAATAATTACCGTAAAACAGACTAAAGCGAAGATACTTAACAAAATATAAATTTTATAAAGCTACCGTTTTTATTTTGACACAAAGGATCCTAAAACTCGAATTTCAAAGGAAAAAATAATATCGTTATTTTTCATTTTATTCTAATAAGCTTGTTATTATTCTTATCGGCGCCGAAAATCGTTCGTTCTTACGTTCTTAGTACATTTTCAATTTGATTCTACATTCAAATTTCAAAGGTCAAAGATTCCATTCGAAATTAATGAATAATAGATTCGGTGGCTTATTTGCGGTTTTTGCTAAATCCAACTCGGTTCATTATCAATTGACCGATACAAAACAGTAGTTAGATAATGACAGGAGAGGATGACGCAAAAACCATGGTAAGGTTTTATCACAATGTGCTCTTAATATGGGTTAAATATGGCGGACTAGATAAGAGTCAAGCAATGTGGGGATTGTATGTATACGTTTTAGAATACTAGGTACAGTATTTTTAATTTTATTACTCAAATAATTATAGGAGTTTGAATGACGTTGAATAAGTTTTTAGGTAGCAGATAGGTAGGGGACAGCAGGAAATTTCCTGCTCAAAATACGGAGCAGCCTGACTGGGTTAGAACCTCGACCTTACAGAAGATCGCAGCTTGATAACACTGTTTTCAAGCAGTGTTGTGTTAATGTTGGTGAGTAAGGTGACCAGAGCTCCTGGAATGAATTGGGGATAGGGTCGACAACGCGCTTGCGATGCTTCTGCTGCTGGTGACCAGAGCTCCTGGGGGGAGTTAGGGATGGTTTCGGCAAAAAAGTATAATTTATAAAACGATGTAACAAGCATTAATAATTAGTCATTAGGCACCTAATGTCTTGGATAAATAGAAAATCCTTAAATTTTTTCTTAAACGTCGCCTAAAAATGTGTTTTCAGGCCTGAATAAAGCCTTTTTGAACAATATAAAGAAAATATTTTCGTCGGAAAAAAACTATCTATATTCGTGTTGAAAGGTTTTATTTTCACAATCATTTCCGTTCCACGACTGTAACGAAATATCACATCCTACGTTTTATGTCTGACAAAATGTCTGCTTCAAGTGCGTCATCTTATAGGTACATATATTTGTTATTCTTTGGTACCTAGTTACCCACTATGAAGTAATATGCGTTTAGAGTAAGTATGAAGTGATTTTTGTTATTCTATTTATGAGTGTTTAATAACTACTATTATGTGTGGTTCAGGTGTACTGTGTGGCTACGGTACAAAAGAATATAGCCACTCCCTCTCTTCCCGTGGGTGTCATAAGAGGCGACTAAGGGATAACATAGTTCCGCTACCACCTTGGAACTTGCAAAGCCGACCGATGGCGGGTAACCATCCAAATGCTGGCTTTGAAATATACAGGCCGAAAGACGGGCAGCAGCGTCTTCGGTGCGACAAAGCCAGCCCTGCGGTCACCAACCCGCCTGCCCAACGTGGTGACTATGGGCAAAACACATGAGTTCACGCTATTTTTGGCGTAAACTTGTGGAGGCCTATGTCCAGTAGTGGACTGTAAAGGCTGTAATGATGATGAATAACTACTATTAATTGATTAAATATATTGTATAATTTGAATGACGATTCGAGGTCGCTTTAAGCCTTTTTGAACAAAAACTTAAATTTGAAGCCATTAACACCACCTTTAAAGACACTTATAAATTTGATTTTAATTATTTAATTTATCGTCAATTTCAGTTTATTTAAGCTATTGTTTTTAGCATACGTATATAATACACATACCTATAGCTGCCCCACTGCTGGGCATATGCCTCGTTCTCCGTACAGGAGAAGATTACTTAAACCATCACACTCCTCCACCGCGGGTTAGCGCTGAATTGAAATTCTCGCAAAAAAGGCTGTTATATCAGTAGACATTAAAATTTAAACAAAACTAAAATGGTCTAAATGTAGTGTAGAAGTCGCTTAATAAAGTTGTAGCGGTCGGAACAGACAAACAAACATTAGCGTAACGTATCTCGGGGACCAGACACTTTGTCTTTTCACCCGACCGACGCTGGGGTCGGGAGCGCGGTAAATCACGATAATATACCGTCTCGTCCTAATGTTCGTCTTGTATTTCTAGACTAAATTAAGATAATTGACTATATTTCCAGGGTTATATCGTACTGATCTGCCAACCCGCATTGGAGCAGTGTAGTGGATTAAGCTCTGATCCTTCTCCTATACGGGGAAAGAGGCCTATGCCCAACAGTTGGTTATTACAGGCATAAGTCATAAAAACTTGAAATATAAAACTGCGTTAGTGCCGCTAGCACTTTTCTGATTATGGGCCCACGACCGTCAATTATTTGCAATCCAAGTTTTCAATTGAGCCATTCGGCTTAACTCATTTATGTGTGTGTGTAATGTGTGAAGTTTGCTTAAACGAAATATTTTTCTTTTTACTGTTCGTTTTGATGTACGAGGGTCAATGACCGGGCTCGGTGCCTCGTGTTCGTTCCTAAACAATTTTGATAAAACATCATTTAACGGGACAGCGGTCGATGACAAATGACCGCTTAAGTGCTTTACCATGACCAAATATAACGAAATAATGCCCTTATTACTCGGAGCATCAGCAAAATACTGTAAACGTAAAAGTTTGCGAGGATAGATGAATGTTTGCTATCCTTTCACGCTAACACCAATTTTGCCTTTTCTGATTTGTTTATCTTACACATAAGTTTCTGATAGACTTTTTGTACTATGAAGATGGCGAACAAACATATGCATCCGCATGGTGGTAAGTGGATACCGTAGCGGCTACAGCGTAGCCTATGGAAGCCTGCAAAATTAGAACAATACAAGTGATTTGTTGACCCTAACCCCATACCCGGGTCTTCAGCTACCTTTCTTATCACAGGAATACATAAAAAGTCTTTATTTGTATCTAATATATAAATTTTTTGTGTCGGTGTTTGTAGTAAAACCGGGATGTCTGGCGCGAACTTGGAACTGCAGTAGACTGAACTTACTGATTGATACCTATGAAAATTACTAACAAAATCGTCAAATGTTCTAAAGGTTTATTTGAATCGTTTCACTCGACGTATTTATCTCAAACAAACTCAACACACTATTCAAATTCCGTGTAGCATAAGTAAATAAAAAGAAAGTGGAACAATTTACAAATATGAATAAAAATAGCGGTAAATTCGGCTTAAACTGTATAATTTTCTGCCATAAATCAATTTATTATTAGAGAGAACAGCTGAGTAAACGGTACGAAATAACCCTATCCACTCTCCGCCACAGTCGGATAAGTATAGCGTGTAGAAAAAAAGTAATAAAAAAACGTGTTCGAAACGCTATTGTAGCAAACTTTGCATTAAATAGTCGTTTGCTAAATTTTAACAGCTGTATTTGTGTGTTAAACACCTTCCGGGTCAATTTCTCGCCAGCGAGACATGTGACCACTATACAGAGCGGGTACATGCCTCATGACTTTACCAAGATAATAATAATTTTAGTATATTTTCTTTCATTTCTGTGTACTTTTTAAGTTAGCAAAAAATGAAAGGTGATTTTAAAATAAACGATTTTGAAAAACTTTATCAACGTGATCTTATTGAGAGTATACATAAATATAAGAAAGGCTCCAAGAAGCGAAAGAGATAAAGAGCAATTTACTTCATCATCATCATCATCATCATTCCAGCCTATTGCAGTCCACTGCTGGACATAGGCCTCCACAAGTTCGCGCCAAAAATACGTGAACTCATGTGTGTTGTCCATAGTCACCACGCTGGGCAGGCGAGTTGGTGACCGCAGGGCTGGCTTTGTCGCACCTAAAACGCTGCGGCCCATCTTCGGCCTGTGTGTTTCAAAGCCAGCGGTTAGATGGTTATCCCGCCATCGGTCGGCTTCTTAAGTTCCAAGGTGGTAGTGGAACCTTGTTATCCCTTAGTCGCCTCTTACGACACCCACGGGAAGAGAGGGGGTGGCTATATTATTTGGTGCCGTAGCCACACAGCAATTTACTACAACATTTTTTATTCTCTGAATTTTGAAAACGGAAGTCGGGAAAATTTTGATAGGTAATAGCTCTATTTGTTATAAAATGGTCTTTAAAAGTTTTTTTTTCAGTGAGAATGTATTCATTCGAGTATTTAGAATACACAATTATATTTTTTGATTTTCAATTAACACTTAACACTCAAAAAAATATTAATTTATGGGACGTATTCGCTTTGGTGGCCATGCGCGCAAGCCTTAGCGACCACGCGGAAACCTATTTTCAGTGGTAGATTAAAATTATAAAGAATAGAGATAGAACTGCGAGAGCATGGACTTTTTGATTGGAAATTTCCTTCTCTTTCTAAAATCTTTTCTAAAATTCCCTTAATGTGTTTCCGTTACCAGTTTTTACCAAAAAACGAAATTCCTTTTTGTAACTTAATTTGTTAATAATTTTTGTAAAGTTTTTTAGGAATCTCATGTCTATTTGACAAGTTTTTGAAATTGTTGACTAAACTAGTAGAAATAAATGAATAAAACAAGATAAAAAGCACAAAAAAAGGGCAAAATGTAAAGACTTGTCTTAGCAGAAATAGATATCAGATCTTTTACGTCTGATGTAAAAATTTACTGCTAGTAATGTATACCTAGATAGATCTATATTAAAACCTCGTTAAGGCCATCCATGCCTTAAAACCGCAGCCGTAGACATGGTTTAAATGCAGCCGTGCTAAGTTATAAATTTCTCACAAATTATAGTTTTCTTTAAGTCTAACTTCAGTCAAGTACATTAATTTCTGTATTGGAAGAAATCGCTCTTTTAGCGATAAGACCGCCTTTGTACATCTTCCTCTAATTATAGTACTTTTTAACCGACTTCAAAAAAAGGAGGAGGTTACTCAATTCGACCGTATATATATATATATATATTTTTTTATGTATGTTTGGAGATAACTTCTTCGTTTATGAACCGATTTTGATAATTCTTTTTTTGTTGGAAAGGAGATATCCATAGTTTGGTACCATGATAAGAAAACTAGGATCTGATGATGGAATCCCAGAGAAATCGAGGAAAACTTTCAAAAATCGTAAGGGTGACTAGTAAATTTATTCATGTTTTCATTAAGTACTATAAAGCACTACTATTTAATAAAGGTCTGGAGTCGATCTGATGATGGAGAAGAAAGATAGTCGAGGGAACTCTTCAACAATTTATAGCAATTACCTGGTTTTTGAACTTAATTCGTTTCTATTGATGAGAACTTTGCACCTATATGAGTTATAAGTGCCATTACAGTCGGATGATGGAGACGAAAGATAGTCGAGGGAACTCTTTAACGATTTATAGCAATTACCTGCTGTTTGAACTTAATTAGTTTCTATTGATGAGAACTTTGCACCTATATAAGTTACAAGTGCCATTACAGTCTGATGATGGAGACGAAAGATAATCGAGGGAACTTTTCAACGATTTATAGCAATTACTTGCTGTGTGATCATCTGTGTCGCACGACCAGGTTTGATGATGGAGCCCATAAACACTCGAGAGAATTTCTCAACAATTTACAGCAGTTACCTTTTGCTGTTTGACGACCGCTTTGATAGAATGGTGCATGTGCCGTGTCGGCGGCGCCTAAACACCGACGGTCGCGGGTTCTATTCCCGCTCGTAGTGGATATTTATGTTTATACAGATATTTATTTTCGGTCTAGTTGTTAATCCTTGTGGTTCTCCCAACCTACCCTCGGAGAACACGCTAGGCTGTCAGTCCCGGTTGTTATTACGTACACCTGATAGCGAACTTTACTCATAGTATGTCGACGCGTCAGTGCAGCGGTCACAGCACCGGCTGTTGCGCTGGCGTTAGTGGGTTCAATCCCCGCGCACGACAGACATTTGTATTGGCCATATAGATGTTTGTCATGATCTGGGTGTTTGTGCTTGTGTATTGTGTATGTTTCCGAACCCCCGACATAAGAGAAAAAGCATCCTTGTTAGGTCTACCCATCACTAAAAATTGTAAAATAAAATAATTTTTAACAAAAAAAAACCGACTTCAAAAAGGAAACTAAAAAGTGAAAAATAAATTTGCTTAGTACAAAGTAATTCGTATTTTGATTTAGTTAATAAGAAATGATTAAATAAATATTTTATAATTTTGAAGTTGGTGCCAAGTAAATACTACAACAACCTGGCTACAATAACAAATACAAACAACACACACACAGCAAACAAGTACAAAAAATATTATTAGATATGTCAAAACAATAACAGAATAATAACAGTATTCAACCTAATATTCAATGAAACAAATTATGAAAGAAAACTGAATACAACTTACGAGTAGATACTAGAGTAGTTATTGTTTTACTTGGCACCGACTTCAAAATTATAAAATATTTATTTAATCATTTCTGATTAACTAAATCAAAATACGAATTACTTTGTACTAAGTAAATTTATTTTTCACTTTTTAGTTTCCTTTTTGAAGTCGGTTTTTTTTTTTGTTAAAAATTATGTTTGTATCTTTTAATGGTGTGCAATGAAGAATATTATTATTATTATTTTTTAAATAAAATAAATAATAATTTAAAGAAAACAAAAACAAAAAAAAACACGCTTTTATTAAACCGAACTAAAAAGGAATCTTATACATACAATTCTCGTGTCACAATGTTAGTTACCATACTCCTCCGAAAAACTGGTCCGAATTTTTTGTAAAATTTCGTGTGCATATCGGGGTTATTAAATTTTAAAAAACTGTCATGTAGTATGTTTAGTATACTTATGTTTTCTTTATTTAAACAGATTTCATAATCAACGTTTAGATTAAACACATCACGTTCTAACATATTTGTTGCTAATTGTGTTGACAAGTACAAACAACGGTTACGTTAATATCCCCATTAAAATACAAGTTGTATAAAGAACAATAACACAACGTCATGATAACACCTGAATAAATGTTTCTTAAGCTTATGTCTTGCTTCGTTTCATACTTATGTAATGTATGGAGCGTGCTTCGTAGACATGTGCAGATTTCTCTGAGAATCGTCTCAGAAAGAGAAATGCGCAAAAGCGAAGCAATTGAAAATTTTAAGGTACAGGTCGTTTCTTATTTTTATTTTGTATACTAGCTGCCAGGACAGACTTCGTTCAGTTAAAATTTAATAGTAATTTTCTTTTTATTATAGTATTAAAGACGCCGCGTTGGCGCTGGTGGTTACGGCCATACAGGTGTTTGCCGTGGTCTGGGTGTTTGTGCTTGTTTATTTTGTGTGTTTCCAGACCCCCGACACAGAATAAAATCCTATTGGTATTGGTAAACTGAGGTAGGGCACAGCAGGAATTTCCTGCTCAAATATGGAGAAGCCCGACTGGGGTAGTACCTCGACCTTACAGAAGATCACAGCAAAATAATACTGTTTTCAAGCAGTATTGTGTTCTGTTGGTGAGTAAGGTGACCAGAGCTCCTGGGGGGATTGCGGATTGGGTCGGCAACGCGCTTGCGATACTTCTGGTGTTGCAGGCGTCTATAAGCTACGGTAATCGCTTACCATCAGGTGAGCCGTACGCTTGTTTGCCGACCTAGTGACATAAAAAAAAAAAAATTGAGATCCGTTGAGTGTGAAGCGTTTATTTATTATTTACTTATTTACTTATAAAATTTTAGATGATAAAGATTTGTGAACTTTGTGACACTGTATTTCATGCAAGATATTACTAACCTTGCATTAAACACACACACAGTTTATATAATCTTGTCAAAAGACTAACTGCGGAGTTTCTTGCTGATTCTTCTCTGTAGAATTTACATTCAGAATCGGTGTTGGTGTCTTTAGCGAAGACCGGACACGCGACTGCCAGGAGCCAGTGCTGTGACCGCTGCGCCAACGTGTCGTCAAAATAATGTTTCAAATAATTCATTCAAAGTTTAATAGTATTTAAGTTCTTTGAGTATATTCGCATTATTTGTTTGATGGCAGTGTCCTTTATCATACAGATATGTCTGAAAAATCAATGATGATAAATTGGAATGTTGTTTGTTTTACCAACTGTTGAGTTTCATTCCAAATCGTCTCAGCAAAATCTTACCTTGGCTAACTTATGATTTTTTTTTGTCTAAATACTATATTATGCTGACAATGTCCTATTATTGACTACAAGGTGTTCGTCTGATGTAATCAGCACTTTAACCACAAAATCCTACCTTAATAATTAATGTATCTTACTTAGTTAAAAATATTTAGTTAGAAAAAGTTCAATCTTCAATTAAACAAAGCTTTCAACAATATCAAATATATAAAGTAACATAACGCAGGTATTTTTTGTTCACTCGAACATACGTACGGATAAGCGATTACTCTTTATTGACGTCTGCAACACCGGAAGCATCGCAAGCGCGCTACCGACCCTACCCCCAATTCCGCCAGGACCTGTGGTCACCTCACTCACCACAGAAACACTGCTTGAAAGAAGTATTATTTAGCTGTGATCTTCTGTAAGGTCGAAGTACTTCCCCAGTCGGGCTGCTCCAGATTTTAACCAGATATTCCCTACCTCAGTTAATAGAAAGTACATGTTATTGTTACAGTACCGAAGAGTGAAATTAAACGCGATATATGTACTAAAGTTTAATGTATCGTTCGGTAACCACGTATTAGCATGGATTTTATTTCCGCACGAAGCGAGGAAACAAACTTTGTCGTTACATACGTGTGCTACCACAGAGCGTTCTGTGGTAGAAGTGATATCAACAGGAAAGTAGAAAATCTGTAGTTAGGGATAAATTAAATAAAATCAGCTCAACTTGCATATTACGAGTAGTTCTTAACTACTTAAAATATCTCATACATACATACATATAATCACGCCTCTTTACAGTAGGGGTAGGCAGAGACCACTTCTTTCCACTTGCTACGATCCTTACATACTTCTTTCGCTTCGTCCACTTTGATTATTCCCTTCCTACATGCTCTTCGGTTTAGGGTACTCTTGACCTGGCCTTTTTTCAAGACGTCCCTTATTTGGTCTCGGAATGTCCGCCTAGGTCTACCCCTTCCAACCCTTCCATCCACACTCGCCTTATACACTTTTTTCGTCAATCGTTCTTCACTCATTCTCTCGACATGACCAAACCATCTGAGCATACCTTTCTCAATTTTTGTCACTACATCTTCTTTCAGACCACAACGGTTCCTTATCTCACTATTTCTTATCCTGTCACTCAGTTTAACTCCTATCATACTTCTTAACGCTCTCATCTCAACTAAAATATCTCGTTATTTGTATATAATATATATAGCGATTATTATGTATAGAACTTGGCACCAATATGGTCCTCACTTCTCTCATTGTCAATAACCTCAAATATCTCTACTATGAAAATTTTTCTAATGAAACTTAGGTTATAAACATAAGTACATGTAGACCTAATAATCTTGTAGCTACAACTGGACATAGGGAAAAGAGACCTATACCCAGCAGTGGGATATTACAGGCTGAGGCATAAGTGCAACTAGACATAATCTAATTTCTTTGTATTCCATCTTTATTATTAAACAATACTCCAACAATGAATGGAATTTCTTTTGAGTTTCAGAAGTTTGACTACATAGAATTTATATAATTATTCTTAACATTTACCTTTTAAGTAGCATAGGATCCAATCAGGAGTGTGTGTTAATAGGTACCACTATTTTGAAGTCACGGCCATCCCATACTTGATGTCGTAAAAGGTAAAAGCGAATTTAGGTCTTATTTACTGACCATTAGAATTTAAGTGGACTGGTTACTTTAAGTGGATTATTAGTGGAATTAAAATGTTACTAACATTTTAATTATTACATAACGGCAATTTTAGTCAAATGTTTAATTGAAATGAAAATATGAGTTATCAAACAGAAAGGGTATTCTAATATATAAATATTATTTGTTTTGTATAAAAAAAAAATTACATTTAATTATTTAACTCCTATAATTTGTAACACGATACTTCAAATACAAACTTTTTGAGTAACTTTAAGTGACTATTTTGACTATGTTAAGATTTATAATAACACTGGGTACTCGATATTTTGCTACCTTAACTTTCTTTTATTATTAAGTTTTTTTTTTTTTTTGTAAATGATATTATTTTTATCTTTAGTTAAGTGAGTGTACTTATGGTGAAATAAATGTTTTCATTTCATTTTCATAATTTCAAAAAGAAAATCTAGTAGGTATTAAATTAATGATGATTTGATGAAATTCTACACCTGTTTACAACATAGCATTTCTACGTTGTTGCGTTCTAAGGTAGGTTCATACGCTGTGTGCAGGAACAATCGGGGCTGAGAATATATTGTGAGAAAGTTCCGGACGACCGAGCCTGTAGCTGACACTTTAGAATGAAGTTTCAACTTTTATATAAATATATGAGAATATTTTCAAAATTCTTTTGTTTGTTACGTTCTTGTCAAACTACTTCTTCGTACACATACAATATAACTATGGGATATAGTACAGCAGGGAATATGTTGCTCGAATGAGAGCAGCTTGACTAAGAAAGTGTCAAAACCTAACAAAAGGTCATCATTACAGCCTATACAGTCCACTGCTGGACATAGGCCTCCACAAGTTTACGTCAAAAACAACGTGAACGCATGTGTTTTGCCCATAGTCACCACGCTGGGCAGGCGGGTTGGTGACCGCATTACTGGCTTTGTCGCACCGAAGACGCTGCTGCCCGTCTTCGGCCTGTGTATTTCAAAGCCAGCAGTTGGATGGTTATCTCGCCACTGGTCGGCTTTTTAAGTTCCAAGGTAGTAGCGGAATTGTGTTATCCTTTAGTCGCCTCTTACGACACCCACGGGAAGAGAGGGGGTAACAAAAGGTCACTGATATATTACTGGTCTCAAGCAGTGTTGTGTTTCTGTGGTGAGTTAAGTAGCCAGAGCTTCTGAGGAAAACTGAATGGGGTATTAGTTTCAGCAACGTTCATAGAGTATGGTTCATAGGCTAACCTGACAGGCCGTACTCCTGTTTGCCCTAATTCTATAAAATAAAATATACTCAATTCATCTTTCATAAATTCAAATTTGGAAAACCGCAAAAGTGCACGGTTCCGTTGTTTGCAGCTTGTTTAGAAATTAGTTATCGACCATGCAACGATGATAAGTTCGATTGGTTGATTTGGTTCTTGAACATAATCACAGATGGCTCTGATTTTATATTATGGTTATAGAAACTTTATTCTCATAAAGAATTACAACAAATTCAATTACATGAGAAATTCAACTATATAAACAATTTGTAGTTTATAACATAGTATTACTGCGAGTCCAACACAAAAGAAAAAAAAAAAAAAAAAAAAACTAAAGTGGGTAGAAATTCAACAATCAGTTTACACAGCGATCGAATGCGTGGAATATACATAGATCACACACAGACCAGAAGTGGCATGACATTTCAGGGCACTTAAGTTATTTGTTATTTTATATATTATTATAAATATTTTATATTTATAATATTTTTATTTTATTCAGCAATTGTTTATTATATAATGTTTTAAACGTTTTTTATATGTTTGTAATGATTGTGAGTTCTTCACATCATTCGGAATTTTATTATATAATTTCACGCCTTGAAACAAGATATTTTTTGCACCGTAGTTCGTTCTTGGTGCTCGACATATAAGGTTATTCGCGCTCCTCAAGAGAATTTTTTGTACTTGCATTTTTTTAGTGAAATTTATTTGTGTATGTATATTTTTCGTTAAGATTTTTCTTATTAATAAACAAGTATTGTATGTGTAAATTTGGGTAACATTCAATAATTTAGTTTTCTCGTAAAAAATTTTTGTAGGCGTTAAGTAATTATAATTAAATAGTACCTTTAATAATTTATTTTGAGTTCTTTGTATTAAATTTAAATTGGATTTTGCTGCTGCGCCCCAGATTTCAACCAAATAATCAATGTGGGGTTTAACAAGTGCGTTATAAATGAGGTAGCGAACTTTTTGTGGAAGACATCCTGTTACACTACGTATGAGTCCAGTTAGGGATATAAGTTTTTTTCTAACTTTTTCGATATGTGGTGTCCATGTCAAGTAACTGTCCAGTGTGAGTCCCAAGTATTGTTCCTGGTCAGTTCTATTAATTTCTGCGTTATTTATTTTAAGGGGTTGATAGTTGGGAATGTTTTTATTTTTAGCTTTAAATATAATATATTTCGTTTTTAAAGTATTCAAAGTAAGAAGATTGTATTGAAACCATTTATTAAGTAAATTTAAGTCATTTTGTGCATCTGTTATAATTGTATGTATTGAGCTGCCAAAGTAAAAAAGACATGTATCATCAGCGTACAAAGTTACGTTGCCTTTTAAACCCACGTCATTTATGCTGTTTATGTATATTAGGAATAACATGGGGCCCAATATTGATCCCTGAGGGACGCCAAATGTAACTGGTTTCGGTTCACTCACATAATTTCCAATTTTAACCACCTGCCTACGGTTTGATAGGTAAGATCTGAGTAAACTATATGCATTACCAGTTATTCCCAAATTTGTAATTTTTTCTAAAAGTAGTTCATGGCTTACGGTGTCAAATGCCTTTTTTAAGTCTATAAATATACCTAAAGCTATTTTCCTTTGGTCTATATTTACTTTAAGTTTTGTAATTAAGTCTATTGTAGCCGAGAGTGTATTTGATTTTTTTCGAAAACCATACTGATTATGTGATATCATATTGTTAGAGTTTAAGTATGTTTCCAAGCGATTATGTATAATTCTTTCAAAAATTTTAGAGATAACAGGAAGAACTGATATAGGGCGATAATTTCCAGGGTCATTTTTACTACCTGACTTAAAAATAGGAGTAACTCTGGATATTTTTAGATTTTCAGGAAAGATGCCACGTTCCAGACAGTTATTTATACAATTGGTAAGATTGGAAAGGATTAATGTTTTAATGCTTTTGATAACTTTAGTGTTTATCCCGTCTATGCCAGCTGCCGTATTACAGTTAAGGCTATCTACTATCTTATTGATTTCATCAGTTGACGTTGGCGATAGCTGAGACAGGTTTGCTGATGCTACTTTGGTACCTATGAACACTAGTGGCTTATGATATGTAGTAGGTATTTCGCTAGCCAGTGTTTCGCCAATGGTACAGAAGAACTTGTTAAAATGTTCACATATTTCTGCTGGATCACTGATGAATCCTTTTTCGGTTTTTAGCTGAGTTGGAACAGTAGCTTCCTTCGACTTCTTGCAGCTTAAAATATTTATTAGGGACCACATTTTAGCGGGCTTATTTTGACATTTTTTAAATGATTTATAGTAATATTCAGCTTTACTGTTTTGTATGAGTTGCGCCACGCTTTTTTTCATTATTCTAAATTCTTGTTCTATTTTAGTATCGCTAGGACTCTTTCTAAATTTTAGCCATAATGCATTTCTTCTGTCTATTCCGGTAATGATAGTTTTATTAATCCAATCTTTATTTACTGGGTTGCATTTTTTCATTTTAGTTAGTTAGTTTTAGTATTATTAAGATGGAAACTTAATAATATTGATCGTAAGAAATTTATCAATTTTTCAGCCTATTTATTCAGTAGGCATCTTAGTTAAAAGTTAATTAATATAATTTAAAAAAAAAAACAGCTTATTTCGTCAAGTAATTCTCGCGTCATTTTGTTGTCATCCGTACACCCAGTGTTGACGTCCTACATAATATTTTTAACCGATTCTTTTTACAATAATAGAATTCAAAAAAGAATTCTAATTATATTTAAATTATATTTATACGTGTATTCTGTAAAAAAGTGTAAATTTTATAGAATATTGACATATAGAGGATTAAAAGTAATCGCTTCCCGTATTTTTCATTTTTTGAGAGTAAAGCACAGGTGGAGGTGTGCATTATTGATATGGAGAAAAGAAAAAACGCAGATCATTAAAAATAAAATTATTACTACAATAATGTTATTAATGTTCCATTAAAATGCATATTTCGCTTTGCGAATAGTTTAAAATAGACGTCAATAAGTGGAGTGAAAATTTGTAATTTAAAAAACTTTATATTTATAGAGCTTTGGACGAGTTTTAATAGATTAAAACGAAGTTATGAAAGTTACACAAACAGTTCGACAGTATTTACGGTGAACGTTAAAAGCGTTTAAAATTTTGTCATACATTAATTACAAAATGTTGGTTGCTTTTCGATATTTCTAAAACAATTAACTGCTGAAATCTGTTTTCTATAATTATGAGAACTTTATGTGAGAATTTTTTTTTTAAGAAAATATTTATTTTTATTCCATTTTGATCACACACTTTAGCCTATCGCAGTCCACTGCTGGACATAGGCCTCCACAAGTTCGCAACAAAAATGGCGTGAGCTCATGTGTGTTGCCCATAGTCACCACGCTGGGCAGGCGGGTTGATGACTGCAGGGCTGGCTTTGTCGCACCGAAAACGCTGCTGCCTGTCTTCGGCCTGTGTATTTCAAAGCCAGCAGTTGGATGGTTTTTTCTTTAATTTCTATACGTCTATTAGAATGTAACTAAATAAAGAATTAAATATAAGTTATATGTACAGTAAAAAAAACCTTCAAATAACGAACCTTTTCCAAAAAATATATATAATGCTTTAACTATGAAACGCTTTCAATAGTACACAGACATACATTTATCTTGCAATGTTCGGAAGCGTTGCACTTGCATTAATCGTGAGGTGCAGGTGCGGGCGCGAATTTATATGGAACGAGTTTCTTACGTCGCTACAGGGGACACAAGTTCGTTAGTCAACTGTGCAACAGAAGAATATGTTGTGTTTACTAAGAAAACAATTTATGTTTTTTTTTTTTAATATATACTGAACAAAAAAAAAACTTTTTTTTAACTGACAAGGCAGATGTTATTCTATTTTATGAACTTTTAAATGTGTGAATTGGTGGTTAAGCTTTATACATTTTTTAAATTTTCAGCAACTTTTTTATTTTAATCCCTTGAAAAGTGCCTAAGGAGTTTAAAAACTAATAATTGTGTTTGCTAACAAACGAAAAAAAAAACGACTTCAATTACATCGACGAGTAATACAACGTAGATCGTCGAAAAAATAGTCAAGTAACTACGCGTCATCAAAGATTACTTAAAAAGTAGTTATCAGATCTCGATAAAATTTATATGTGGCCACATGATAAACATAAACTTTCGATTAAATTAAAAATTATCAAAATCGGTACACGCAGTAAAAAGTTATTGCGGATTTTCGAGAGTTTCCCTCGATTTCTCTAGAATCCCATCATCAGATCCTAGTTTCCTTATCATGGTACCAAATTAGAGATATCCCCTTTCTAACAAAAAAAGCAATTATCAAAATCGGTACATCCAGTAGAATACAACATAGGTCGACGAAAAAAGCGTCAAGTAAAAACGCATTATTAGATATAACTCGAAAAGTAGTTGTTACATCTCAAATAAATTTAAATGGGACCAATTGATACATACCAACTTTCGATTACAAAAAATTTGTCGAAGTCGGTCCTCCCGGTCAAAAGTTCTGATGTAACAAACATTAAAAAAAAAAACAGTCGAATTGAGAACCTCCTCCTTTTTTGGAAGTCGGTTAAAAATCAAATGCGACTTGGTCCGTTCTTGAGTTTCTCACTAAGCTAACTTAAGCGAATCATTTTCATGTCTATTGTTATGGGACACATTACAAAAAGAATCTATCAGGATCACACCATAAATAAATAAGTTAGAATCAGAGTATCTTTACCATCAGATGCATTTTGATTCAATATCCGAAGAAGGACTCTATCCCTATGTCATATTTCATAGAACAGAAAGCGCCAATTTCACGCTAATACCGTTTCAGAATGAAGTGACAATGTTATTGTACTACGTTTAATACGTAAAAGAAAATGAAATCAACAATGCTATGGATATAATTCACCATTTTTTAAACCAGTTTTTGGGGATATTTCCATTTCTCATCTTATCTTCGAATAATAACGATAAATTATCATGTCTTCAAGTCTTGATAATTATCGTTATTCTTGCTAGCGGAATTATTCCCCTTGATCGTTGGTTTGAGCGCTGCGGTGATAAAAATTCAAACCTGAACCGCCTATGGCGCTAAAGAGAGCGAAAAATTAGTTGAATGAAAAATTTACGTTACAGAATCTTTTCAATAATTTATTATACTAAATAAAGTTTGATAAATTTACTATACGTGTGTATTTAGCGCTCGGCGACAGAGTCGGATTTACTTTGTGTATTATTCAGGAGTCGCTAATAGAAAATATTTTTAATAACGAAAAAATGTAAGTATATACTTGATAGCTATCGTTACTACTATCTCTATTAGGGAACAGAACCGCCAACCCGCAGTAGCGTAGTTTGATGGAATAAGCTCCGATCCTTCTCCTACATGGAAAAAAAGGCCAATGCCCAGCAGTGGGATGTTACAGGCTGACTCGTGATTTTGAAGATTATAGTCATAAAATATTGAAATAAACTTCAAGGTCAGCGCTCGAGGTTCGTGTCGATAACTATACACGTTGATACGAGTACAACACATATTTTACTATAAAACACATCATCAGATGTGCAATCGTAATAAAATCTATAAATCTGGAATTACATAACGACACCGCTTTACGAAAGTTGAATCCATCATTTAGGAACTAAATTTTGCTGCTAAAATTACTAGCTTTTACCCACGGCTTCGCTTGAAATGTTTTTTTTTTTTCTAATAAAAAGTATCCTATATTACTTCTGATACCTCCAAGAATATGATCATGATGATCGGTAAAGTAATTATCGCGTGGAAGCGTAACAAACTTATATTCACATTTATAATATTATATTTTATAATATTATATTTTATAATATTATATATTAGTAGAGATCCGTCACTACCAAAATAATTATTAACTTAATTGTACAGTGAAATATTTCTAATACGAGTATAAAAGAAAACAAAATAAATACAGAATTGAATAGAGTCATAAAATTAATAGAATTATATATATATAGGTTTATCAACAAAATAGCCCAAGTCGAGAAGTGGCCGTTAATTTCCAGTCTCGCATCAAAAGTACGTGATTTACCTCTTTAGCACATCAAAAAGGCCTGATGGGGAGGTATTAGAGGTAAATGAGAGACCCCTGTTTACACCGGGAAACCGTCGTTACTTGATCCACCACGTTTCTCGCAGGCGAAAACATTTTCGTATTAAGTTTGAATGTTATGCGAAAGAGGAGGTCTAGGTATATTGGAACTGTAAAAGTTCATTAGACTGGCGTCTTGGTTAATTCAGTTAGCGAGGTATTACGCGGTAAAGATGGGTGTATTGAAGAATTTCTTTATCAATGTTTTTTTTTTGCAAATTATTGGGCTTTTCAAGGATTTGTATGTTTCTAGAGGGGCGAATATTTAATGAAATTTAATCAGTTCAGCCGATTGCAGTCCACTGCTGTACATGGTCCCAAATTCGGGTCAGACATCCCGATTTTCCGCAATCCCCATCGAGCCTACACCAGCAATCTTACGTAGATCATCGATCCAGCGGACCGGAGGACGACCCACACTACATTTTCCAACACGCGGTCTTCACTCCAACGACCATTACGTCAGATGACCTGCCCCCTGCCAATGCAACTTTTAAAACGAATAAAATTGTTAACAACTAATACACATTACTCTGTGCTAGATTATATAAATTATTAAGAAGTTTGAGTTTATAAAATTTCATGCAAAATTTGACCTTTACTTTTAAAACATAGCAAGCACAAAATATATGACTTTTTTGTTATGTTTAGGTTTATATATTATTATATATTAATTTCTTTTAATTTTTTCTTTGTTTAATTTCTTGCCGATTCTCTCTAGAATTTACATTTCCAAATTGGTGATAGCTTTTTTAACTATATTTAGAATAATTAAATTTAACATATTATATACGTTTCAACACAACCAAGCAAAATACTCTTAAATTATAATTATTAATTAGTGAATATTCTTCATAAAAAGTCACCAAAAAAAAATTCATGGATCAATTCGAGACCTTACTCTCAATAGTCTAATCATAAAACCAGAATATACAAATTTATGCACTCAAGTATATTTTGAGAATATGATAAATATTTAAGTATTTATAAATATTAAAAAATATAGGAGCCAAATAAAAAACTTGTTGCTAGTGAACATGTAATGCGAAACTAACCTACCCTCATTAAACAATAATTTAATACAATAATATTTCGTAGTACCTGCACTAGTTGGTACTTACATAATATGTATATATCGCTTCAGCCTGTAATATCCCACTACTGGGCATAGGCCTCTTTCCCCATGGAGGAGAAGGATCAGAGCTTAGTCCACCACGCTGCTCCAATGCGGGTTGGCGGATATATTCCCTACTATGAGTAACGATCACTATCAGGTGTACATGATAACAACTGAGACTGACGGCTTAACGTGCTCTCCGAGGAACGGTGGGGAGACCCACAAGGACTGCACAAACACCCAGACCACGGTAAACACCTGTATGGCCAATACAAATGTGTGTCATGTGCGGGGATCGAACCCGCAACCGCCAGTGCAACAAGTAAAATCCATGGCTGTGACCGTTGCGCCAACGCCATTTGTATATATAGCAGTATGTATTATTTCTAATTAAATAAATGTCAAATACAAACCACTTAAAATACTTACTGCCAGCCTTGCAATGAAAAATGATAAGTGGATGAAATATTCAGATAAACTAAGAATTTCCTCCTACGTTTCGGTTAAAAACACTCGATCGATTGAAATGAGCACATTGTTCAGGCCTACTGGTCTAGAATCTACAAATTTTGTACGAAGGAATTTTAATCAAGTTGCGAAGGCATCTGCCGAGAAAGAATTTGTTCGAACTTTCGAAAGGGATCATTTAGTTTGAACTATTCCTCGATTTAATGTAATATCGTCTTATATTGTACGTTTTCGTATCGTATGTGTGGAAAGAAATGTATTCCGTTACTTTCAAGATATTCGAATTAATCAATTTAATTATTTATCTAACCACAAATAAATAATACACATATAAATTTATTTTTTTTTTTAAAAGGGAAATAAAAACCGACTTCGATTAACAAGTTATACAACGTAGGTAGTCGAAGACATAGTTAAATACGCAATAGGGGCAACTCAAAAAGTACCCGTCAGATCGGGATTGAATTTAAATGAGACCACACAAAAAGAACCAGTTTTTGATTAGAAAAAGAATCTCAAAATAGGTACATCCAGAAAAGAATATGGAGTAATATTATATAGAAAAAAAAAACAGTAAAATAGAGATAATTCTAATTTTTTTGAAGTCGGCTAAAAACATAGTCTTAAGATGGTTACACAGATTGTATGGTACAACGGGCCTCTAATTAGCTATTTTTCTTGACGATTCGAAACAGTTAAATTCTTAAAATAAATACGTTAATATGTTTATTTAACTTAAATATATATATATATATATATATATATATATATATATTTCGTCGTTTATGAACCGATTTTGATATTTCTTTTTTTGGTGGAAAGGAGATATCCCATGTACCATGATAAGAAAATCAGGATCTGATGATGGAATCCCAGAGAAATCGAGGGAAAACCTTGAAAATCGTAGTGACAACTAGAGCGTTTGTTAATTTTTTTCGTATGTACGTACGTTGTATTACTTGTCGATGTAATTGAAGTCGGTTTTTTCGTTTGCGAGCAAACACAATTATCTTCTTGAATATTTTAGTCAAAAGAGTATTTTTATACAATAATAAAATGTAAGTAAAAACTATTCTAGAAATCCTATTTTGGAGAATCAAGCTCTTTATAAACAGCGGACTTTCGCACTAAAATCTCATACTAAAAGGTTTTAGCAAGGTAATTAAATTCAACGGTAAAATGAAAATAAATTAAAGAAAAAGCTTACAGTTTAACTCCGGGAAAATCTGAACATAAGTTTTCAAATTGATTTTAATGCTTCAACAACCGGCAACCTTCAAAAAACTGAACCGAAGTGAAACAGTTCTTGAATGTGTCATTGGCTGACTTGTTTGCACGTTGGCGGATATATTCCATATGAAAATCAATAATCATTAGAAGGTGTTTATTGCACACAAGGTTAAATATCTTAAATTCTCTCTTAGAAAGGGTGGAGGTATATATTACTGCTCAAATGGCTTCACCTATCGGAAGTTGAATATTTTACTAACACAAATTTTACTAACTTGATAGTCAACAATTTCGAAGCCTTGAACTTTCGCTCCAAAAACTCGTATTGGCGCAAGCTATCCTCTTCAATTTCAATGCGCTAGTTCATCCGCACCGTTGAATCTTAGCCGTTGCGAATATGAAAAGAGAACTTGGTCATTTTAATCCTTTGTTAGTACTTGCTAAGGGTATATAAATTATAATTTAGAAAATTCAGCTTTAAAGACTATTTCCAGTTCGACACACTGTAACCTAATGTGTCCTGGAGATGAGATCGCGTGTTAGTAAACGCAGTGAACGTCCCTCGGGCTGCTGAACCGACAATCTACGTAAGATTGCCAGTGGGCGCTGGATGAGGACTGCGGAGAACCAAGATGTTTGGGACACATTTGGGGAACCTATATCTAGCAGTGGACTGCGATAGGCTGAAGCGAAGCGAAGCACAGTAAACTTAAAAATATCTCAAAATTTGTTTCATTTTTGGAGTTTAAAACATCTTTCAGATCCAGCATTATAATAATACAAGGAACATCAATGCGTTTTATGAAAAAACTACAAAACATTTAAATGGTTTATAAAGTAAACATGGCGAGAAATGAAGCCTAAAATGTTCCACTATTTTGGCTAGACTAACAGCAATGTGACGTGTACATTATTAATCGTCTGGCAAGTTTAATATTTTGTGGCAATGTACGTCTGATGTAGAATATAAACGGGAGAGGCCACAAGAAGCAGGTACTATAAAATAGTGTAATATTAAACTGGAGGTTATTCGAGTCAGACCAATAGAAATGATAGCGGAGCAAGGAAATTAATAAGTGAAACTATGTCAGTCCGTGAGCGCGGAAGGAGTGTGTCCCTGTTTCTGAGGCACGTCCCGATTTTCCAACCTTTTCAACGGGGTCGAGGGAAATCAAAGCAAAGTTTTACGATTAAGACTTGATTTTTATTTTCATTTTTTTTTTGGTGAAGTGATTTAAAGCAATCGTTTGTAAAAGTTTTAATTTTTAATTTTCAAAGTTTGTTTTATTTAATTTAAATTTGCTCGGTGTTTAGTCGACTTCAAAAAAGAAGGATGTACTTGCAAATGAAATAAAGATTTTTTTTTTAAATTTAAATAGGTTTCCAAAGCATTTTAGAATCATTTACACGATCATTGTACTGTAAAAATTAATAATAATAATTAATTTTAGAATAATACCGATGCAGAAAGTAGTAAAGTTATATTGCATTTTTTTTTTGTAACTTCAACATTCACACACGGTCGTCTGTTCCAAAGGCAAACTTAACACTTGCTATTGTATCTATAGGTAACCGCTGTCTGATATAAATACATTTTTTTTTCGTTCAATACATATACCCAGACTACGAAGCGGAAATGGAACCTACAATCCCCGGAGCTGAAAACAGGGTCACTACACACTGCAAAGAGCTAGTCAAATTATATAAGTGTCATTCAATACCTTTCATGTTTTTCTTTTGTGTATTTTCATATTTTAATTGAAAATTATTAAACCAACAAAAATATAAGTCTTCTCAAAAAATGAACGAACTGAGGTGGGCACAGCAGGAAATATCCTGCTCAAAATTTGGAGCTGCCTGACTGGAAAAGTACCTCAACCTTGCAGAAGATTGTAGCTAAATAATAATGCTTTCAAGCATTGTTGTGTTCCTGTGGTGATTAAGGTGACCAAAGCTAAACTGTTGGGAGTAGGGTCGGCAACGCGCTTGCGATGCTTTTAGTGTAGCGGACGCCTAAGCTACGGTAATAATCGCTTATGATCAGGTGAGTCGTGAACTTGTTTGCCCACATAGTTGTAAAAACTAAACATAAAAAAATATATATTTATTTTGATGAAACATTGTATATGGTGACCAGGGTTCATAAATATACAAAGAAATTTATTTTTTAATTAATTATCTATACATATAATAAAATGGTAGGAAAGTCCAAACGCCAAAAAGTGTGATGTGAAATCGATACCGAAGCCAAAAATATAGCAACTACTGCATGGATTTACTTCCAATTTGGCACGAATATTATTAAGAAGTCGGGTCAACACATAAGCTACAAATTATCACGCTATCACTTACGGGGAACGAGCAGTGAACCTTTATTTCTTCAATGCATTCTATAACAACGTGTAATCTAACGACGCATATTTGAATGTTATTATTATGTTAATAACCACGCTATAAGCTAGCTTCATACTATAAAAAAAGACATTCTGTAGTTTATTTAGTATCAGCATTGCACCCGTGCGAAGCCGGGGCGGGTCGCTAGTATTAAATATAAATAGAAATTAAAATTAAATTAGTAGGATGATATACCAAATAATATTGTTGTTCTTAGTTACTATATTTAATCAGTATAATCACCCCAATCCTAAAACGCAAATAGGGCTAGGGTATCCATCCAACCAAAATGCACCCTATTTGTACTTAGGCTGTTTAATGTACACCACACAGTTAATGTTTAAGAGATGAAAAAAATGTAGAAATTGTTAGTTTAGTATGTATTTCTAGCTGAGTGATAATAGTAATCACTAGTGTTTGGTTCATCATATCTAATATAATACATTATATATCATATATGGCTTTCAATAGTGCTTAAATAACATAGACCAGTGTTTCCCAAACATTATTCTGCCATGGCCCGGTAATTTTCACTGTCCCTTCGTGACCCACTTAATACTTTTAAAGCGAAACTGGTTCTATTAGGTAAAATAATATACATTTATTGGTAGTAAAAAATCGATAGCAGGTATTATTTTTAAACAAGGCAGGAACAAGGCAGGTTGCGACCCGTTAATATTAATAGGTCAAGGTTAAGATGTTTGCCTCCCTTTTTAGAAAAAATCTCACAATTTACTCCACATAAATTATATATCATTTTGTCGATAATTTCTTTTTCTACCGGCATCAACAACTTAATTTATTATTGCTTTTGTTTTTGTAAAATAATTAATTATTAAAATTATATATATGACGGCTTTAATTTTGAAACAAGGTCAACAAAATTGACGGTCGGTAAATTTTTAGTTCAATGTCAAATCAGCTCACGTATCAATACTTTTTTGTAATTTTGTAAAGTGATAATTATTATACTTATCTGGTGAAAATTATTCTCACGTGTATGGCTAGTATATAATAATAGATACCTGCCGTTTCCTTGAAGTCTACATTTTTCCATTATAAAAATTGTAATCTGGAATTGACTGTGTTGGTGTCACAATTAATAATCTTTATATTGTAAGTCAGTAAGTGTTTTTTATGTAAAACTTTATTGTGAATGCTGTTTGTCAACTTAAATAAATAAAATAAATAAAAATAAAAAATCACGATCACGATTTGGGCTGTAACATCCCACTGCTGGGCACAGGCCTCTTCCTCCACGTAAATAAAGAATCGGAGCTTAATCTACCACGCTGCTCCAGTGCGGGTTGATGGATATATTCCCCACTATGAGTAACGACCGCTATCAGAGTATATGTTAACAACCGGGATCGATAGTTTAACGTGCTCTATGAGGCACGATAACCCACAAATACAAACATCCATACCGGAAATAAATATTTCTACAAATACAAATATCCATCTCGAGTGGAAATGCTTAGACGTGGAATTAAGATAATGATTAGTATAGTATTATATTAATACCTCATAAATATCATTATCAGCTCCATAAATATATCGCACCTTTAATAAAACAAAGATGTAACTCAAAATTTGTGGATTTGGAGATTTTACAATAAAACCCGTCTTCGTCGCGTAAAGAATAGTTAGACTTCGACTCCGGCGTTTTAACTATAAGATACAGAGAGATACGCGACTGTTGCTCTCTTTTCTATCAACTGGAACTGACAAGTCAGTTCTTATAAAGTGGCGTGATTCAGAGATGCACCGGCAGTGAGCGGAGATTGAAGTGCTGCCGTTTTGAGTAACATCAAATAATTCGATATTGGATTAAAAGGGATTTAAAATAAAAAGATGATTTTTGTTATACTTCATTCTCTCAGAAAACGCATTTGATAATGATGTGTAACATTTGGATTTACTTCGGTTTTGTTTTAAAAATTGACAAATTTTACAAAGTTAACGCCTAACACTTCAGTTTTATATTGAAATATATGCCTTAGTTGTTGGAGTAATTGGTTAAGTATCACTTTATTGTAATAAATAAGGCTATTTATAAAAGTCACTTTTGTTTACTTCTTTTTATTATTTAGAATGACGAAAGATAAGTAAAAACTTTCAACATTAATTCCCTTTTCGTGTAAAAGTTAAGAATAACTTGTAACTGTTGTGCTTATTTGTATAGGTTTTGAAAATGGTCTTAGAGCTCACAATTTTTTTAAAGTTTAATACCACATTCAGAAACTGAACACCACAATGAAGAGTTACAGCGTATCGAGCGTAAAAGTTATAAGATAAACATAATAGTGTATCATTACAACCTATAGAGTCCACTGCTGGACATAGGCCTCCACAAGCTTTCGCCAAAAATAGCGTGAACTTATGTGTTTTGCCCATAGTCACCACGCTGGGCAGGCGGGTTGGTGACCGCAGGGCTGGCTTTGTCGCTCCGAAGACGCTGCTGCCCGTCTTCGGCCTGTGTATTTCAAAGCCAGCAATTGGATGGTTATCCCGCCACCGGTCGGCTTTTTAAGTAATATAATAATAGTGTAATAAGTTATAAATTTTTTTTCATCTGATTACTGTAATAAATGTGAAAGTTTATGAGGATGACGTATGGATGGATGATTGTTACTCTTTTATGGCAAAACGACTGAATAGATCATTGTCATTCAACAATGCTGCTATTTTGACGTTAAATAATTATGATTATTATTCATCCTTAAAATATACTACAGTGTTATGAATTATTGTTATTTTAGACTAAAGAAGTTATGCAGGTTGAAGAGGAAAATCAACAAAATACATATATCTCTAGAGCCCAAAAATGTAACTGCAGAGCTGACGAAAATGATGACACCGACTCAATATTTTACTGTCACTTATGAGTTGACGAGAAAAATGACACCTAAATAATACTAGCCATCTACAGTCCTCTAGTTCGTCTTCAAGATCATCTTCATCTAGTTCCGATTCATCTAGCTCATCATCGTCAAGCTCTTCTAGCTCATCTTCATCCAGTTTTTCAAGCTCCAATAGTTCAATGCCTACCCAAAACCCCGCCCCACAACGTTACAACGGATTGTGAAGAAAAGACGTCTTACACCAATTCACCACAAAATACTGAGCAAAATATGAGCAAATTCAGCTGAGAGAGCGACGAAATTACAATAGTGTGGCCAGTTACAATATTTCTCCAGTATAATACACAGATCTAAGTGACGTCGACCTGAGTGACGACGATGCACTGTAGATTTTAATACGTTGTTTAAATAAGCCTGTCAACAGAAGAAATTTTATGTTTGAAAATCAAAGTTCTTCTGACTCTGACTGCAATAATAAACCAAATATTTGTCAGTCAGTTCAGCCTATTGCAATGCACTGCTGGACATAGGCCTCCCCAAGTTCGCGCTAGACATCCCGGTTTTCCGCAATCCTCATCCAGCTTACACCGGCAATCTTAGGTAGATCGTCGGTCCAACGGGCCAGAGGACGTCACACACTGTGTTTGCCAAGACGCGATCTCTACTCCAGGACGCGTCTACTCCAACAGCCACCGGTCCTGCGCCACAGATGACCAGCCCACTGCCACTTCAACTTGCTAATTCTGTGGGCTATATCGGTTACTTTCGTTCTCTCGCGGTAGTCTCGTTTCTAATCCTATCTTTGAGGGAAACCCCAAGCATGGCCAGTTCCATTGCACGTTGAGGGACTTTATATTTGTGGACCAGTCCCTTCGTCAGTGTCCATGTCTCGGCTCGGTATGTTAACACAGGCAGGACGTATTGCTCGAAGACTTTTGTCTTCAAGCATTGCGGAATCTTCGAAGTGAAGACTCGACGAAGCCTGCCAAATGCCGCCCAGCCCCACCGAATCCTCCTATCGGCCTCCTTCTCAAAGTTGTTGCGGCCTAGTTGGATAGTATGGCCTAAGTAAATATAATCCTGAACAACTTAGAGAAGGGTACCATCGACCGATACCTGTCTCGGTATGACTTGGTTGTTAGACATAACTTTCGTTTTGTCCAAGTTCATACAGAGAACGACACGTCGGGAGGACTCGTTTAGACCGGCTAGCATTTGGCCTAACTCATCTAACGTGTCCGCAAAGATGACGATATCGTCGGCGAAACGAAGGTGAGAGATGTATTCACCGTTGACATTGATGCCTTGTTCAAGGTCTTAAAGATATCCTCCAGCGCAGTGGTAGACAGTTTCGGTGATATTACATCTTGCTGTCTTACCCCAGGCCGCAGGGAAATAGGTATTGTTCTCTGGTCCTGGACATGAACGGTCATCGTCGCCGCGTCGTACATACATCTTAGTACCACGATGTATCGCCAGTCGATATGACATCTCTGCAGAGAGTCCAGGACAGCCCAGGTCTCGACACAGTTGAAGGCTTTCTCGCAGTCCACAAATTCCATACACAGCGGCTGATTATATGTCTCTGTCTTTTGAATAATCTGTCGAACAGTATGGATGTGGTCTACGGTGTTGTAGCCATTTCGAAACCCAACCTGCTCTGGTGGTTGGAATTCGTCGAGTCTTATGGCGAGACGATTCAAATGTGCAGAAAATATTGATTCCGACGGTATTTAACTTAGGGTTTCACCAACCAAAAACAGGTCAGTGTGATCTATATGTAGGTATCATATGATAACTCAAACAATGAGCAAAAACAAGATGATAGACAGTATAAGAAATAAGAGACTGCTGATTTTTATACTATTTACTAGCTGACCCCGCAAACTTTGTTTTGCCATATATGTTATTAAACCCCTTAATCCCCCCCCCCCTTTAACTTAGGGGTATGAAAAATAGATGTTGTTCGATTCTCAGACCTACCCGATATGCACACAAAATTTCGTGTGTATCGGTCTAGCCGTTTCGGAGGAGTTTAACTACAAACACCGCCACACGAGAATTTTATATATTAGATTATTTGTGGTTAGTAATTATTTGTGATTTTAGGAGATATTTACTAGAGACTAATTGTACCTAATTCTTATAATAGTGTATAGTTTTTGTTTTGTTTAAAAAACAATATTTGTAGCCATAAAGAGATATATAAATATGAGATGATTAATAAAAATTTGTTTAATTTAAAAAAAAGGTGATAAATTTCAATTTTCGTTTTGTAAAAAAATGATGCATTAATACATACAACGTCATAATTACAATTAAATAATCATAAAACGAAACATTGTGATTTATTTTTAAAACTTTTTGTTATGTTTTAATACTAAAGAGAATTTTTTTGAAATACTACCTAAATTATTAAGTAATTTTTGGCATAAAGAGATTTAAGTCGGAACTTTTTTTTCATCTCCATTTTACAGCTATTATAGACTGTAACACAGTTGTTTTTCTATTATTCTATTAATCTCTGTACTTTAAACTACTGATATCAATAGTAAAATTCATTAAGAGCATTACAAATAATTGGTAATTTTTAATCAAACACAATGCGGAAAAAGTGCTAAACTTCAAACGCCAATTCCCACAATTTGCGATTTTTGAGTTACATCTTTGTTTTATTAAGGGTGCGATATATTTTATGTAGTATTTGTTTATCTAGTATATATGTATATATTTATTTGTATATATGTATGTGTATGTATATTGTGTGTATATGTATGTGTATATGTATATTTACTTCTGTTAATATCATACTGCTTGTTAACCATACGCCAATTCTTTATCAACTGTTTGTACACTTCCCTACCGCTTCTCTTTTTCTTCGCTATGTCCTATGCCCAAAGGTTGTCTGGAATAAATCGCTCTTAGCGATAAGACCGCCTTTGTACATCTTTCTTTTCATGTATCACTTTTTTGTAATGTATCTTTGTGGTGTACAATAAAGAGTATTTATTATTATTATTATTATATTCAATAGCGGTAAAAAACCTTGACGACGTTTCCTCATTTCTATTTTCCCTCGCGAAATAAAGCAACACTTTTTGTTATATTTCTTGATTTAATTACAGCGTGAAACAAGTAGAACTGTAGAACACAAAATTGACATTCCTTGTATACAATTTTCTCTATCTTCCTTGAAGTGACGTTGTGGACTTCTTGAGAGGTGTGCAATTGTGCATAGAGAGAGCAATTTTCTATTTTATTTTTTGTTTTATTATATTTCGCCTATTCTTCGTTGTTGGAACGTAGATATGAAAAACTGTCCCATGAATACATCAAGGTTGGTGAGTTCCTAAATTACTGACTATTATTATACACTTCTAATGTCATAGCGCTTTGTATTAATTAAAAAAAAACTTGGGATCCGGAATGAAAAGAAACTTTTGAAAGTGCATCTCATCTTCAGCTGGTGATAATACTTTATATTATTAGCTTTATATAGGAGGTGACAATCATAAATACCGCTGTGAGTACAGCTTATTAAAAATGAATGTAGGCAAAATAAAATAAAGCAAACACACAGAGCAGAAATTTTTTATTCATAGCTAAATAATACTACTTTCTATCAGTGTTGTGATCCTGTTACCTTGTGGAAAGGATGCGTGTCTTGGTGATCATAAACATGGGGAATGGCAAAAACAAAACTGATTTTCCGAATATACTGCAAGCGTCCATAGGCTATAGCGCACTTGTTTGCCACCATGATGGCATTGATTTATTACAGTAAGATCTCAACGCACTACAACTGTTCAGTAATGAATAATATGTGAGTAAAATTAATGTAAAGCTACACCCAAATCCAGAATGTAAATGGAAGAATCAACATGAAATTCAACAGTTAATCTTCTGGATTCTACAAGGCTGTTAACGTTTGATAAAATAATCACATAATACGGGACTATAAAGTAACGAGCAGTACCAGTAATTAATATCTCATAAGTCTTTAATATTACTAACTTCACGCCAAGTTCTGACTCGGGCCTCATCGATAGGGCGAAGTTCGTCTTGAGAAAATAATTAGCGTTTTAGGTTACTTGATAATAGGCTTGAAAATAATATTTCTTTTCCAATTTCAATGATATGAGTACAATATCTGAATTATGGTAATTTGTTTTTCAGATTCTGTGAAATATAATATACTTTCAAGTCAAAGTCAAATATGCCTTTAAAAGCACTTAAGTCGTCATTTCATGTCTGTCGTGTTAGAACATTTATTTAATAACCAGTGTTATGGAATTCTTTATATAAATAAGGGTTTTTTCAAATAACAGTAAAATTATTTGACTGACTCACTTCGATTCACATAGGTGCTGTCATACGGATTTCTTGGACTTGGTTTTAATATTTTTGGCTTACGTTATCAACATTCAAATGCAATCAAATTTGTTTAAAAGAATAGTAAATCCAAAAATCAACTCCATTAACATACACACACACACACACGCGCGCGCGCATATACACCAATAAATGCTTAGTATTATTATTGGTGAATACTGAATCAAACTAGTCAAGAATCAAAAGCAATACGAAATAAACGTCCAGTTGAGAGCTGAACATAACTCAGTCGACCACCTAGTAGAGCATAAAAGCATTGCAAGCAATTATATTTGCATCAAAAAGAAAGTTTAGTGAAGTTATGAGCCCGAGAGCCCTCATTCCACTTCGAAATGCTCTGACGGCGCATTCTCTGACATTTATACGACATTAACGCGAGGATTGGCTTTTTTGACTCTTTCGAATGCATATTAACGCTTTTGTGATACTTTCCATGTTATGCTAGTTTCTACCTTATCTCTCAAGGCATAGGTCCACTATCAGGTTCTAGCTTAAGCGAGAGTCATTATAATATTAAATTTGTAAATAGAATTATATTTGAATTTGCCAAACTTTGAAACCTGCTTTAGAAAATAATGAACAAAGCGTGTAATGTTAATGTTTAAAGTCAGAAAACTTTGGAAATGGGATACGTCGTGTGGAATAAGTTGAAAATGTTAACAGAATATTTTACCGTTTTTTTTAAATACAATTAGATCAATAAGCGCGTGTCCTCCCCCCCCCCCCCAAAGAGCTCTCATCATCTTAGTCAGCAAAGGAACAAAACATTGCTTGAAAGCAGTGTTATTAATCTATGATCTTCTATACCTTCTTTACTTCCCTAGACGGACTGCTCGAGATTTTGAGCAGGATATTTCCTGCTGTGCCCCACCTCACTTGACTGCTGTAGCTGTAGATTATAAGTAGCATAGAACTAGTTTTATCGGATTCAAAATCATTTGGATAAGACGATGTGAATAAAGTTTGAAATAGGATTAAATTTGAAAGTAAATGACCAAATCTAGATTCAAAGTCCGACGAGCGCCACTCAGTGTTCGAGTGCTGGATTTGTGTTCAAAATTCATCTCGTGTTCGGTGTGGAGGGAAAACATCGTGAATAAACTTACATATGTTGGAAGAAAATTTGTTGCATATCTAGCAATCTATATCAATTCCTATAAATAATTTTCTACTCCATCTTAAAAAAAAGATCGATTTAGATTTAATTTCTCCTGACTTTAAAAATGATTGTTTTAGTTCTTATACAGTAACACCTTGCTTATCATCAGCCTAATATGCAATTATGGAAAGCTTGTCACGCTTTATTTAACTTTGTGAATTTTTTTTTAAGAAATTGTTCCAAATAATTTTATTTGCTTAAAACTTTAAATTTGGGGGAAATCGTATAATCCTTTACAGAAATTGTATCACGACAAACACAAAACATTCCAACGATTAATCTAAGACAGTAATTGGCCCATGTTTAGTCAGTGCAGTAAATTCCATTTGTGGCGTGCACTTCACGCGCATGACACACGAACATGACATAACACGTCAAGACAAGGGATGACTAACTGCTGTTACAAGTCGCCTGCCAAATTGTCTCAACCGGTCTAATATATGGTATGTTGGGCTTGTCAAATATCAAATTTCTTGGGATATCTAGTTTAAGTAGATTTTGTGCGCATATTCGGTAAAGTATAACTTGAATTATTTATTTTATTAAACCGACTTCCAAAAAGGAAGAGGTTCATTCGAGTGTTTTTTTTCCTATGTATGCTACCTCAAATATATGATAATGATATATATATATATATATATATATATATATATATATATATATATATCAGTGTACATATAAAAAATGTGCCTTTCATGCATAAAGTCATACAAAACAACTAGCTTTTTATAAGACTTTTATGTAAAAGAATAATTCGTCGAACGTCCAAAATACCTCAATAAAAAATAAAATAAATTATGATTTTTTAAGGCATTCGCTACAGTGACTAGTCAAACATCGATCGTTTCAAATGATAATAGCGCAGAAGTATGATTAATTGTCTGACCTCGTTTTAAGCCTTCAATACTCTTCAATTCATTTTTCGTCTGAATAGGCGATGTTCACGTTTTTACAATTAACTATGGAGCATGATCGGTCTTTCGACCTTTTGAATTAATATACCTTGTCGTAATAATCTTTTCTTACTTATCTTCAAATGATTAACTGAAATTAATCACAATTCTCTATAATACGTATTCATGAAGTAGATTTCTACAAAGTTTATTTATGTCTTTTAATAATTGTCGAATAAAAGAATTTTTAAACTCGGTGTCAGTTTTTATTGGACAGTAAAACTTTATAGTTTTAAATTTCTACCTTTATGCATGGAAAATTAGATCAATTTCAGACTGTTTTTTTATATAATGAAACGTTTTATAACAGAATTTGTATGAAATCCATTTAAACTTCAAATACATTCTAACAAAAGAAAAAGTATTAACAATAATTTTAAACACAAGACTTTATTAATGAATCATTACATGTTCTTAAGAAACTTGTGAAAATAAATTGTCAAATTTATTAACTGTAAATACTACTAAACGGGCAATTCTTGTATATATAAAATCTGAATCTCGGAAACGGCTCCAACGATTTTCATGAAATTTAGTATGCAGGGGATTTCGGGATAGGTAAATAAATCTAGCTAGGATTCATTTTTAGAAAATGTCGTTTTATCCTTGTTTTTAGGCAATGAAGAAATGGCTACAATATCGTTAGAATACGAAGGTAAATTTCGCACTCATGTTTCAAAGATCGATAATCATTTTTTCTTTTTTTTTTCTAATTGCACTCGTTATTTTTTATTTAAATAGCCAGCTCATATTTTTAACCGACTTCAAAAAAAGGAGGAGGTTACTCAATTCGACCGTATATATTTTTTTTTTTTTTTTATGTATGTTCGGAGATAACTTCTTCGTTTATGAACCGATTTTGATAATTCTTTTTTTGTTGGAAAGGAGATATTCATAGTTTGGTACCATGATAAGGAAACCAGGATCTGATGATGGGATCCCAGAGAAATCGAGGGAAACTTTCAAAAATCGTAAGGGTGACTAGTAAATTTAATCATGTTTTCATTAAGTACTATAAAGCACTACTATTTAATAAAGGTCTGGAGTCGATCTGATGATGGAGAAGAAAGATAGTCGAGGGAACTCTTCAACAATTTATAGCAATTACCTGCTTTTTGAACTTAATTCGTTTGTATTGATGAGAACTTTCCACCTGTATGAGTTATAAGTGCCATTATAGTCTGATGATGGAGACGAAAGATAGTCGAGGGAACTCTTCAACGACTTATAGCAATTACCTGCTGTTTGAACTTAATTCGTTTCTATTGATGAGAACTTAGCATATATATGAGTTATAAGTACCATTTCAGTCTGATGATGGAGACGAAAGATAGTCGAGGGAACTCTTTAACAATTTATAGCAATTACCTACTGTTTGAACTTAATTCGTTTCTATTGATGAGAACTTTGCATATATATGAGTTATAAGTACCATTTCAATCTGATGATGAAGACGAAAGATAGTCGAGGGAACTCTTCAACGACTTATAGCAATTACCTGCTATTTGAACTTAATTCGTTTCTATTGATGAGAACTTTGCACCTATATGAGTTACAAGTGCCATTACAGTCTGATGATGGAGACGAAAGATAGTCGAGGGAACTTTTCAACGATATATAGCAATTACCTGCTGTCTGGTCATCTGTGTCGCAGGACCAGGTTTGATGATGGAGCCTATCAACACTCGAGGGAATTTCTCAACAATTTACAGCAGTTACCTTTTGCTGTTTGACGACCGCTTTGATATAATGTTGCATGTGCCGTGTCGGCGGCGCCTAAACACCGACGGTCGCGGGTTCTATTCTAGCTCGGAGTGGATATTTATGTTTATATAAATATTTATTTTTGGTCTAGTTGTTAATCCTTGTGGTTCTCCCAACCTAGCCTCGGAGAACACGCTAGGCTGTCAGTCCCGGTTGTTATTACGTACACCTGATAGCGAACTTTACTCATAGTATGTCGACGCATTAGCGCAGCGGTCACAGCACCGGCTGTTGCGCTGGCGTTAGTGGGTTCAATCTCCGCGCACGACAGAAATTTGTATTGGCCATATAGATGTTTGTCATGATCGGGTGTTTGTGCTTGTGTATTGTGTATGTTTCCGAACCCCCGACATAAGAGAAAAAGCATCCTTGTTAGGTCTACCCATCACTAAAAATTGTAAAATAAAATAATTTTTAACAAAAAAAAAACCGACTTCAAACAGGAAACTAAAAAGTGAAAAATAAATTTACTTAGTACAAAGTAATTCGTATTTTGATTTAGTTAATCAGAAATGATTAAATAAATATTTTATAATTTTGAAGTTGGTGCCAAGTAAATACTACAACAACCTGGCTACAATAACAAATACAAACAACACACACACACACACACACAAGAAACAAGTAAAAAAATATTATTAGATATGTCAAAACAATAACAGAATAATAACAGTATTCAACCTAATAGTCAATGAAACAAATTATGAAAGAAAACTGAATACAACTTACGAGTAGATACTAGAGTAGTTATTGTTTTACTTGGCACCGACTTCAAAATTATAAAATATTTATTTAATCATTTCTGATTAACTAAATCAAAATACGAATTACTTTGTACTAAGTAAATTTATTTTTCACTTTTTAGTTTCCTGTTTGAAGTCGGTTTTTTTTTTTGTTAAAAATTATTTATTATTATGTCGGTAGAATCGAAAACATTATTTATATTTTCTAAATATGTAATTAGTATTTAAATATGATTTCCAAAAAACACGATTTACTAAAAATACCGAGCTAAGCTCGGTCACCCAGGTACTTATTATTATAACGTATGTAAATAATCTTGTTACTAAATTCTCAATTAATTAGTATTAATATGATATAATTTATTCTAAGTTTATATGTAAGTATAACTGAATGTTTATCATTACATAGTATAGACCAAAGTCGCTTCCCAATGTCTGTATGCTTAGATGTTTAAAACTACGCCACGGGTTTTTGATGCGGTTTTATTGTGAAATATACTGATTCCAGAGGAAGGTTTATATGTATAATACATTAATAATATAGTAGAGGAACACTGATAATTTTGCGACCGTGCGAAGCCGGAAACACTATCATTACAGCCTATACAGTCCACTGCTGGATATAGGCCTCCACAAGTTTACGCCAAAAATAACGTGAACTCATGTGTTTTGCCCATAGTCACCACGCTGGGCAGGCGGGTTGGTGACCGCAGTACTGGCTTTGTCGCACCGAAGACGCTGCTGCCCGTCTTCGGCCTGTGTATTTCAAAGCCAGCAGTTGGATGGTTATCCCGCCATCGGTCGGCTTCTTAAGTTCCAAGGTCGTTGTGGAACCTTGTTATCCCTTAGTCGCCTCTTACGACACCCACGGGAAGAGAGGGGGTGGCTAAATACTTTAGTGCCGTAGCCACACAGCACCGGAAACACTAGTTAGATATAATTGATTGGTAAATCATTATTAGAACGATATTGTTATTGATATACTTATTATTCTAATTGTAATGTGAAAAGTCTGATTGGTATTTGTTGTTATTATTAAACACGATTATTTGAAAATATTAATTGAATAACAAACTATAAAAATCAAATGCTTTCGTCTACTTACATTATTACATTGTTAATGTACTTGAAGTTGGCTTTTTCCATCTGCGAGGAAACACAATAATAATTATTATTATTATTATAAAGAAACATAACATACCTACATTTGCCAGAACTACTTATATTTTAACACATAATGACAAATAATCGATTACACAGTGAAAGAGGATTCACTCAACCCAAGTTATGGAAGATCCTTTTGTGCGAATATATTGTTCTCATATCATCTCAGCCCGTCCATTGTTCCGGAGCAGTTCAAGACTGTTGGTCTTCATTAGGTTAATCACGGCAGAGCCATTGTGGGACCTACTGAACTTGAATTTAAAGGAATTCGGAGTTATTCGAGAAACACTCGGAATTACGCAATTTAACTCAAGTTTGGAAATGACGTCGCGTTGTTACGAGACAGAAGTTTTAGGTTTTTAGTGCTTAAGTTGAATTGAACAATTTATTTTTACGAAATTGAATTTCAAGATATTATTATGAAATTAATCTATACGAAATTGGAGTGTCTCTTTGTAATATTAAAAAAGCCGCTTTTTGCTAAATACATATGGATGTATGCACGGTACATACTCGTATACCAAAATTTTTGTCTGTCTGTTTGTCTGTCTACCTGTTTGTTCCGGCTAATCTCATAAAACGAAGCAACTAAGTTGCCTTAAAACAAGTAACTATATGTGCGTTAAGCATATTTAGGTATATAGCTATTCATATCTTTATATATATATATTTCTTGTGTGCGTGTTAATGTCACTGAATTCCTCCTAGACGGCTTGACGGATTTTGATGAAACTTTTTGTGTGAGTTCAAGGGGATTCGAGGATGGTTATATTCACAATTTGGTCCACTGGAAAATGTTTATTTAACTAATTTTTCATTTATAAGTAGTTGTTAATTTTGGAATGTTTTACATTGGATCCGGTAGACTGCGCTACCATCGCAGCATCAAATATTAAATATTATTCTATTTTCATTTCAGTTTGTCCCGACAGTTGGTGCTGCGATAAAATTGAAAAAATTATTTGAAATTTTGTGTTATAGCAAAACAACGTTTGCGGGGTCAGCTAGCATAGTATATATCTAATAAGTCATAATACAAAAGGTATTACCAAAAGACAAAATCTCAGTTATCGAACTCCGAGGCGTGGTAAAGATTAAAATATAATATTAAAAGAACAACAATGATTTAGCATCAATTTTCAATTTCCCTTCACAACCAACAATAAAGAGAAACGACAGGAACAGATCTTTGAGTCAGAAGCTATTATCCAAGGTTTTATTCGTAAATGTGAAGCGTCCTCATTCTCTGCTGAGTGTTCAAACGAATGCATATTCATGTCGCTTGTAATTGCCGTCTTGATGCTGGTTTTACTTAATTCAATATTCTGATTTGAGATATCTTGTAATTACTTAACTATTTTCTATGTTATTGATGTGATTGAAAATTGTAGTTATTTATTTATATTCTTGAAAACACCTTGGCGCAACGGTCACATCACTGGTTTGTGGCTGTTACCCTGGCGGTTGTGGGGTCGAGCCTCGCGCATGTCAAATATTTGTGTTGGCCATGCAGATGTTTGCCGTGGTCTGCGTGTATGCGCAGTCCTTATTGGTCTCCCCACCGTGCCTCGGAGAGCACGTTAAGATGTCGGTCCTGGTTGTTATCATGTACACCTGATAGCGATCGTTACTCATAGTAGGAAATATATTCGCCAACCTGCATTATACTCTAGGTCATCTAGGTCAAGTACGTTAATTATACTTTAGATATTTAATTAGTGTTAATTAAAAACAATCTCTCACATCTACTTACTTATTATTTACTTAATATTTCGTTTTAATTACTCATAAAAATCCTATACAAGGACATACTCAGCCTTTGTGTCTCTGCGGTCTATACTAATATTATAAAGCTGAAAAGTTAATCGCATAAGCTCAGCTCAGCCTATTGCAGCCCACTGCTGGATATAAGTCTCCCCAAGTTCGCGCCAAATATCCCAGTTTTTCGCAATCCTCATCAAGCCTACACCGGCAATCTTACATAAATCGTCGGTCCAACGGGCCGGAGGACGTCCCACACTGTGTTTGCCAAGACGCAGTCTCCACTCCAGGACCCGTCTGCCCCAACAACCATCAGTCCTGCGGCACAGATGGCCAGCCCACTGCCACTTCAACTTGCTAATTCTGTGGGCTATGTCGGTTACTTTCGTTCTCTCGCGTATAGTCTCATTTCTAATGCTATCTTTGAGAGAGACCCCAAGCATAGCTCGTTTCATTGCACGTTGAGCGACTTTAATCTTGTAGACCAGCCCCTTCGTCAGTGTCCACGTTTCGGCTCCGTATGTTAACACAGGCAGGACGCATTGCTTGAAGACTTTTGTCTTCAAGCATTGCGGAATCTTCGAAGTGAAGACTTGACGAAGTCTGCTAAATGCTGCCCGGCCCAATCGAATCCTCCTATCGGCCTCCCTTACGAAGTTGTTGCGGCCTAGTTGGATAGTATGGCCTAGATAAATATAATTCTGAACAACTTCGAGAAGGGTACCATCGACGATACCGGTCTCGGTATGACTTGGTTGTTAAACATAACTTTCGTTGTGTCCAAGTTATATATTCTATTTTCTGCCTCAAATTATATTATATATAAGCGGAGGTGTACTACCGTCGGCCTTGTTTCGCGTAGTTTACCTCACAATATCCCATGGATTAGAATATTCTACTTAACCAACTTCGAATGCAAGAAATATTAACGCGAAATCTCTTACTATCTTCCATAAACCAAATGAAAATGATTAAAATATCATCGTCATAATCCAAACACGAGTCAAAGGAACATTTAAATATTCCAACGAATATTTAAACACACATCCCCCAGATCCGTGATTAAAGTCGTACGACAGATATTCGGCGCACATGCCGCTAATGAAATAATACGCCTCTTTCCAACGATCAAGTTTCGTTTCATGTTAGCTTGAATTTTCTCGTAATCCCAGATGTTTGAATATGTTGGGAAAGTTTGAAAATTTTGCATGGTTTCAGCAGCCAGATGCTACGGCTGACCTAGTGTACGCCTATAGTTATGTCTGATTTATTTATATTTTATTTTCGTTGAATGTGCACAATTTTGCTGTTGGATTATAAATTTTTATGTGATTATACGTATGATAAGCTGTATTAACGGTGGTGGCTGGCTGAGGATTGTGGGAAACCGGAATGTTTGGCGCGTACTCGATGTATGCTAACAAACACAACAACACAAACGCCCAGATCACGGCAAATATCTGTATGATCAATACAAATGTATGCCATGAGCGGAGATCGAATCCAAAGTCAACGCAACGGTCGTAAATCGTTACTGTCACTGCACTAATGCATCATCAATAAACAAACTCATTGTGGAGCGCCCACCAAGTACCATTCAAAATTATTAAAAATATATCACCCATTATTTATCGTTATTGTGGGCTATTACGCTTTGTGCTTGAGTAAATGAGAACACTCATATAATTTTAATGACCGAATACCATTCGCTGTTATTTTATTGTGAGTTTTAATACGTATTCCATGCGCATTTTCCGTTCATTTTTGTTCGAATTTGTAGGATTACAATTTAATATCTATTAATTAAAGCGTTTACTTTTAATTATTTGTTTTATAATTTGAATTATTTCATGTTTTTTTCCATTAAGATGGGATTTTTTAATCAGAGTCGTGTGTTCGAGCTTAGTATGAGAATTAATTAAAATTTTAGGTCTAAAATTTGCCTGGATTTTTTCCGAACGCGTAATAAAACTTTTCGGAGTTTCGGAAAGTTTAATAACATTGAAATAAAATATATTTTTTTTCGTAATTATAAAACCAATTGAACTTTAATAGTCAAAGATTTCGTCATGTTACAAAATTAAAGTTGAAATCAAAATTTACTTTATCGAAGTAGACTTCTAGGTACTTTAGTTTAGAATTTTTAATTTTACTCTTAATATAAAACTAACAGGGATTCTACTGCGTGGAAAATCAATATATGTATTTGCTCGCAAACGAAAAAAACCGACTTCAATTACATCGACAAGTAATACAACGTAAGTAGACGAAAAAATTAACAAACGCACTAGCCGTCACTACGATTTTCGAGGGTTTCCCGCGATTTATCTGGGGTTTCATCACTAGATCCGGGTTTCCTTATCATCGTACCACCCTTGGGATATCTTCTTTGCAACAAAAAAGAATTATCAAAATTGGTTCATAAACGACGAAATTATCCCCGAACATATATTTTTTTGGTTTTGTTGGTTTTTCGTTTGCCTGCAAACACAAGTATATTTTATTTGAAGTCAGTTAAAAAAGAAACTTAGTTATTGTTAAAAGTCGTGAAAAGGCGCGCTGTTGGCATTTTACTGAAAACTTGTTAATCTGCATGTAATATTAGTAGGTCTAACTAAGTAACAGAAAAAATGAAAATCAAAATGTAACCCGTTTTTTATATTATTTAGTATTGACAATACCTGGTCCTGGACCAATCCCTATATAATGTGAAATGAGTTTCCAATGGAACAATCCATTACTATAAATTTAACTGATTTCTCGTAAACTTTATATCGATCATAAGTTTTTGATAGGCTATTAGACTATTTGAGTAATATTTCAGTAACTGAGATAAACAGTCTTAGGGTGTAAACAAACAAGTACAAGTATGTGTACACTTATGTTTTTTTGGACGACTAGGTCGGTAAATAAGCTTACGGACAACCTAATGGTAAGCGGTTACCGTAGCTTTTAGACACATAACGGGGGTGCGTAGGAGGCGCTACTTAATGCGCCTCCAGTAACGCCCCTGTGCTGTGTCCCCGGGATGGGAACCCGATCCTGCTAGACACGGCGTCGTCGGGATTATTCAGAGGTGAGCTGGTCAGTCCCCATGGAGGAGAAGTCTGGCCTTTTCGCCGAGGCCAGCCTGTCGCTGGAGGAATCCTGTTGCCTGCAAATCCGGGACCCTCCAATTGAACAAGGTATTGCACCCCCAAGTGCTGAAGCCGACATACGGTCTAGGAATGCCTACACGGGCATCCTGGATATCACCCGTAAATGGGTTCCCCTGCGACACCAAAAAAAAGCCTTTAGACACCTGCAACACGAAACGCATCGCAAGCGTGCTGCCGACCCTACCCTCGACTCACCACTGGAATACAACACGACTTGGGAACAGAATTATTTTGCTGTGGTTATCTGTAAGGTCGAGGTACTCTCCCAGCCGGGCTGTTCCAAATTGCCGTGCCCCACTTGAACAAATTATCATCATTGGCCTTAGTCTGTCTATTGCAGACGATTTAGACAGTGTCAGACAGACACTGTGTCGCCTAGAACACTCTTCAGGAAAACGCAGAGTTGCCTAAGTTCTGCGCCACCCTCTCGACCTCACTGGCTAGGCTCACAGGAACGACGAGTCGATACGTGTGGAGCCAGTTCGGCTGCAAATTATAATAAATAAGAAAATCAGCAAATACCTTCTAAAGACTTAGGTATATACAGTCTACAATCTTGAAAAGTATTACTTTGAGTTCATGTAATAAAGAATTAAAATCTCAACTATAACAGACTGCAAGGCTTAGATAGCGCAAGAGCCTGCATCCGGAACGTTAGTCAAGATACCAACTTCGTAACCGACAGCGGTAGCTGAGACAAATCTTTTAATTCTTGACAGACAATTGTGAACTCCAACGAAAGTGATAATGATCACAATGTTTTCAGTGGTGGAATGTTCAAAGTATTAAACGATTTAATATGATGTTTAAAATAGTTGTAGATTTGATAATAATCTCCTTTTACTTGACAATATATATCAATAATATTAACCAATATTTCTATAACGAATCGTTAATTCAAACTTGCGATAAAGGTTTGTCTAGATATGTCGTTTTGAAAGATGATTCGATTGCTTTTATATAAATACTAGCTGACCCGGCGAACTTCGTATCGCCTTACAGTCGATTCTTTAATTTTATTAATTTTTTTTTAGAATTTTTCTCTCCGTAAGAACCATCCTTGTACTTCAAGGAATATTTTAAAAAAAGAATTAGCGAAATCGGTCCAACCGTTCTCGAGTTTTGCGCTTCGCAACACATTCAGCGACTCATTTTTATATTATAGATTTATTCATTCATTCATTTTTTATAAATATTTATTTATTTATTCATTTTTTAGTTCTATTACGTTTAAGTAGAGTAAATATCAAACCTAGTATAGCATCGTTAGCAAGTAAACTAGTAGAGGTATATATAATGAAATTATTTAATTATCCAAGTAATAGAAATAATGTCACATGTTATAGATGTACTTGTATGTATTTGAAGTACAAAATAATGCTAAAACTATATAGCTATACCCGTGCGAATAATTCATACTAAATAAGTAAAATAATTATCACTTTACAAAATTACTAAAATAGTATTTATAGGATTTGAAAAGGAACAAAAAAATTATGTTAATCATGTTAGCGTTCGCTGTTTTGAAATAAAAGCCGTCATAATAATTAATTAATTATAATATATATATATATATATATATATATATATATATATATATATATATATATATATATATATATATATTATAATTAATTAATTAATAAAAAAAGCAATAACAAATATTTTGTTGTTGTCGCCGGTAGAGCAAGCGATTATCTATTAAGTGATATATATAATTTATGTCGAGTAATTGTGAGGTTTTTTCTAAAAATGGAGGCAAACATCTTAGAGTATTAATATATATGATGCTTGATAATAACGATTATTTATTATTAATAAAATATTTGTATTACAAGTACCAACTACTGTAAAATAATTCCAAATAAAACTTTGATTAAATTAAAAACTAAATCAATTGATTAAGATTTCCTGACCAACGGTTGATATCTTTTAGTTGAGCGTCGCTCAGTGTTTCCTAATTGCATTTCGCCAGCGATGCTGTATTAATTCAGCTGCAATTGACGCGAGCCAACTGTACCTCCCCTGTTACCCTCCGCCCTTTGACTCTCTGCGTCAAAATTATATTAATATTTACTTTGTATTTAACGACGCAGCTTTAGTCGAATTTGACCTGATTGTATTTGATTTGCGAAGAAGATCGCTTGAATAGAATAGAATCAGGGTCGGTACATCTCGTTTAGTACTATAGAATAGAATCGGGGTTGGCACCGCTGAAATTTCGCGTTCTAAAATCTGTCCGTATATTTTGTGTCTCGTTCGGTGATTGAGGTAAAGTCTTAACGAAATCTGCACATTTTGAAAGAATTTATATATTTTGTAAATAAGCCAAAAATATGGTGTTGGATTGGGCATTTATTTAAGTATAACTTATTTTACCCACGCTATGATAGACTTGGGAAGTAAGCTGGTGAATGTGTAACGAGAGCGTTACGAAAAATATCATCCGGCGAGGTGACTGGGGCAAGAAAGAGAAGTGCGAGTACACATTTCTTTCTCTTTTTCTCTCATAGTCAGTTAATTTTCGTATATCTAAGGCACAGTGCAGGCCTATTGCTTAAGAGGTTTAACTTCAGTCGAGTGGTCTAAACCACACTCATTTTTTTTTTAAATAAAACTAGAAGGCTGATCCCAAAAGATTTTGTACAATATTTTTCATTATCATAATATTTGAAAGTGTTCGTAATTAAATCTAAATTGGTAGATAACTCTTAAACGTCATTATACAAAGCTATTGCCACCTGACCTCCGCATTCGAGGGTAAGCCAACCCTTTATACCACGATAGTGTCCCTACCAAGAGTAACGATCGTTATCGGGTACTTATGACGTCAACGGATGGCTTTACGTGATCTATATGAATAACGAATTAATTTAGGCTGTTAAAACACAATTATGATAAAACTGTTGGATATCTGTGTTAATTATCGAGGTAGGGTAGAGCGGGAATTATCCTACTCAAACCTTTTTTTACTTGAGGAAAATCCTGCATGGACACCCTGCAGCGCGGGGCGCCAGCGGGTTATGTCAAACTCCTACTGACTAAAAAAACCACTATGTGGGAGCAGTCGTCCGCCTGGGTGGGGCGAGATAGGGTCGCGCTAGCATTCGCCACCTCGCCCCGGATCTTACTCAAACCTGGAGCAGCCTGACTGGGTAAGTACCCCAACCTTAAAAACATTACAGCTAAATAATCCATATGCTATCAAAGTGTTTTTCTGTGTTGAGTAAGCTTCAAGGGAGAGTCATGGTCGACAACACGCTTGTAATATTTCTAATGTTACATGCGTCCATAAGCTACGGTCTCAACTTACCATCAAGTGAAACGGGCGCTTGTTTGCCAAGCTTATAGAAAAAAAATGAAGCACGCGGTATATGAAAATAAGCTTAAAATATAAATCATAGTAAAGAAGAAGGTATAATCAATTGTAATATGAATCTTTACTGTTGTTTCTTTCATTTACGGCAGCATGATTCATAGACTCAATGGAATTACATGTAAATTTTTATAGCTTAGTCCTTTACGTTTAAATCGTATATAATACATCGTTCTAGACATGTCTATGTATTAGAACGACGTTTAAAAGGGTCTTATAATTAAATATACGATATTAACACTTTCATGCGAACAACGTATATGTACGTCACATATTGGTAGATATGATATGGCACAACGTACTATAACGTTCAGCAAAAACCCGATTTATTGAGCACAACGTAAAGGTACGGTGCCTGGCCATACTAATGTTTAAAAGTTTGGTTGCTGTTTCACAACATATCTAATTCTAAAAATTGTAGTGCTACGCCGCACTGATTAATTTTGCCTTCTTTGATGGCATTCTGTCCTGATACTCAGTACCTACTTTTTTAGCGCACAACGTCACTATACGTCGTTTCGCCTAAGAAGTTTCATTACTTCAGTCGATTTGTGCGCCTCGGGGGGGTAGTGCTTGGGTGTATTTTTATACAAAATACTTCTTAAACTGTTAACGTTATTAGCCGTCGTTAATTAACAAATACAATGTTTATTTATGCTTTAAAGCCCAGGTGCCTATATACGTCGGCGTTATTATACGTCGTTCGTAATGGCACATTTTTATATAGGTATATATTATTGCACAGCGTATATGGACGTCGACGTCTAAGAACGTCAGCGCAATATATTCAAATACCAATACCATCAGCTATTTGCTGAACGTCATCAGACGCCGCTCGAATTTATATGAAAAAATGATGTGCAATATCGCATAGAGCTACAATATTGACATGTTCGCGTGAAAGTGTTAAAATTGTCTGAGAATAAATTTAAAGTTTGTATTAAAAATAAATTGATAGTTAAAGCTTATTATTCGGTGCCGGATTACATAGTTGATAAAGGTGTGTGGACTCAGTGACGCTGTACTTCATGCAAGATATTATCAAATTTGTATAAAAACAGTTGATATTTTTTTCAAAAGGTAACTGCGTTCTCTGCATAATCTACATTGCGAACCAATGGTAGCTTCATTAAAATAGGTAAATTTGAATTTGTAAAATGACGATTAAACGGTGCTTTTGAAGCCTATTTGAATCCTATATAAGTCTATTTGAGTCACGATTTTAAATATATTAGGCTATTTTCATACAAAATATAATGTACATATTTATTCACCTAATGTATGCTACAGAGACTCCAATGTGATATGTATAAACACAACGTTATCAATATTCATGTGTCTGTCTAAACATCATTGAAGTTGTAGGAAGCGTTGTAAGGCGGTGTCGACAATGTGGGATTAGTTCTCACGCGTTGACACGCATTACTGTTACGAAATTTACTTCGGTTGTATTATGTTGTTTTGTAATTACTTTTATCCCAAATTATATCCAGACTAGCCATACTCGCGACTTCATCCGCGCGGAATTTAACGAAAAAGTTATTGTTCAGTTCTCATTTTTAAAATAAAATAAAAATATAAAATAAAAGTAGCTTAAATTACTCCTTATCACATCAGCTATCTTCCAGTGAAAGTCCCGTCAAAATCGGTCCAGTCAGAGCTTTGATAACGCGTATTTACTTGACTATTTTCGGCTACTCATGTTGTATTACTTGTCGATGTAATTGAAGCCAGCTTGTGGCTCATATAACCATTTATGCAATTTAACCAAACCTCATTCTAGTATATTGCTAAGTGCTTATTTAGTATTTTTAGTTGGTAACGAAGTAGTTTTGTTCAAGGAAGTTACCTGTAGAATTGCTGCAAGGGAACTTAAACGAAAGTGTAACACATGCGTGCAGTAGAACCATTTCAAAGTTCCCAGTTCTTGTTCTGCTTAAGTTTTTATTTTACGTTATTCTGGAAATACGATTTCAAGGTGGTTCTGTAAGTTTTTATGTAACCAGCTGTACCCTGCGCACGTTGCAACGCTTTATTTTATTTTGGTCGTACCAACTCAGAAACCTTTGCGGGTTCATGCACAACACTTTGCTGAAGATCACGACATGATCAGATGCAGAGCTCAAGATTCTATAAAGGACATAGAGACAAATATTCATTTATATGTGTATAGATTAGATACAATATGGTAGATACGATTTTGTTAAAATTTCGTTACTTTTGCTTTTACTCTTTCGCTTATATCAGCCACTGCTGCTCGAATATGTACCTTCTACTATATTGAAAAATTATTAGATTTTAAAATCTTAAAAAAAGTCGTGCGTACAAAGTACGTCAGAAGTGACACTTCTTTGGTAAAATCATATTAAGTTTCGTTTATATTTATAAAAATCTAAAGCTTTAGATTTCCGTTCCAGCGCCATCGATAAAGACGTTGTCGTTTCATCCGTAAAAAACTTTTCACTTCAAATATATTCGCCTTTATTGCGCGTAGGACGAAACAGTCATAAAAGTCATAACTGAGGTAGGGCACAGCAGGAATTTCCTGCTCAAAATATGGAGCAGCCCGACTGGGGTAGTACCTCGACATTACAGAAGACCACAGCTAAATAACACTGTTTTCAAGCAGTATTGTGTTCCTGTTGGTGAGTAAGGTGACCAGAGCTCCTGGGGGGATTGGGGATTGGGTCGGCAACGCGCTTACGATGCTTCTGGTGTTGCAGGCGTCTATAAGCTACGGTAATCTCTTACCATCAGGTGAGCCGTACGCTTGTTTGTTGACCTACTGGTATAAAAAAAAAATCAGTATAATGAGTATTAATTTTTAAAATAAAAAATTCATTTTTATATAATAATAAGCAATTAATAACGCGTCCCGTCCATGAACTTCGAAGGAATGTTTGTACAATCAAGACTCGCTCGCTTTAATATAATAAAATTATAAACCATATTAACTTGATTCCCTGATTCCCTATAATTAAATTTAAATATTTACCAACCTACGCTTGTTTGAAGTATGAACTTGAGACGTTATTAATTTAAGATAAACACTAAATCATTTCGTATTAAAAAAATTAAACATTACGAGGTTAGCTTTACGCGTGTTGCGTACTTACTGAACGAAGAGAAATCTTTCGACGACGCCATTTTGTAGGAATTTTACGCTTCAGTCTCTTATATCCCACTACGCGGCCTCTTTTCTCATTTAGAAGAGGGAGAGCTTAACCTACCACGCTGCTCCAATTCGGGTTGGCATATATTGATAGGAATTTTATTAAGTAATATTTGGTAATATTTACCTATGCTTGAATTTATGACCTTCATTTATGACCCTTTCATTGAACACTGGATTACTGACACTGAATTTTAGAGACCAGGGTTTGTCCTTGATGAAAACAAAGGAGACGTGTATGATAAATTCACGATTGAACAACTCGGTAGGTTCACTTCAAATTCACCTTTTCTGTGAAAGCTTTTCCCCAGCTGTGAAAAGGTTGCGGACTTTATTGGCATTTGAGAAATTAAAAATTATTCTGATTATTCATTTGACAGGCTGCTCCACTGCTGGTTGGCGGATATGTTCCCTGCTATGAATAACCATCGCTATCAGGTGTACATGATAACAACCGGGACCGATGGCTTAGCGTGCACTCCGAGGCAGAATGGGGAGACTTACAAGAACAGACCTCCGAACTGCAAAGAGATATTTGTACAAATACAAATTTTCACCCCGAGCGGGAATCAAACCCGCGAATCTCCGGTGTTTTAGGCACCTACTTTCACCACTACACCAGAGCGACTGTTCACTGTATGTGAAGCTTTTATAAATGAGTGGTTAAAAAGTTGGTTACAAGATAATTTACAGCTAATTGCTACCTTATATATTACATAAGGGAACGTAGCACCGCAGGTTGCACTCACGTGCTTAATCAATCCTTTTGAAAGATTGAAAGATTCATCTTCTACGTAATTATGCTGGGAATACTCTTGACAAATTGAGGTGGTAAACCGATTCACCTCACACCTGACTATTTTTCCATTTTTCATATTTTCGATGTATAAGCAGAGCCTTTTCGCCTTTTCATTTATTATTTCTAAATTGTTGTTCGAGTTCATCAGTCGCTCTGGATCTCTAAAAATTTTGAAACTATTTTTACGTTATAAATTCTGTTCATTATTATTTTTTAATTGCATTTTGGTACAGATATTATATTAATATACAATATAAGTCTGTAAAAACTTTACCTTGTACCATTTGTAGTTATTATTTGAAATACAATTCAAAATTTTCCACTACACCTCCATAACACATTCATAACTGATGCTGTGTGGTGTCAGCCGAGTAGAATAGCACCACCCCCTTTTTTCCCGTGGGGGTCATAAAATGCGACCGAAGGATAAACCTGGCCCAAAATCATCAGGGTCCTGGAGAAGGAAAACTTCATTTGAAACCCAGAATGGAGTCTCCGTCAAGCATTCGTGGCATAGCTCTAAAATGCGAAACACTCCTGTAGTCGAACTGGCTCCACTCGTATCGACTCATCGTTTCTGTGGGCCTAGCCAGTGAGGTCGACAGGGTGGCGCAGAGCTTAGGTAACTCTAAGTTTTCCTGAAGTGACACAGTGTCTGTCTGACACTGTCTAAATCATCTACAATAGACGGACTAAGGCCAATGATGAACTGATGATATATGCCGCGATTTCCATAGCAATTAATATTACAGCAAGGTTAGCATTAAATATATATTTTAACCGAATTAAAAAAAATAGGCTGTGTGGCTACGGTAGTAAGGAATATAGCCACCCTCTCTCTTCCCGTGGGTGTCGTAGGAGGTGACTAAGGGATAACACAGTTCCAATACCACCTTGAAACTTACGAAGCCGATCGATGGCAGCATAATCATCCAACTGCTGGCTTTGAAATACACAGACCGAAGACGGGCAGCAGCGTCTTCGGTGCGACAAAGCCAGCCCTGCAGTCACCAACCCGCCTGCCCAGCGTGGTGACACACGCGGTATGGGCAAAACACACGAGTTCACGCCATTTTTGGCGTGAACTTGTGGAGGCTTATGTCTAGCAGTGGACTGTGATAGGCTGAAATGATGATGATGATGATGGTGATGAACGATTAAAAGAGGAGGAATTTTTCAATTCATCTGTATTTAGCTTATAACTTTTTACTGCTGCAAAGCTAGTGCTTGTCATGTTGTTTTGTTTAATTTGATCGAGATCAAATGAGGACTTTTTGAGTTATCACTACATAGTATAAAACAAAGTCTCTTTCTCTGTCCTTATATCCCTATGTATGCTTAAATCTTTAAAATTACGCAACGGATTTTGATGCGGGTTTTTTTAATAGATAGAGTGATTGAAGAGAAAGGTTTATATGTATAATACATGCATAATATAATAGAGGAACACTGATAGTTTTTGCAACCGTGCGAAGCCGGGGCGGGTCGCTAGTATCTAATAATGCGTACTAGTCCATATTATTGAAGTATTTTTTCGTTTGCAAGCAAATACAATTGTTAAAAAAAAACCTTAAGTAGAAGACACAATAATGAATACCGTAATGATGATATCGAAAGAACACAATTTTTTAACACTTCAAACTTTACCATCATTTATCATTCTGCTCACCCCTTATTTGTGAAGCGGCAAAACTGAAACAATTTCATTATTCATTTTTAATTTCTTTTTCACCGGTGTCATTAGTTTTCAGTATCGAAGCGACTTGATGAATGACTTCAGAAATCCATCCGACAAAATGTCGGTATGATTATTCATTTTATATTGATGTACATTTGTATATTTCTTTTTTGGAGTCTACTGAACGTATAACCTCGTACTTGTTAATCGGCATCTATCGCAACCGTTACGTCGTTACGACGTTTTCCAATAACGCCATCTACTGGGTTCCGATAGATGGCGTTATTTGGTTATTTTATTAACAATTTGATATGATATTAATCTTCTTCTTAGACTAGTAAACATTTTTTGTGCCTATTTAGTCGATCTGAAGGAGTAAACTCCAGTCGTGCGTCGGAGTGTATCATTAGTGTTCATCCGCTCAGTAGATGAAACTCTTCATATTTTTTACATACCGGAGGCCTTATATGAAAATTGATTATTAAGAAGTTAACTCCAAAACAAAATATTGACTCCCCTCGTCGTCCCAGCATTAAATACTCCAGGGAAAACCCGAAAAGTCAGAGAACAAATACAAGCGTCAACATCGTTATTTGTGATACTTATATATGTATGTGTCTTAATGACAAACGAGAAACATTATCTTCACAAGACTTAAACTAAGACTTAAGACTATCTTAACCTAATATATTGCTTATTATGTAGAACCTGAACTCAAATGAGCGCCTAAGCCGCCATCGGAGTATTTGAATATTGATACCCTGTTTCAGTGCAAGTTTAAACGTGTACAAGCCCGCTTACAACGCTTACGTGACATAAATACCGAGTTTCATAAGTTAAATCTTCGAAAGATAAACTGAATCTCTTGACTGCCTTAATGGAATATCTTGGTGAGTTTTTGAAACAATTATGTATAAACTTTACTTGGAATAACCGCTCTGCTATGTGGCGTGGAAGTTATTGCCGCCGATATTCTGTTGTTATATGATAATAATATTCCATTATATATGTGTTTTACGAGGAATTGTTAATGTCCGTTTGTGGTATTTGATTAGGTCGTAAAATATTTTTGTTTTACTGAAATTATAGGCAAGTCAGTAGTATATAATGGAACTGTGTTATCCCTTACTCGCCTCTTACGACATCCACGGGGAGAGAGGGGGTGGCTATATTCTTTACTACCGTAGCCACACAATAGCACAGTAGCCACCTTGGAACTTACAAAGCCGGCCGATGGCGGGATAACCATCCAACTGCTGGCTTTGAAATACACATATCGAAGACGGGCAGCAGCGTCTTCGGTGCGACAAAGCCAACCCTGCGGTCACCAGCCCGCCTTGCCCAGCGTGGTGACTATGGGCAAAACACACGAGTTCACGTCATTTTTGGAGTGAACTTATGGAGACCTATGTCCAGCAATGGACTGAGATCGGCTGAAATGATGATGATGAAGTAGTATATAGTATAGCTCACGCTTCTGCCATGTCGGAGAAGGATCAGAGTTTAATCCGGGTTGGCGGATATACTTATTCCCTACTATGAGTAACGGTCGCTATAAGATGTACATGATAACCGGGACATATGGCTTAAAGTGCTCTCGGAGGCACGGCTGGGGAGATCCACAAAGACTGCACAAACACCTAGACCACGACAAACATATGTATGGCAAATACAAATTTAATGTTTATGTGCGGGCATCGAACCCGCATTCGCCAGCATAACCAGTATATAATATGGTTATTAATAATTATTGATACTAATGCTATGTATTTTGTTATTAAAGTACATTCAACAATCAATTAAATAAGTTTTATACGTCCGACATGGTATTTTCTTTTATGCCGTTCCAATCTGTTTTTTTTGATCTGATTATCTGAAACATTTATTGTTACAGTAAGTAATTTGAATATGTCATATAATATATAACCCAGGTTCTTTGTAAAAAAATAAAATAAAACACCACATAACTGTGATGTAAATACACTTTATGTAAATATAAGATTTATTATACATACATACATATATAATCACGCCTCTTTCCCGTAGGGGTAGGCAGAGACCACTTCTTTCCACTTGCTACGATCCTTACATACTTGTTTCGCTTCATCCACTTTCATTATTCCCTTCATACATGCTCGTCGGTTTAGGGTACTCTTGACCTGGCCTTTTTTCAAGACGTCCCCGATTTGGTCTTGAAATGTCCGCCTAGGTCTACCCCTTCCAACACTTCCACTCACACTCGCCTTATACACTTTTTTCGTCAGTCGTTCTTCATTCATTTTCTCGACATGACCAAACCATCTCAGCATACCTTTCTCAATTTTTGTCACTACATCTTCTTTCAGACCACACCGTTTCTTTATCTCACTATTTCTCATCCTGTCACTCAGTTTAACTCCTATCATGCTTCTTAACGCTCTCATCTCAACTGCATTTATTCTGCTTTCATGTCTCTTCTGCCATACCCAACTTTCACTTCCGTACATGAGTGTCGGAAGCAACACCCCCTCATGCACAGCCAAAAGAGCCTTTTTAGACACCTTCCGACTGCTCATAAAGGAGTTCAAAGCTCCGTTCACCATGTTTCCTGCATTCACTCTTCTTTCAATATCACTCTCATACTTTCCATCTCTTGTAAACTTCGAACCCAGATACACAAACTCATTCACCTGTTCAATTTGTTCATCTCCAATCACGATATTACAGTCTGTCACTACCTCATCTCTTTCAAACACCATCACTTTCGTCTTCTTTACATTCATCTTCATTCCCTTTCTAACAAAAGCTCCACTCATAGCAGTTACCATCTCCTGCAACTCCTCGGCCGAGGACGCAAGTAATACTTGGTCATCAGCATAGAGAAGACATTTGACGAGTAACTCACCCATTCTCAACCCACTTTCATTCTCTTTTAACTCTGTCAAGCAATTGTCCATGAACAAGTTAAACAGCCACGGTGACGCTACACATCCCTGTCTAACACCTTTTTCGATATTAAACCATTCAGTGTATGCCCCGTTTATCCTCACACAAGCACTAGAATCCCTATAAAGAGATTGTAGTGCTCGCATGAGTGCGCCGCTCACACCGTACACGGACAATGCTGACCACAATTCATTCCTCACCACTCTATCATAGGCCTTTTCCAGATCCACGAACGCGCAATAGACCTTTTGGTTTTTTGCTAAAAACTTTTCGGCTATGCACCGCAAGGAAAAGACCTGATCCGTACATCCCATTCCTTTTCTAAATCCCGCTTGTGCATCCCATACTTTTTCATCTGTTTCATTCACAACCCTTTCAATCAACACTTTCGCATACAATTTACCGACGACGCTGAGAAGGCTTATACCGCGGTAATTTATGCAGTCCTGCCGTGACCCTTTTCCCTTATACAACGGCACGATTACGGCTTTGCACCAGTCTTCCGGTACTTGCCCATTTCGCCAGCACAAATTGAAAAGGCAGTACAGCTGGCTAGCCACTATACCCTGTCCAGCCCTCAGCATCTCGACGGTGATCCTGTCATACCCTGCAGCCTTACCTAATCTCATACTTTTCAGCGCTTTCACTATTTCATCCATGCTTATCTCACTTTCATCGACATTTATACTACTCTCAATGGAAGGTGCCGGATGTTGTACCTGCACTTCCTCTCTTTCAAACACACTTTCAAAATACTCTTTCCATCTCTTTAACACACATTCTTCTCCATTTATAACGCTCCCATCTTGACTCCTGATTGTGCTCAGCTCCGAGGGAGAAATTTTTCCTCTGGCTGTTTTGATGGATTTCTTATGATATGAAGATTTATTATGATCAATGTAAAATTAATATTTATCAAAATTTTATGTAACAAGTATACATTATACGCTGGTATAACTTACATAAGCTAGAAAACTAAATTCTCTCATGAATCGAGATCACAAGTCTTCTTACAAGCAACGTAATGTTTTGGTTTTATTTTGTTAGACTCAAAGAAAATGTCATCTTCAGTGAACATTCAGCGACTTTGCAGAAGCGTTTGTTTCTAGTGACACGTCATTTAATAACTTTTTAACCGACAGACAAAAGAGAAGGTGGTTTTCAATTCAACTGTATTATTTTATATATCTTAGGTCTGATATTTTACTGGGTGAATCCAGGTTCGATTTCCATTCGCAATCGATATTTATATTTTTGCTAATATACGGCTGAACTTGTTGGTCTCCCCACCGTGCCTCGGAGAGCACATTGAGCTGTCGGTCCCGGTTATTATTATAGAGACCTGATAGATATAGTAGGGAATATATCCGTCAATTTGCAGTGGAACAGAGTTGTGGATTAAGCTCAGAACCTTCTCCTAGACAGAGAGAGACTTGGGCATAGGCCCAACAGTCTGATTTTAGACAAAAATATAATTTACCGTACATCGTACGATTACGTAATTTGGGTTGTACGAGTATATCTATATAAATAAAAATGAATGTTGCTAAGCGCATAACTCGAGCATGGCTCGACCTATTTGGCAATTTTTTTTTATGATCCTTAAAGCCCACTGAAAGTTTTGATACAAAAAAAAATCACTATTAGCTTTTAACAGAACGAAGTCTGTCCGGGCAGCTAGTACATATATAAAGATTTGCAATGATAATACTGTATCATTTACAGGGTTTCATTAACTTGCGAGTATATTGCTTAACGGCGTATTAATTCTAGTCTGAGCGCTAGTGCTTCTGTTGTCTTTATATCCTTGAGAGAGCAATTTAGTTTGACGTGTTTATTTATTTACGACCCGACCAAGACAACTTTATAGCACCGGCATAAACGGATTAAGAATTATTCGCATAAAAAGCGACTCCGCAACACTCAGCTATCTTTGTATTAAATCCATTTCATATTTTATTCAACGTGAAGTTTTTACAATTAAATAACGCCCGCAAGACCTCAGCTGTGCGAGCTATAAAAGTTAGCGCATAGTTTGTTCAGTGGCTAAGTTCGCGTCCGACTTCAAGTAAACTCGTTATACGTGTCCAGGGTTCGAATAAGTGATGTAGGCAGTCTCTTGGAAAATAGCTCGGTCGGTGTTTAATAGTAGACGTGATTTAGTTAACAGACGTTGTTACTAAGAAGATTGGTTATGACGACAAAAGAAGTTTTGTATTCAGAAAATTGTGTGTGTAGTCGTCAAACGGGAGATACAATTATTTTGTGTTTTAGTCCTGTGACCATTATAATATGATATTAGTGACTTGGAATGAGCTTTCGACGTTTAAAAGCGTTATTTACTTCAATATTGTTATTGATTGTTATTATGAGATTCTTAATACTTTGTTTTTCTGGTACCCTTACAAATATTACACGAATTAACATTCCATAATTACCAATATCACGCTTAAATGTTATTCTCGTTAAAGGCGTTAATTTTTTATACATTTCTACAGAGGTAGGTTTTGGGTCTCCCTACCGTGTCTCTGTAGACCTGATAGCGATCTTTACTCATAGTAGGGAATATAATTATCTGCCAACCCGCATTGGAACAGCATGGTGGATTAAGCTCTGATCCTTCTCATACATGGGGAAAGAGATCTATGTCCAGCAGTGGGATATTACAGGCTGAAGCGAAGCGTAGCGTAGCACTAATTATGGAATAAAATATTTGTGAATATCGATGATACGATTTGTTTGTTGTTTGACTCGTGATCATTATACTTGAGAGGTCACCAAAAAAGTTAAAATCCGGTGTATTGATAACATAGGATTATAGACAACAGTAAATTAGATGTATGTGCCGTTCTTATTGTTAGTTTAGACATTGTTGGCATATTATTAAGCATGTTTGCAGTGTGTGACGTCCACCAGCCCGTTGGACCGACGTAAGATTGCCGGTGTAGGCTGAATGAGGATTGCGGAAAACCGGGATGTCTGGTGCGAACATCGGGAGGCCTATGTCCAGCAGTGGACTACAATACGCTGAGCTGATGAGCTGATGATGTTTTTAGTTATTTTCCGGTCATAGTTTTCGAAGAATTTTGATTCGATTTTCTATTTTCAATCGATTTTCTTAGTTTTATAGATGTAAAATTAGTTTCCTGAATTAAATCTATATATGAATACGTGAAGCAAAAACTTTGTAGCCCTTTTTACGAAAATTGCGCGGATGGAGGAGTATGAAATTTCGCACACTCATAGTTTACATAGAAAAGGTGTGCATAATGCTATTTTTTTAAGTATGCAAAAAAAACATTACACACACTGCCATGTATTTGATACACATGCATATATACTCTTTTTTTATTATCTGTGACAACAGAACTTTAATAATGTTCAAACTTATAATTTAAATTAATCATAATCGAATTTCGATCAGTGGGCGACCATTAGTTTCCATAAATATTTGAACTTATTTTGATACATACTTTGTAATTTTATATATCATGATACGAAAAATTGAACAATGTTTAGAAAAACTCGTCTGGTGTTTTATTTTGGACATGTGTACGTTTATGTTTCAACGAAATACATTCCAGTCCCGCAGCTTGTTAAACTCCGTCACAAATATAGTCGGAAAAAACGCAAACAGCTTCTGTGCTGTTACGCTTTTTCCGACGACATGGAAAAATGAACTCCGGTAACAAATGTATGTCAAATGCGAGCAGCGACTGAAATTGGGTTTATGTTTACTAAGACTCGGATATGGTTTTAAAATATTCAGAATTTTCAACTTATCTTTTTGAATTTTTATCTTCGTAATATTGTCGTGTTCTTTATCTTATTCAGTGATGTATGTGTATTGTCTTTGTCAAAATAATAAATTGAAATAGTCTTCAAAATTACTCACATATCTTTTTTAACATTATCTGCCATATGCCACATGCTGCTTCGCTCATGTTTCCCTTCACCGTTAAGCATGAGACGAATTTCAAACAAAGCTGCACGGGAATTTAAGTAAAAGGCACAGCGAGACAACAACATTACTTACAATGTAAATGTTTGAAGATTTTGATGTTCAGTCTTTGTAGAGGATAGAAATTTATATAATTTGTCGTATAGACATTTACTAAACAAATCGTTATTGTGACTGGAGTTATTAGTTTCTTTTTCATCTACAAAGAATAACTCAAAATAACACTTCAATTGATTTCATTGATTAGTACAGTTGACAGAAGCTTGTTTTCTACTCAGGGATTGTAATGAAATTACTTTTTCAGATTTTATGGCGCGTTATTTAGTTTTTTTCTCTCTCACTTAAAACAAAGACAGGGTGAATTGTCTCTTAGGAGCAGACGATTGTATATGTAAAAAAATATTTCCTACTCACTTAAAAAAATTATTATTATTGTACGTTACTTCATATCTTTGTGTTGGGTGTACTAATTTTGATAATTATTAATCACAAGCTGATGCTTCCCGTGTGATCAAATTTAATTTTGACAGAAATCTGACGAGTCTTGTGAGTTTTGAGAGATGAGTTTTGAGTTATTCATAATAATGCGTATTTTATTGATAATTTTTCAACTACCTTCGTTATTATTACTTATTGTTTAAGAGCAAAAAAGAGTTAAATGGTTCAACAGATTGATTTGGAACCATTATTTAAATGTCCATCTTTTAACAGAATTATAAATTGAGCCATACCAACTTATAAGCGCAACCCCAGTTTTTTAACGTAGCGCTATATTTAAAGCGTTTTATGAGCTTTGCATAAAATAATCTCACTCGAGCATTAGCATAGTTATTTCCTGGCCACGGCTGAGACTCTTAAGTACTGTTAAAATGGAATTCTTGAATACGACGTATATATCTCTTTACTTTACTGTGTATTTATATTGTAAATGTGAAAATATTCGGTTTGACATTTAGTGTTTCGCAATAGTGGTACATAAAACTCTGTAATATGTATGCCGTCTTGTACAATTTTTAATGCTTAATTGATTCAGCAACAGACGCTTATTTTTGTTAGAATTTACTGGCAGTTTTTAATCGACTTCAAAAAAGGAGGAGGTTACTCAATTCGACCGTATGTATGTATATTTGGGGAAAACTTCGTCGTTTATGAACCGATTTTGATATTTCTTTTTTTGTTTAAAAGGAGATATCCTAAGTGAAACCCTCGAAAATCCGCATAAGTTTTTACTGGGTGTATCGATTTTGATGATTTTTAATTTGATCGAAAGCCAACGTTTATCATGTGGTCACATTTAAATTTCATCGATATCTGATTACAACTTTTGAAATAATCTTTGATAATGCGTATTTACTTGACTATTGTTTCGTCCACTACATTGTATTACTTGTCGATGTAATTGAAGTCGGATTTTTTTTTTCGTTTTCCAGCAAACACAATTAAGTATTGCTGGAAGAAATCTCTCACAGGGATAAGCACACCCATTATACGTGAGTCTCCATGACAAAATATTGTGTATAATCTTGTACGTATAAAAAATTGTTAAATAAATAAATAAATACTTTTAAATTTTCAATACAAGTACTCATTGATTTAGTGAATTATTTAAGTAAATGTTAAAAATCAAGTGTAACTTCATTTAATTTCGACACCCTTCAATTCATTTATATTTATGAGGTCGTGAAAACGTAAAATTTACTGTTTTTCCCCTGCATCTATCAATCATGGTGTATTGTTTAACCCACAACCTTTTCGTCATAAACAGGGATATGAAGGCTTTGTGTATATGAAGGGATACAATAGATTCGTTAGAGCGATGATCGTTTCATCTCACCGTGATGATCTGACCAAGAGATTAACTACACTAGGCGCGGTCGATCGTTCCATCCTTATGTCGTCGATATGCCACCTACGCGCACAAAACGCTTTGGCTCTACTTTTCTGATGCGCACAGCTAAGGAATGGAACTCGTTGCCCGCGTCTGTGTTTCCCGAACGATACAATCTGGGTGCCTTCAAGGCCAGAGTGAATAGGCTGTTATTAGGCAGACATGCTCCACCTTCGACCGCATCGTCACTTAACATCAGGTGAGATTGTGGTCAAATGCCTGCCTATTTGTCATAAAAAAAAAAAAAAAAAAAAAAAAAAGTTCCAACCCTCCATCACAACAGAAGGAATACTGTCCTGTAATGGAAAATTTCCATGCTTTTACAGTAAAGTAAATTAAGAGATATTTGCTTATATATATATAATGACATTTAAAACGTATATAAAATGGCAGTTTTATTTAAACCAACTAGCCATTTATACTCAAAGGACAATTTCTAGTATTAGGTGGCATATTGTTCCGGATAAACGAACTTGTGTGGCCGGTCAAATTTTGTCGAGATCCAAAGTCCAATCGAGATTTAAAAAAAAAAACTTAAAGAACGTTTCTCCAAAATACATTTTCGGGTGCAATGTAATTATTTGAATTAAAATTCCCGGGGCTAGGGGATTATGAATTTTCAAAGTATTTTCACTTTGTATGCACTTCGTTGAGGTTGCGGAGAATATCGATGAGTGCTGAAATTCCAATCAGCGACCGCTGACAGAAAACTATGCTGTAATGAAGATCTCAACTCCTACCGACCTCGGGCGGCTGTTCAAGTTTTTAAGATGAAATTGTTTGAGTCAAATATGCAAAATTGTTTTTAAGTTTCTTGCTTCTGTTGTTTTCTTAACTCATATTTTTATTTATGTATATTATTTTATTTATTAAAAATACAAAATAATTTTAACTAAAACATTAGCATTTAATGTTGTGGCAAAATCATTGTTGATTTCTCCGCACACTTGACATTTGACACATGACATACACGCGCATTTGACATCTTACATATTACAATATCAAAAAAAGGTTAATAGTATATAACAAACGTGAGCACTGGTTCTCGTTGTGAGCATCCTAATTTTGTGTAAAACTTGTTTAAATTATATTTTTTTACATATTTTTTAATTGAATATGCGTTATAATAATTGTTTATTTTCGGATTAAAATAAGATGTACCTAATGAGACAAAAAATCTTTATTATATCCTTATAGTCATCATCATCATCATCAGCCTTTCGCAGTCCACTACTGGACATAGGCCTCCACAAATTCACGCCAAAAATGGCGTGAACTCATGTGTTTTGCCCATAGTTACCACGCTGGGCAGGCGGGTCGGTGACCGCAGGGCTAGCTTTGTCGCACCGAAGACGCTGCTGCCCATCTTCGGCCTGTGTATTTCAAAGCCAGCAGTATCCATATAGTCATAATTTTTATACTATACATTTTTATACTATATTTTTCGTATGCTGAAACTGATATTTTTAACGTGACAACGTCTAATAAATCGATGAACGCTGGCGGCATGCACGAAAAAGGATGACTAATTGTGGCGTTACGCTCATTGTACGCTTGCGCCGCATCTATCACTCTTCCACTCGATTGGCCTGTGCGTCCGAGGAGATGTTTTGTTACGATGTTGTCACCTTAAGCTATCGTCCGTAAACCAATTACAGACAACCATTTTCTTTTTTATAAATTTACTAATTTGGTAATTTTCCTTACTTTAATATTTTATTGGACGCTGTATTTTATAGAAGATATTATCAATATTTTTATTAAAATACTTTTTATCAATCTATATTCCGACTCGGTGGTATTTTTTTTTTATTTCACTAGGTCGGCAAACAAGCGTACGGCTCACCTGATGGTAAGCGATTACCGTAGCTAATCTATCTAGCGTTACTGACCCAATCCCCAATCCCCCAGGAGCTCTGGTCACCTTACTCACCAACAGGAACACAATACTGCTTGAAAACAGTATCATTTAGCTGTGGTCTTCTGTAAGCTCGAGGTACTACCCCAGTCGGGCTGCTCCATATTTTGAGCAGGAAATTCCTGCTGTGCCCTACCTCAGTTGTAGTTACACTGGTAAAAATAATACAAAATTTTAATTTATAAAATGAAGGTTTGAAGGTGATTTTGCCTAGCCTATTTGATTACAAGCTATTTTAATTTTGATTAGATTTTTTTTATATCACTAGGTCGGCAAACAAGCGTATGGCTCACCTGATGGTAAGCGATTACCGTAGCTTATAGACGCCTGCAACACCAGAAGCATCGCAAGCGCGTTGCCGACCCAATCCTCAGTCCCCCCAGGAGCTCTGGTCACCTTACTCACCAACAGGAACACAATACTGCTTGAAAACAGTAGTGTTTAGCTTGAAACAGTATCTTTAGACCTGAAGAACGCTTGACAATCATTTTGAACACTTGAAAAATCATGGGTAATTTATTCGATTTAAAACTAATACTATATTAATTGTGTTTAATTTAAATCAGCGGTTTCAGGTAAAGACTTGTTCTACCCACAGGGCCTACTCGATTCACACAAAATCAATATGGCTAAACTAACTATTTCCGTTATCTCGTTATATGAATTGGGGGTCATTCGAAACTAATTATATTATTATCAATTCAACCACCCCGCCTTCAGGCGGTAACTAATTAAGGCCTGTTTACAGATACCAGGTGAAGGGTAAACGCGGATATTTATAACCTTAACGGGGTAGAAAGATAGAGGCAATTATGTTTGTAAATCGTGCACCGTATGACCGAATTTATGGGGCTGTAACTGTTTAATAAAATTGATTACAGGGATAATAATTTTGAAAGTGTGTTTTAATTGTTTTCAATTAAAATAAATTATTTAGTGATGTGTGTAGTTTGTATTTTTTTGCAATATTGAATGTCTTTTTTACAATTTAACGTTTTATAATATTTTTGGAATATTTTATGTGAAAAATAATTAATCACGATACAATATATAGCCTATAGCGTAAAAAATCTTAGCTAACAGACTGAGTAACGTAGAAACGTTGCGAATTACAAAATAATATTATTTTGTCTCAGTATTGACGTAATGAATGCAAGCCGATAGAATGCATAATAATATACTTTCGAAACTATCAAACTCAGAAATAACTTTATTAAAATAAATTTCAAAAGCGCCTTAACATCGTCGTTTTAAAAATTAAATTTTAATTATAGTTACAAATGATGTTACCAACGATTCGATACAAATGTAAATTTTGCAAAGAAGATTCGAATAAATTTTCTTAGATATACAAATTTGATAGAGGTAAAACAACGTTCAGGTATGTATTTTTTTTTAAGTGATATATCTACAGTCTTATTATGCCCGTGCTTTTGTTATACATTTTTTTTAACTAAACATGCATCGACACTTCACCGCAATTTTAGAATCCCAGAACCTTAATAACTAGTCTTAAAATTTCTAAAAGTCGACGCGAGTCCACTGATCAAGACTATTCTTATTCTACATATTGTTTATTTTTATTTTATTTTTCTTTATATAGTTATGTTATGTTGTGTTAGTTTATGTATGTATTATTGTGAGTATGAAAGTATGCATAATATATAAACTTAAAAGTGAAATTTCGTTCCAACTTTAAAACAACGCTCAACATTTGATAAACTCAATTTCTTGACAACACAATTCCTAAGTTATGACGTTTAATAATTAATTACCACTCGGCTGCTATGAGAACTCCAACGTTAATTTTCAGTAAACAGTAGCTTAAACCTTAATTTAGAGTATAAGATGTTTATAATATAATAATGTTTAATATTTCAGCTCACTACTTAAAAGGAATAAATAAGAAATTTTTAGATTGACGATATAATTGGCTGTTTGTAAGTTCATACATTTTTTAACATACACACACAGTCGCGTGTTAAAGCAATATAATGCTTGCATTATAGGTAACAGCCGATTGGTATATTTCAATAAATACATACAAATAATACGTATATATATACGCTTCAACCTGTATCCCGCAGCTGGGTATAAGCCTGTTTCCCCATGTAGGAGAAGGATCAGAGCTTAATCAACTACGCTGCTTCAATGCGGGTTGGCGGATATATTCCCTACTATGAGTAACGATCGCTATCAGGTCTACATGATAACACTGGGACAGATGGTTTAACGTGCTCTTCGAAGCACGGAGGGGAGACCCACAAGGACTAACAATCAGAACACGGCAAAATTCTGTATGGCCAATACAAATGTTAGTCATGTGCGGGTACGAACCCGTAACCGCCAGCGCAACAGCCACAAACCAGTGCTGTGACCATTGCGCCAATGTGTCGTCGTCGTATATACATAAATACATAATTATATCACATCCAGAATAGAGACGGTAATTAAATAACATAAATAGATTATGTTTTCACTGGGTAATCGAAAAACGTAAAGGTCAAATAAATTTTAATATCGGTTCAGATGTTTTAGATTATTATTTACAACAAAGAAGTTCTAATATTAATATAGAAGTAATAATCTGATCGACTTCGGTTAAATATTAATATATCAAACAAATTCAGTTCATAAAAAGGGTTAAAAAAAAACAAAAAAATGTTACCGTTTAATATTTGCACTTTGTATTGAAAAATTAGTATTGATTATATTTTGAGGATGTGCCTTTTTTTTCTGTGTTACCGCACACTAAGGATTTCTAAACAACTTTTAATATCATATCAAAAATCGACCGTTCCAGCGGAGTTCGAACCTGACTGACCGTGTCGGTGCAAAAGCACTATTAAGCACTATGTAATATATATATATATATATATATATATATTTTAAGCCATACTATAAAGAACTCACTATAGACGGCACCTTGGTCGCTTAGAACCGAATATAAAATCATCATATCAAAAATTTCGATCTAACGGGTACATCGTTCCATAGTTCAATTGGCTAGAAAAAAACTTGAGGATGGTCTGGCAAACGATACGAGCTTCGTCGAATAGATATTAAAATCATTTGTCTAATTTGATACAAGTATAAAAGTCCTAGACGTAGATTAACACAGAAAAATAATTATGAAAGTGGAATTACTACGATTATATTAACGAAAATATTAGGCTAGACATTTTTTATACCAAATAATTTTGTGTCACGACCCAGATAGTTAAGAACATGTTCATTTATGAAGTTAAGTTATATTTCACGACCAGATGCGTTGCGACGGATGCTCAGGAACTCCAAAACTTTCCTCCCAACTTTCTCGAGTTTGCTATAGAATGGCAAAGACAAGGTCGCTTGAACTGTTTGAGGTAGTTTTGAGGTTTATTGTTATATTTTATTTATAGTTTAAACTGTTTATTAATTTATAAGATGGATGTTGGCGTAATGCGAGTCAACTGTATACGTAACTCCTTTATCTGAAGCAGTTTCGGGATCCCTGATATAGCTGATAAGGTCTAAGAGTGGCGGCCAGAGGGGTATGATCAGGTCATACGCCGGTCTGAAGAGTACAAAGGACGAACATGTCTTGATATATCTTTTCCTGGAACTAGATCTTCCGGATGGCCAAGAAAGTGATGGATAGATATCGTTAAGCAGGATATGAGAGGAAATGGTTTAATTCGGAACGATGCAAAAGATAACGCAAAGTGAAGAAGCTGTGGTCGGAAGGCAGAAACTGGTAATAAAAGTCGGGATTAAGAATGCGAAATAGAAAAAGTTGTGAATCTCTAGTTGTGACTTCTAATAATAGTAGCATCATTGTGAATTAAGTTCCGACCACTTTTTATATAATGAGAGACCCTTGTTAATATGTAAAACAATAACATTTAATTCGTGTAAATTAAATCTTGTAGGTATTTATACATTATCAGCTTACAAAATTGATTTCAGGACATTGTCTTCAAGCACCTATAGATATTATCGCCAAAAACTTGTATGTGGAGTACATAACACGCAACGCCATTTCTTACCTAATTACGTTACCTGTTTGTTTTGTAAACGTTAATGCTTTTTTGGTTTCTAAGGAGCTATTTTTATCTATTAAACTGAGGAGAGGCGTAACAGGAAATATCTTGCTAAAAATCTGGAGCAGCATGACTAGGTAAGTAATATCCTGCTAAAATCCTGGAGTAGTCAGACTGGGGTAGTACCTCGACCTTACAGAAGATCACAGCTAAATAATACTGCTTTCAAGCACTGTTGTGTTCCTGTTGGTGAGTAAGGTGACCAGAGTTCTTGAGGAGAGATTGGGGTAGGATCGGCGAACATTTGCGATGCTTGTGGTGTATTAGGCGTCTATAGACTACGGTAATTGCTTTACTCTCTGTTACGGTAATAGCTCATGCTGAGCGGTACGCTAGTTTGTCAACCTAGTTGTATAAAAAATATCTACAACATTTAACGATATCTTCTAGAAAATAGGTAATTAATGTTGCAGATATATATGTATTATACTGTAAATAAAATTGGCAGTTCAGTCCAAACTTTATTTTATTCACACACGTGTTTGCAAGTAGGTAAACATGCGTTGGTGTCGCGCCAGTCTGTCGATGTTGATATTTACATACATTTCGTTTCCGCAAACATATTTGAAATTCTTATTGCATCTACATTAATAACATTTGCTCTTTTCCTGCTCTGCTGCCGATCAACTTTGTCAAAGTTCGCCATTGACAAATCTCCACATCCTCTAGGGTGTCATATATTTGTTATAGTTCAATCTTCATTCAATTTCATCAACTTCTATTACCCGTTAGATAAACTTCAGTAAAAATCTAAGAAAAGTCCTCTCCATCACTCCAGGTTCTTAGTATTACTATTAGCAGTTGAGAGCTAAATAAAATGTTTTATAATATAGAATGGAAAAAGTGCAAGGTGTATAATTTTTTTAAGTCGCTAGACTTATTAACTGCATTTGTAATTATTTCAGCCTTTAGTAGCTTTAGCGGACTGGTTGTAATATTAGCTTAACTCATATTCTACCATAAATGTACAATCTTTCACAAAGAACAAACGCAGCGTCCGCTGTAATTGTATTAACCACAAAAGAAAATCGTTGAACCTTGTTACTGAGAACCTACGGGCTATTTTGCGACAAAATTTATATATCCTCGAGGAATTAGAATATGTTTTTGCGTCACTCTATTTTGATATTTATATGTATGATCAAAAGGAGCATATTAGCTTGAATTCAAATTCTTTATACGGAATATTTATTTAACTCATTCAAGCATATTTCGAGGGTAGTTTAACCATTTACGGACGATGTTTTGGAAACATATGTAATGGTCTATACTGAGGATACTGACTGAGATATTTAATAACATATTCAAATGGTCATTTCTATTACTAGACTACACGCACTACCTGCTTTTACACGTGACGTATTTTAATAGTAGATTTATTAGTGTCCATTGTAATGGCTCTGCTATTACTTGAATGGTATGACTCTTCGTCCGTTGTGAGGAACAAATGTTAAAGCCAAGACTGTACTTTTGTCGATATGTTTAAGTAGATTTATCGGAGATATAATCAGTGTAATGACGAGGCTCAAGCAACCGCGATCGAAAGGTAAGATAGAGGGCGCTGTGCCAGCAACTACACGCTTATTCAAACTCTAAAGATGGCGTTTGGAAATTAACATTTTGTTAGAAGAATAGTCAAGAAAAGTCATCGTGGAAGTGATGATTCATTTACTCACTATTCTTGGGGCAGAACTCTTTTATTTTTGTAACTGATTTTGTTTAAATTTCTATTAAAAATACAATTGCGTGTAATAAGTCGTTTTTTTTTCATATTTTAATTTCACCTCTGGTTACAGTCTATAGCTGTCCTCATGCTTCATGGACTGCCTTCTATTCGAGCCAGTAGATCCTGAGATTAGCGCGTTTAAACAGACACACAGACTTTCAGCTTTATAATATTAGTATAGATTGTATAATGTTAAGTAGGCAATCAATAAAATTTACTCAGCTCTGATGAAGTCACTGGTAAAACGCAGAAATATAGATCAACATGTTCGTTCTTTTGTTATTAAATGCTTAAAATGCTTTACATAAACAAATACATCCCAAAAAAAAAAGCCTTAGATCTGTGAACAAACGTGATTTTCTTATCAACCAACCTTTTACTTAATTAGGATAAAGGGTACCCTTATAATGAATTGGGTTCTGCCTCGCAGATCCTTATTGATGTTTATCCTACGCCCTACGACTTGAATAATTATTTATCAAGTTGTTTTTCATTGTGCCCTAGTAACTAATGTGTGGAATTCTAAATCACGCTAATGTTTTATTTTTTTGTTAACGTATAAAGCCATTTGACGAATATATTTAAAATATATATGTTATGGAAAGTGTTGGTGAGTAGCTATGTATGGGCGTTAGCCTCGTGTGTGGATACGTACAGTCGAGCGAGATTCAATTATATTTCAAGACTTTAAAATCGATATTGCATATAATTATTAACACCTTTGCTAGTATATATTACTGTTATTCTGATACAATTACGACGCCTGCAAGGCAAGGACCATCGTAAGCACATTGCCGCATAAATATATGTATTTTCAATTATAATCTTGTAATAAGTAAATAATTAAAACTTCGCTTCAGCCTGTAATATCCCACTACTGGGCATAGGCCTCTTTCTCCATGTAGGAAAAGGATTAGAGCTTAATCCACCACGCTGGTCCAATGCGGATTGGCGGATATATTTCCTACTATGAGTAACAATCGCTATCGGATGTACATGATAACAACCAGAGCCGACGGCTTAACGTGCTCTCCGAGGCACGGTGGGTAGACCCACAAGGACTGCAAAAACACCTAGACGCGGTAAACACCTGTATGGCCAATACAAATACAAGAACCCACAACCGCTAGCGTAACAGGTACAATCCATGGCTGTGACCGCTGCGCCAACGCGGCGTCTAACTAATTAAAACTTACTTTGTGACATTGTCACGCCGGTCAAATGTTGTAATCGTTGAGGTGTCAATATAAGGGATATCCATAAGGACAAACACCTTGGTAAGAAAGTAGTATCGGCATCAACGCTTTTCTAAGAGAAATGCTTAAAAAAATTCATCATTACAGCCTATACAGTCCACTGCTGGACATAGGCCTCCACAAGTTCACGTCAAAAATAACGTGAACTCATGTGTTTTGCCCATAGTCACCACGCTGGGCAGGCGGGTTGGTGACCGCAGTACTGGCTTTGTCGCACCAAAGACGCTGCTGCCCGTCTTCGGCCTGTGCATTTCAAAGCCAGCAGTTGGATGGTTATCCCGCCATCGATCGGCTTCTTAAGTTCCAAGATGGTTGTGGAACCTTGTTATCCCTTAGTCGCCTCTTACGACACCCACGGGAAGAGAGGGGGTGGCTAAATTCTTTAGTGCCGTAGCCACACAGCACAACAGCACACCGTACCTCGGAGAGCACGTTAAGCAGTTGGTCCCGGTTATTATCATAAACATCTGATAGGAATCATTACTCATAGTAGGGAATATATCTACCAAACTGCAGTGGAACAGCGTGGTGGATTAAGCTGTCCTTTGAAGAAGGATCGCCTCCTCCTACACGGAGAATGAGGCCCAAACCCAGCCGTGGGATATTCCAGGCTGAATTAAATGTGATCATAATTTATACACATATCATTTATTGCGTAAATATAAAAGTGCACATAAGTCGTCGACTACGTCAGTTCGTCGATGTTATTATTGACTCAAACGTTCGACAAATATATTTAGAATTCGTTTTGAATTTACATGAATAATATTTGATCTTTTCTTACTTTGACACGTAAGTTGTTTGTAACTTTTGCTCGAAGTAAAAGTTTATTATTGTGCATTTTCAAATTGAAATATCATTCGTGTCCTCATAAATACTTTAAGAGCTACGTAACTATTTATTTATTTTTTAAAGGATAACCCACAAAATATACATTAGAATAATTTCTTTATTTCAGGTAACAAATGACCCATAAAACAATTCTACTTAAACAATTCTTATAAAACAAATACAAGTAAAAAATGAATGAATGTCACGACAATTTGAAAAATTCAATAATACAATAATAAAATTAATAACCCACATTAATAATAAATAATATCAAATACAAATAAATAATTTTAACAATAATTTCATTATATTAAAACTAAAACAACTAATTACAATCACACAATGTCAAATATGAATAAAAATAATAATAGTTTCTTACACATGAGCTTACAAGAGGATGTCAATGTTCTTTTAATTACAGGTGATCACAACATGCATCATCACGTCAAGTAATACGAAAAATTAGTTCATCATCATCATCATTACAGCCTATACAGTCCACTGCTGGACATAGGCCTCCACAAGTTTACGCCAAACATAACGTGAACTCATGTGTTTTGCCCATAGTCACCACGCTGGGCAGGCGGGTTGGTGACCGCAGTACTGGCTTTGTCGCACCGAAGACGCTGCTGCCCGTTTTCGGCCTGTGTATTTCAAAGCCAGCAGTTTGATGGTTATCCCGCCACCGGTCGGCTTTTTAAGTTCCAAGGTGGTAGTGAAACTGTGATGTCCCTTAGTCGCCTTTTACGACACCCACGGGAAGAGAGGGGGTGGCTAAATTCTCTAGTACCGTAGCCACACAGTACAGTAAGAATTAGTTAATGAGTATCAATAATTAATCATTAATAAAAATTAGTAGTAGCTAGTTGCCGGGTCGCGCTGGGCTCCCTAGAGCTTGCTCGGTTACTCGGTGCGATTCGGCGTTGGAGGTCGGGCGGGCATGACCCCCAACGCCGTGTAGCTGGGCGTTAGAGGTCAAGCCTGCCTGGCTTGGAGGGGGGACGCTCCTGGACACGTGTCCCCATTCTGCAGACGGTAGACTGGTCCGGGTGAGCGTCCCTTGCGTAGGGTTACGTGAGGTGGTGCATGCTAGCGCGACCCCATCTCGCCCCACTTAGGCGGTGGTCGCTCACACGTGGATGGTTTTTATTCATTAAGACTCTGACTCCCCTCCGGTGCCCCTCGCCAGAGGGTGTCCATGAGGATTTTCCTCATTATTATTAAGTTGAAAAGTTTCTTTTTTTAAACGCGCTAATCTTAGAACTAGTTCGATTTGAAAAAAAGTAGTGTTAGATAGCCCATTTACCGAGGAAGGCCCCCTTGTTCCTCTTAATAAACGTCTCTAAACCCCCAGTGCGCAGCTAGTATATATAATATATGGATTTACCGACCTAAAAGTATAAGAATATACATCTTACTGTAAGTTACTGTCATCTCGATGCTGGGCATAGGACCATCTTTTGTAGATAAGATAAGGTGTTAATTAATCCTCTATAGTGCTTTAATGGGGATTGAAACTTGCAGACTTTCCTTACGATGTTTCTTTTCAACACCGACGGCTCAAAAAAACTCAGTGGGACCAACCTAAATTGGGAAATGTGATTGTCTTTTATCCATTCAACTTTTAAATTTAACTAACTGACAACTGGCTCAGATGACCGAATGTATTATTTATCTACATAAATAAAGGCTACAGCACATATTCAAGTCTGTTGCGCTTGTTGATTCAATTATCTCACACCAAAAAACATTTGTCTTGACCATACAGATGTTTGCCTTGGTCTGGACGTTTGTGTTTGTGTATTGTGTGTAAACCCCGACACAGATGTAAATCTTAGTGGGAGCCGTTGAATGTGAGGCGTTATTTATTAATTATAAGCCAGAAAATGATTTATTTCCTACCTTGTCGTTATAAACTTTGATGCACAGTATGTTAAGTGGAGTTATTTCCATGATATCGTATATTTACGCGAGAGATGAAAGTTTATCTCCGAAGTTGGAGAGATCCCGTCGCAGTTGGATATCTCGTTATTGGTATATACATTTGAAATATATTTGAGCTGAAATCTGTATCTTAACACCATTATCAAGTAGTAAGATTTTGGTCGTTTGGATAATCTTTAAATATTTTTATCTGCATCTCAAAACTCTTTGACTTATGGAAACTGCATTTGTCCTTATAAGGCCAATTTAATATTCTTCCCTCTAATAAGATTTACATACAAATACACAACATCAATTACTTTATGAACGTTTTAATAACGAATAATACAACTATAAGTTAAGATTCATAAATTACCTACATTTTTTACTTAATTACTTTGATCCTAAATAATTTTGTTTTTAAATAAACATTTATATTATCAAAATGACATGTAATGGCAATTCTGTATTTTATTCGAGGACTGACTCAAACTTGACAGTTTTAATCAAAATAACCTCATTTAGTTCCAAACACATGACCTAAAGGAGTTGGGCGTTGAATTCTAAAATACATTTTCTAACTCTCAACACACAGTTTCTAGTTATAGGCGAAACGTACACCTGAGGAGGTAGACCTTTGTATTTTATTCTTATTAGTGAACTACCCTATCCGCCAACTCACAGTGGCAGCTTGTTGGATTAAGCTCTGGTCCCAGTACCTGTACCCTGTACATTCTAAGTAGGACCAAAAAAGAGGGCGACAGGGTGGTCCCATTGAGTGAGTCCCTTTTTTATTTGATGAGATTTTCAAAGCAATTGAGTATTTTTTAAACGTACGCTGCTAGAGGACTTTGTTTCATAGTATATATGTCATTACGTAGTGTGTTCTACAGTATATGTAGATCTACGACCTTATGAATTCAGTTCATTTCAGCCTATTCCAGTCCACTGGTGGATATAGGCCTCCCCAAGTTCGCGTAAACATTCCGGTTTTCCGCAATCCTCATCCAGCCTACACTGACAATCTTATGTAGATCGTCGGTCCAGCGGGGCGGAGGGCGCCATACACTGCGTTTGAAAGACGTGGTCTCCACTCCAGGATACGTCTGCTCCAACAGCCATCGGTACTGCGATACCGGTGACCACTGTCCACTACAGTCAGTACCACTACCACTTGCTAATTCTATTCCATCATGAATTGAACTAAGTATTTATATTTTTGGTCACCAACCTGCCTACCCAGCGTAGTGACTATGGGCAACACACATGAGTTCACGCCATTTTTAGCCCGAACTTGTGGAGACCTATGTCCAGCAGTGGACTGCGACAGGCTGAAGTGACAATTTACATTTTTCCTCTTATACTTCTTTTAAAAAATTATGCCAAATTTAGGGGTAAAAATAACTTGGTTGAAACATAGGGCGTACATAAACACGAATAGCACTTATTTTTGTTTAGGTTTATTTTGTGCTTTTAGTGTGATACGCGACGAAGATAGAAAAAGACAATCACTTTAATATTTACTGATTGGAAAAAAACGACTGTGCTTTAGTCCACACGACTGAAGTAAAACTTAACATAATTCTCTCTCTCTTTGTATCTTCAATAACTAAATATCTCTCTCAACTTCCGTCCGCCTCGCCCGATCATACTTTTTGTAACGCTCTCGTCACGTATTCGCTTCAGCCTGTAATATCCCACTACTGTGCATAGGCCTCTTTCCCCATGTAGGAGAAGGATCAGAGCTTAATCCACCACGCTGCTCTAAGGCGGGTTGGTTCAATGCGGGTACATCACGTTTTCACCAGCTTTTTAATGTGTACGGCCAAACTATCGAACTCTCTACCAGCGTCTGTATTTCCGGAAAACTATAACCTGGGGGTCTTTAAGTCGCGAGTGAATAGTAGTTACTTCAAAACTAAAAAAAAAGACTTCAAAAAAAAAAGATTACTTCCCATGTCATGCGCGCCAAAAAAAAGTGTTACTTACTACTAAGACTAGCCCTTTGGCGCAGTTTGTAGTGAACCTGCTGTTTGCTCCGGGGATTGTGGGTTCGATTCGAATCTGGTTGTGGTTATATATTATGATTATTAATATATATAAGTATTATTATAACTTACAGGTTTGTTATATAATATATTATATATATTGTATATGTCGGATATTAAAAGGAAGAAGGTATACTTTTCGGCTTGAAGGTATATTTCTCTTTCTCATCGTCTCAGAGTACTCAGTCTACTGTGGGCTTCAGTGGGTAATGTTGACTGAACAAGTAAACACGATTTATCATGAAACAGGATTCACTTAACAGAAAGACAACGCAGCACGGGAGGCGGGATAGTTATTAGTTAAGGGGGCGAAGACTAACTTCTTAGCATTCGATGGATTCACGGTTCACCGTGCGGGCACCGAGTCCATCGTGTGGCAGAGGGAGTAACTCAGAGCAGTGCCTAGGACTTGCGACCCAGGTGTAGGTTTAAGGAGATCTCCTTTGAGATGCGCATCAACGCTCACCTTCACTGCTCGAGTTATCCGCCATAATATGTAACAATTAATTCGTATGCACAAATTAATTATCGAATGAGTCTAGGTTAAGCTACTAGCAGGATACAACAAATGTATCGTGCCAAGCCAGAGCCAAGACTACCTTAGCCGAGGTGACACCGTTCGTTTTATACACGTCAGAACAATTCGAGTAATATAATAACTGAGGGTAGGTGACTATGGAACGATGTGCTAGGTGGCGCGTCGATCACCCCACTACTCTAACAGCTAATAATTGACAACTGACATTATCTGAATACACCCAAGTCAAACACTTGACGTTCCGTATTCATACCCTGCGACATATATATAACACAAGCATTAATTTGCTTACCTTAGGAGCAGACGACCGTGTGTGTATGTTGAAAAAAATTCTGAAAGAAATAGTTAATTAGCCATTAGACGCTTCTTGTAAAACATAATTTGTAATTACCTAAACAATCGTTTGTGATATACTTTTGTGGTGTACAACAGAATATAAACATATTCGCGACACAATTCACTTTGACAATCGAAATAATTAGTCTCGTTAACCTCTCCACCTCGACATGCGCTCAACCTTAGTTTACACATGGTGCTCCTAATTTTAACGTATCACATATATACACAATTATACTTTGGTAGGGAACTGGTCTATTTGTCTTGAGGCGGTTTCCTAATCACTGGCTACAATTCTACGTGATTTATTGAACCTTATGTACAAATTGTTATTTCGTTTGTTCATATAACAATGTTATATACTAGCTGTGCGCCGCAGCTTTAGACGCTTTTGTTTAAGAAAAAATTGTCTAGAGCCTGGTGGTGGGAGCATTTAAGGATTAATGTGCCATTATTTTAAAATTCTGACACAAATAAAATCTCGACTGAATTGAGTTTGAGTGAAAGAGAGAAAATCTGTAGTCAGCTTCTAACTTATTTTTGAAACGTTTTAAGATTTAAATATAAGAAGATTATATAGAAGTTTCTTCTGTTACTAAAATAAAATTTATTAAAATTTAATAAACGTTGTCGTTCCTAATTGATAACATAATTAGTATTTATTTCATTAAATAAATATTTAAATTAATTAAATTGTTCGGTATTACAATTTATCACCACCTTCGAATACTCCAGAATGAACGATTTTTTAATAAAAACAACATTTAAGAATTTTTATATCATAATGTTCATAATTATACGCTACGCTTCAGCATGTAATATTCCACTGCTGGGCATAGCCCGCTATTCCAATGTAGGAGACGGATTAGAGCTTAATCCACCACGCTGCTCCAATGCGGTTTGGTAGATATATTCCCTACTAGCAGTAACGATCATTATCACTACACGATGACAACCGGGACAGCTTAATGTGCCCTCCGAGGTACGGTGGGTAAACCAACAAGGATTAACAATCAGACCAGATAAAAATATTTGTATAAACACAAATATTCAGTCCGAGCGGGTATCGAACCCGCGACCGTCGGTGTATAGGCGCCGACGACACGGCACTCGCACACTTACACCAGAGTGGTTCATAATTGTAAAAAGTATATTTTTTTTATTGACAATTTGTTATATACAACATTTGTGTCACATATATATGTGTTAAACTTAAGTATGTATTTGTAAATTATCCAAATTCGTAACTCCAAGTTTCCGACCAGTGCGAGCTTCGACAGCAAAATGCAATATCTATCTCTACGCTACATTTTAGCAGTCAGTAAATAATAACTCTGATGTATTTTCTTTTGATATTATTTTCTCAGTAAAAAATATATGTGAAAATTGTTTTAATATCATCGTACTTAAAGTTTTTTTAATACTTTTTTGATAAAATTAATTTTGCTCCATTTTCCTTCAAAGTACAAATGGATATAATTAGGTTCTTATTGTCCTTATCCAATAGATTCGGGTTCAATTGGCTGTGGATAATTTACTCTGAGAGGTTTCTTTTTTGTTCGTAAAAGTGGAAGGAAACAAAAAAATAATAATTAGCGTTAATAATCGGCTGTTACCTATAACACAAGCATTAAGTTGCTTACTTTAGGAGCAGACGACCGTGTGTGTATGTTATAAGAAAAAAAAAATCTTACGTACTAGCAGTTAAACCTCCTGGGTTTGTTTTCATTCTATTCCTAATAATAATTGAATCAATATGAGGATAATAAATAACCTACCATGCATACTAAATTGTATCAAAATCCATCCATTTATTCCAAGAAGTTTTTCAGTTTTATTTATTTGATAAAAATGAAAATAACAACATTCTAAGGTGTTTTTCACGTGTTATTTTAAGGTGTTCCCTGTGTGGCTACGGAAGTAAAGACACACCCCCTCTCTTCCCGTGGGTGTCTTAAGAGGCGACTAAGGGATAACACAGTTCCACTACCACCTTGGAACTTATAAAGCCGATCGATGGCGGGATAACCATCCAACTGCTGGCTTTGAAATACACAGGCCGAAGACGGGCAGCAGCGTATTCGTTGCGAAAAATTCAGCCCTGCGGTCACAAACTCGCCTGCCCAGAGTGGTGAGTATGGGCGAAACAGATGAGTTCGCCTATTTTTGTCGTGAGCTTGTGGAGTCCTGTGTCCAGCAGTGGACTATGATGAGCTGAAATGATGATGATGATGATGAAGGCGTTTTTAATATTATTAACATTACTAGTAGTGGCTTTATTAACAAACAAATACAAACCAAATATAATATGAATCAAGCTACTATACCATCTTATCATAATAAATATTCTCAATTCAAAGTCGGGAAAGATTGTCCGTTGAGTCCAACAATAAATTATTCAATATATCTTATTTACAAAGTCGAAAGGAGTTTTTACTTGACAAACTTTGTAACTGTATAACTGGGTCCAAATACGTCCGTGTCAAGGATACAAGTTTGAAATAACACCAATTCGAAACTCAGACGAAGTGATGTCAAATAAAACTTCTATAAAACGGGTTTTCGCTAAATATTTAAATAACTATTTGACTAACGAGTTATTTAAGATGTATATTTTCTATTCTATCGTGGGACAAGATGGAACATTTGCTCCGTCCTGATTCGAATCTAATGAAGGAATTTTTACATTTTATAATTAAAATTTTTGTCATTACGTCGGCAAAATACTTTTTAGTTACAACATTTTAGATGGTTAAGGTAATTAAAAATCATTTTCTATTTCTACTATGTACTCTTTGAATTTCGACATTTTTTTGCTTCTGCCCCGTCCTTTATAAAAATCTGAATACGCCCATGTTACTCTTTTTACAAATACTGGGGAATTTTACTGAGGTATAGCAGGAAATATCGAAACAGCCCCACTGGGGAATTACCTCGACTTTATAGAAGATCACAGGTAAATAATACTACTTTCAAACAGTGTGGTGTTGTAGTGAGTAAGGTGACCAGAGATATTGGATTGGTGACCGGGCCAGCAACGTGTTTGCGATGCTTTTGGTATCGCAAGCCTTAGGCTTGCTTGCCGACATAGCTGCAAAAAAATAACTAAGGTTCTAATATACGCAGAATATTAAAAAATATTTTAAAAGTAAAATAATTTAACTATCACAAAGGCAAGTAATTTTTTTTTATAATACAAAGTCAACATAAAAACACATTGAAGGAAAGAACGCAGTTAAGGCATCTGCTATTCGATAATGTTAAAGTATATTTCTCGTGATGGTTATTTTCCTCATCTAACGTTTCTTAGAGAGGTATTGCAACGCAGGAATGCACTCTAACCGCGAGGGGTGATTTCTTAAAAGGGATCCTCTAGACGGCGCCTCGTGTGTGGCGCAGACTATAGCCTTTTACGATAGCGGGAATAAGAATAGGTCATATTTATTTAGGCTTTCACTATCATAATATAGCTTGCCTATCATAATATATATGTTGCGCGGGTTCGATCACCACATGACAACCGTTTGTGCCATACACGTGTTTGCCATGGTCTGGATGTTTGTGCAGTCCTTGTGGGTCTCTCCACCGTGCCTCGGAGTCCCGGTTATTATAATGTACATCTTATAGCAATCGTTACTCACAGTATGGAATATACCGGGCATTCCGCATTGGAGCAGCGTGGTGGTAGCTCTGATCCTTTTCCTACATAGGAAAAAAAGCAGTGGGAAATTACAGGCTGAAGCGAACCTCTACTCTACCCACCCAGCAAACGGGTATTCATCTATACTATTCTAGTATTTTCGAGAATGTTTACCGTCAAACCGTTGCCTCCTATAAAATAAACCAAGTACACTCGCTCTCCGAATGGCGTGATTAGATCCGCCCGTCTGCTGTTTTAAAAAGAAAATTATTATTTTACTAGTAAAAACCTATTCGCAACTTAACGTATTCCCGAGATATTTCCACCTTTACTATTAAAGCTTGTATAAATTACAGGACTTATAAAAAAAACAAGTCAGATTTTAATCGCATTTGCGGAGGGTTAAAACTAAAGGAATTCTTTATTCCTTCGGATCTACATTTTGACTTTGAAAATAATTTGCCTTTTAAAATCTGCTGCGGAAAAAGCTTAAATAAAAATTTTGCAGCATTTATTTATGTATTGTATGAAAAAGGGTACAATTTAAATACGAGATAATTAATTACGAAAGTTAGCCTTGACGAATTAAGGACAATGTCTTGACGTTGACGATGCATTGGTACAGAGGTAATGGCAGTCTCTGATGCGAAGGCGGTAGCAGACTCAATCCTCATATACCGTTTTCTAATGCTTACGCAAATTTCACTCATTATAATCAATACGAATATTTTTTAATAAGCCATATAGACGTTTGACGTAGTCTGGGCGTTTGTGATTATACTTTTTATGTATCCACATCACAGACACGGTATTCACATCTCACCAAGAGCCGTAGGTGCGAATTATCAACATCGTAGTAAATAATAATAATAAAAAAGTGCTTTAGACCACATGGCTGAAGTAAAACTTCTGCACTGTGTCTTAGATATACGAAACGTAAATGGCTATGAGAGAAAGAGCTTTCTCTTGCTCCGATCGCCTGGTGCCCAGTAGGATTTTCTCCTGTCGGGGGTCCGGAAACACACATAATACACAAGCACAAACGCCCAGATCACAACCAACCAACACAAATATCTGTCGTGTGCGGGAGTCGAACCCGCGACCGCCAGCGCAACAGTCAAATGCAAAACACGTAGCTTACGAGTTATACTGTGTGTAAATACTATTTTCAAGCAGTGTTGTGTTCCTGTTGGTGAGTAAGGTGAACAGAGCCCCTTGGGGGAATCGGGGATAGGGTCGGCAACGCGCTTGCAATGCTTCTGGTGTTGCAGACGTCTACAAGCTACGATAATCGCTTACCATCAGGTGAACCGTACGCTTGTTTGCCAACCTAGTTACATTAAAAAATCATCTCTCATTCTGACATTTATGTGTTTGTTCTTTTATTTTTCAAATCACAATTCTAGAGAAGTTGCACTTCAAAAATATATATATTTTAAGTAAGTTTATAATGTAAGATGTTGAACCAAGGTTGCATGTTGCGTTGTGTTTTATTTTAGGATGAGAGTTCTATAACAGTTGAGTGACTCTAAAGTTGAGGACCCTTAAAGCTAGCGGTAACAATTTTCAGTTTGCTTCCCGTGGAGCTTAGTGTACATTTATCTTCAGGACAAATTTATATTATATATATTTTGCAGTAGTATTTGTTTTCTGTTATTTGGGTGGCGGGTTTAATTCCTTCCTGAGTCTTAGTGTAATATTTGTATTTATATATGTATTATTTCTATGTATATTTATGAAAATATATATATTCACGTATCACGGTCAGCTGTTACCTATAACACAAGAATTAAGTTGCTTATTGTAGGAACAGATGACCGTATGTGTGTGTTAAAAGATGTTCATTTATTTATTTATATGAATTATGTTTCATTTGAAAGACATAATATTCTTTTTGTGATTGATCGTAGTGAAGTCATAAAAATATAAGGTTTCAAACAAGTTTCTTAGGAGGGTAAAAATATAATAATTCAATATGTAAAATTAAAAATAAAATTTAATTTGTGAAATTCCAGGATTTACAAGATTAAAATCAACAACAACTTCTTTCAAACAGGCTACAAAAGCACCTTTTAATCGTCGGAATCGATTCGGAATGTAGATTCTGCAGAGAAGAATCGGCAAGAACCTCCTCAGTTACTGTTTTAAAAATAATATGTATACTGTTGTGTTCCTTTTTTATGTAAAATTAGTCACAATATATATATAATAAATACTATTTAAAGTATAGAATAGCAAGAATATAAATGCCTTTTTTCTTGTGCGTTAGGAAACGGGGTATTTATTTAGACCGACATAAGTTGTAAAGGTTAGCCAAAGTAATAAAAGATAATATAACTAAAATATAAGTAAAAGCTAAGAAAAACAATAAAATACGCCAATAAAAAACTTAGTATTACATATTAAAACTTTACGTATTTTAGAGCGAAAAGACTGCCATTTAACCGTGATGTCATCTGACCCGACCGACTTCGTCACAAATAACTTACCGAATACTTCCGAAACCTCACGAACCTTTTTTGTGGTATTTATAGATAGATATGCGTTGTATGGCGACCGCTAGTGTTCTTGCAATAGCAGATAATAATATATATTCTTTATTGCACTTTAAAAAAAAATCATAATTACAAGTTTACAAAAAATGTTGGCAAGGGCGAACTTATCTCTGTAAGAGATCTCTACCAGTCTACCCATGGTGGTGAGAGAAAATGTTATCGCGGGACTCATAAGCGCATTTGTGATATAAAATACATATATACTTAAATACTTACACAGTTACATGCACATATGCATGCGTACATACCCACATACATATCTACACATATACATACATAAATACATACATACACACATACATACATACACATATACATACATAAATACATACACATATACATACATACACATACATACATACATACATACATACATATATTGAGAGTACAACAATTATGAGAGATTCATAGCTTCGGAGAGAAGATGTTTCCTTAGCCTGTCCTTGAAAGCATAAATTGAAGTGCTGTCTTGGATCACTCTCGGTAGATGGTTCCAAAGTTTTGCAGCGCGTATTGTGAATGAATTGAGGAGGAAGTTGGTGTTATGTCTGGGGATTTCGAGCATCGATGTGATGCAGGACCTTCTAGATCGTGTTGAGGTAGGAGAAAGAAGGAAACGGGACCGAAGGTAGGAGGGAGCATTTTGGTCATGGAGTATGTTATAGAGAAAAGAAAGGATGTGCATATCACGGCGAAGTTGGATTGGGAGCCACTTAAGTTGAGTGCGAAATTGGGTGATGTGATCGTATTTACGTAAACCAAAGATGAAGCGTATCGCAAGATTTTGTAGACGCTCTAATTTATTAAGTAGCTCTTTTGTCACATCTAAATAGCACACATCTGCATAATCGAGGATAGGTAAAAGAAGGGATTGCGCAAGCAGAATTTTGGTTTGAAAGGGAAGAAAATATTGGAGACGCTTAAGAGAGTGGAAGGTGTAGTGCATCCTTCGGCTGACTTCGTTGACATGAGCTATCCACGATAAGTTCTTGTCCAAAATCAAGCCTAGGTTTCTAACTTTGTCGCAGTATGGTATCGGTGTGCCACAGTACAAGACTGGAGGTACTGTTTCCCAGGCAATACGGTTTCTCAAACGGCTGCTACCGATAATTATTGCTTGAGATTTTGCTGGATTTATAATAAGTCCAAACGAATTGGCCCATTGACAGATTGCAGCTAGGTCCTTGTTAAGGAGATTGATAGTCTCATGCAACTCAGCCAGTCCAAAGTGACGGTATATTTGTAAATCGTCTGCATACAGGTGGAAGGGAGAAGAAATAGCACTGGAGATGTTATTAATAAATATAGAAAAAAGTAACGGGGAAAGTACGCCGCCTTGTGGGACACCAGCAGTAAGGGTCAACCAATTCGATGAGTTAAAATCAGTCGTTACAGACTGCTGACGTCCCGAAAGATATGAGTGAAACCAGCCAATGCAAGTGGGGGAGATGTTAACTGCACGAAGAGTGCCAAGAAGTATGTCGTAGTCTACAGAGTTGAAAGCGCTACTGAAGTCTAACAAAATCATTGCAGTGAGCTTGGTGCTATCCATAGCCCACCGAATATCCTCCGTCACATTCAAAAGCGCTCCAACAGTGCTGTGGGAAGGACGAAAACCGGATTGATAGGGGCATAGTAGAGAGTTGGAAATAAGGTAAGAATAGAGTTGTTGGTGAACTATAGATTCCAGGACCTTGGATAAAATGGGAAGGATAGATATAGGACGAAATTGAGCAGGACAGGAGGGATTTGAGGTTTTAGGTAGTGGAATGACAACTGCCTTCTTCCAGAGCGAAGGAAAAACATTGCATGACAGTGAGAAGTTAATTATGTGCGTGATCACAGATGCAATGTCCTCCAGCACCGGAAGAATCATCTCAAGACTGAGATTGTCACTACCAATGGCCTTGGTGGAGATAGAGCGGACATACTTCTTTACCACTTCTGCATTGACTGATTCGAAGAAGAATTGAGGTAGGTCGGTAGGAGCCTGACTATTTAAAATAGAAAGAGTGGATGATTTAACATTGGCGTCTAAAGTGAGAGGTGGAGTGGTGAAGTGAGTGTTTAAAATATTAGGATCCACTGAGCTATGACAAGCATCAGAGGATTTGCCTACTCCTAGCGACCGTAAGAATCTCCAAACTTGCGCTTGGGTACGATTCTGAACTGAGTTATGAATGTAGCGACGTTTTGCATCCCTACACATCCTGTTGCAGAGGTTACGTAGAGTTTTATATTTAGACAAATTATCAGCCGTTGGCAATTTTTTATATGCAGATTTGACCCTGTCACGTTTAGCCATGGTCTTTTTAATGACAGGTGACAACCATGGGGCTGGCGCCCGTTTCATTCGTACTGGTCTAATGGGGGCATGTACGTCATAGATCTTAATCAGCTCAGCAGTTAATGATTCAACCATGGTATTGATGTCATTTGCATTGTATATAGTTGACCAGTCGATGTTCCTCACATCCTCTCTTAAACGTTCCAGATCCATCTGCTTAAAATTCCGTTGAAGGAGAACTTTGTCTCTGATTTTGGGAGGACGTATTTTGTATGTTAGGAAAATTAGGTCATGATAGGAGAAAGGGGATGTCATTTGTCCATGAGATGAAACAAGATTGGGGTTAGAGGCAAAGGCTAAGTCAATAAGGGATGGTCTTGAGTTAGGGAAGTGGTGAGTAGGAGCAGATATAGGTATGAGGTGAAGATCAACAGAAGAGGTAAGCGAAAGTAATGTTTGTGCTCTGCTATCATTTTTTAGAAGGCATGTGTTAAGATCGCCCATGCAAATTATATGCTCGTAATTAGGAACTAAGCTCTCAAGAATATTCTCCAGGTTGTTAAAGTAATTAACTTTGTCATTTGGACTATAAAGAACCCCCAATAGGAGTTTTCTGTGGTTGATGATAATTTCTACAAAAAGATATTCAAGAGTCCCTGATACATGCGAAGATGAGCAACAAACTACAGTAGCTGGGATGCAGCTGCGAAGGAAAATTCCCACGCCTCCGCCACCCTGATCTGTACGATCATTACGGAATAGTTGGTAGCCAGGAAGAGAGCAACTAGTGGACGGGATGGATGGCTTAAGCCAGGTTTCAGAGACAAGTATGCAATCAGCAGTGCTAGTGCTAAAAGATGTGAGAAGATCAGAATAGTGAGCAAGTATGCTCTGCGCATTGATATGCACCAAGGATAAGAAATTCCGCTGATTCGTAAAAACATGAGATAATTTGTCTGCTAGTGTTTCGGAATCAGAAATAGAGGTGTTGCAACTATTTTCCGCACTCTCGAATTCATCCGAAGAACAAGTGAAATAATCATCTTCAATCATATTTTCTCTCAAAATAATTTAAAAAAAAGATATAAATAAAAAAAATAATAATTTATAAATATGAAATAAGACCCAAATAAAATACAAAAAATAAAATAAAAAATAATAAAGTATAAAAACGAATACTGAAATACTGAAACTAAAATACACTGATACTGACTGAAATACAGTATCCTCACCCATGGGTTGACTACAATAAATACAGTTAAAAAACAAAAAAGGAAGAAAAAAAAAAAAAACAATTAGTAGACTAAATTATCATACGCACGTGTTCCATGTGGAGTATCCGAACGCAATTGTTTTGACATCAGTGACAGAATTGACATTTGACGTATGAGATATAATAACAATATTAACAATAGGTAGCAGGTAGTAATTATAAAATGAGTTTTTTAAATAATTAATTGATAGTTACATACGTTAAAAAGTGAAAAAAGAAAGAAAAGATGAATATACCCACATGGAGCCGATAACTATACAAATTACAAAAACAAATAAACAAACCAGGATGAGTAAAAGCACATAAACACTAATCGTCCTTAACTTGCGACGTGGAAACTTTAGGATGCTTCGAAATTAATTGTTTCAGCTCAGAGGTCGATGTTACCTTTGCTCGTGATTTATCCGGCAGCAGAACAATTATAACACCATCTGCTGACCAACACTTTCTCAGTCCAAAGTGATTGCGAGCCGATGCGAATATGTCCTGACGAGCTTTGGTGAGGAACTCAGAAAGCTTAATCTTAGTCCCCTTCAATGAGGTCTTCGATCTCCAAACCTTGGCACGAAGCTGTAGAGAAGAAAAACGCACTAGAATTGGCCGTGCATTGTCTTTCTTAGCACCCAGCCTATGACAGGCTTCGAAAGAATCTAGGTTTACACCCGTCAGCTTCATACGATCGACTAGCACCTCGAGAGTCTTCTTCATTATATCCTCACTAGGATCCTCCTTGATTCCATGCAGAAGTAGAACTTTTCTGCGTGAGTGTGTCTCCACGCGATCCAGGCCAAGTATTAAGAGTTCTACTTGGGCCTTCAGCACACTCAAAGCCTTCCACACCAATGTCTTAAATGTGAAGAACTCCGAACTAAGTGTCTTAACGGTGGGGTTGGATGGTGCAGTAGCAGGGATGTGCCTTTCGAACTCTTCCATCCGGCTATTTATTGAAGAAGAGAGCTCCTCCATGGTCTTCAAAACTAGTTCAACTGATGAATCCATTTTGTTTAGTGAGTGAGAGTGTGAAGTAATAGTCAACCAAGGCAAGAAATAGTTATTATAGCATAAATATATAAAATTAACACTATAAATTATAATATAATTGAGGAGCAGTTAAAAACACGTCTTGACAGTTTCAATTCTACCCGCCAAAAAAAAGGCGTAATCTCATTTGTGGCAGAAACTCGTACATTTGAATGGTGCTGGCATGAACGAAGTATATTGCCAAATCTTAGTTTCATGAGGTTTTATAGAAAATGTGAATGTTCCATTTGCATTTTTTATGTAGTGGTTATATCAGCGTAATGAACGTTAATATCCAACACGTTCCGTAAAGTTCTGTAGTTAATGATTGTGCTTGAATTTCTGTTCTTCGTCAAAATATAGCGGCATTGAACCCCAGTCATCACAATATAACTACATCGGTCCAAACTGTTTTATACAGTAGTCGAGAATGAACACTATGACATAATAAACTCAAAAAAAAATTGCTTGGAAATGGACCTCCCCAAGATTGCACGTGCTGGTTTTCCATAATTCTTACTCAGTCTTTATCTGTGGTGTTATGTAGATTGTAGTTCCAGCGGGCTGGAAAGCTTTTCACACTGCGTTTGCCAATACGTGGTCTCCATACGTCCACTCCAGGACACGTCTGCTCCAGCGGCCATCAGTGTGCGAGTCAGGTGACCAGCCCACTGCCACTTCAACTTGGTTATGTCAATTTCTATTATTCTCACGTGGATAGTCTCATTTCTGATCCTATATTTGAGGGAAACATCAAGTGTACTCGTAGCCCATATAGTATAGGTAAAGATGACTCTACCAAACATATCCAATTTAACGATCTATTTGAATTCGGTTTATGAATTAATTTGACTCATCTGATATGCCTGCAAATAATATTCATTTCATCATTACATCATCATCATTACAGCCTTTACAGTCCACTACTGGACATAGGCCTCCACAATTTTACGCCAAAAAAATAACGTGCACTCATGTGTTTTGCGCATAGTCACCATGCTGGCCAGGCGGGTTGGTGACCGCAGGGCTGGCTTTGTCGCACCGAAGACGCTGCTGCCCGTCTTCGGCCTCTATATTTCAAAGCCAGCAGTTGGATGGTTATCCCGCCATCGGTCGGCTTTTTCCACGGTGGTAGCGGAACTATATTATCCCTTAGTCGCCTCTTACGACACCCACGGGAAGAGAGGGGGTGGCTATATTCTTTAGTACCGTAGCCACACAGTACAATATTCATTTAGTCGTTATAAATTATAAAAAATGTTTATAAATAATTATAGAAACCAAATCAATCAAAAACTTACCGTAATTACCTAATGAGATATAGATTGTTGGAACTCAGTTTTTCAATTAACAACTTCGAAGTTTGTTTGAATAGAATTGTTAATAATTAATACTCCAGAATTTTCAGGCAATAAAAGGATTTGTCGAAGTTTCTAAGCATCGAAATCATTTTATTTATCTCAGTCAATTTCAATATTGTTTCTCCTCAATTGTTTTAAATTATGTCTGTCTTGTATTATAAAAGCTTTGATTTTTTTGAAATGGGATTTTTTTTAACTAGGTCGGGAAACAAGCGTACGAGTCACCTGATGGTAAGCGATTTCCTGCAATACCAGAAGCACCGCAAGCGCGTTGCTGACCCTATCTCCAATCCCCACCAGGAGCTCTGGTCATCTTACACACCACATGAACATAACGCTGCTTAAAAGTATAATTATTCTGGTACTCTGCAAGGTCAAGATACCTGCTTTAAAATTTGCGAAAATCATATAACATTTCTCTTGAAAAGTATGAGATATATGACCTCATTATGAGCAGTTACGAATACATGTCAAGATGGATTATTTAACGTGGTTGTTGGGTAATGAATGAAAAATATCGACCTTTACTGCAGAACCTTTATGGGGTAAAGCTTAAAAAGTAACTTCGTACCGGAAAGGGATCGGAAGGGAATATATGATATGTACTTATATCCGCTAATATGTAATGGAATAGCGTACATAACAAACTGAACGAAGATATTTCTAATGTATAAAAGATCTCTCGTACCCTTGAACAATAATGCGAATTACGCGATTACCTAAATAGTCATCGCAAAAAGATAGCCTAATTTTCTAACTCAATTCTTTATACTACTACTACTCGAAAATGGAAAAAAAACCGACTTCAATTACATCGACAAGTAATAGAACGTCTTTAGACGAAAAAAAATAACAAACGCACTAGTCATCACTACGATTTTCGAGGGATTCCCTCGATTTCTCTGAGATTCCATCATCTGATCCTGCTTTCTTTATCATTGTACCTACATATGTATACGGTCGAATTGAGTAACCTCCTCCTTTTTTGAAGTCGATTAAAAACGAAATTAATCGTAAATGAAAGGATATACACTACGATAATTTTGAATTCGATTCAATAAATTGGAATAAACATTACGTTTATAAGTTTTAATCGAATTTCACATTTGATTTCCATTGGAAAAATTTTCGCCTCGAGTTCATTAGTTGTGAAGCAAACACTTAGCGAATCAAACTTGCGGAGCCTTATCGTAACACGGTTCCGATCTCGACTCTAGTATGGGCGAAGTTATAAGCTGCTAAGCTCAAATAGTTTTTGCTTTGTAAACATTTCAGCGGACAAAGCGGCTGAAATCTGCTGTGGAATGTTATATCCAGAACAGAAGAGGCATAAAACGATTTATCTGTTTTGTTGAATTGTACCTTATTTGTATCAATCAAAGGCTTATATTTGCTCGTGAGATTTTAAGTTATGCGACGTTTGTTATTTTTTATCTAAAACCGCACTCCTTGACAAAGCAACAGTTGTGTGATGATAAGTATGTCATTTCTAGCACGTGCTCTTACAGATTTATTGTTTTGTATCTACATTTATTTTATTTATTTATTTATTTATTAGGAATCCAACGAATAATACATTGAGAATAAGTTTAGTGTATCAGAAACTCATTATTGTGAACCAAAGTGTAATTTATCAGTTATTTAATGGACTTATACTGTATCATTTTAAAGAAGACGGGCAGCAGCGGACGGTTTCGGTGCGACAAAACCAACCCTGCGGTCACCAACCCGCCTGCCCAGCGTGGTGACTATGGACAACACACATGAGTTCTCGCCGTTTTTGGCGCGAGCTTGTGGAGGCTTATGTCCAACAGTGGACTGTATTAGGCTGAACTGATGTTATAACAATATTTTTAAACATGTAAACTCATAAAGGTTTCTGTGTTGGTATAACCAAAAAAAAAAGTGTAACAACGCGTGCAGGTTACAGTTGGTTGATATATATTTATTATGTATTTGATATGTTTATTACAGGTTCCACAACCACCTTCGAACTTAAGAAGCCGACCGATGGCGGGATAACCATCCAACTGCTGGCTTTGAAATACACAGGCCGAAGACGGGCAGCAGCGTCTTCGGTGCGAGAAAGCCAGTACTGCGGTCACCAACCCGCCTGCCCAGCGTGGTGACTATGGGCAAAACACATGAGTTCACGTTATTTTTGGCGTAAACTTGTGGAGGCCTTTGTCCAGCAGTGGATTGTATAGGCTGTAATGATGATTGATTGTAATGATAGAACTGCTGGTGTGAAGTTAAACTATTGTACAAAAAAAATAACTTACGCCGTATAGTAACAAATATTTTATGTAGCATAAACGGAACGGGAAACTAAAAAAAAACAATGCTTAAAACTATATTCGATCAAAAGTCCCGTTGTCCATTTGTAATAAGGTCACGTTGAACAAACATTAATTTAAAACACAAGTTAATACATATAGTACTTATTTTATTTTATTTTATTATTTACGTAAATTGAAATATGTTCGCGTAGATACAAATTAAACAATCTTCATTTTATATAATAAATATACGGAGTGCGAAATGTAAAAATGTTAATGTATTTAAATATTTTTCACTACATTTGTCTCTCATATAAATCTCAGCAACGGCATTACATAATTTAATTATTCATTCCGTACGTATAGAGAATAAAAGGGACATTATAGGAAAGTAAAATTTATATTCTTTTTGTTTGATTTAAAAAATTATATATTTCATTTTAAAATAAATATAAATATTATTTTGAAATGGTGTTTCAATGTGGAATATCGTTTGTTCGGTTAATTAGTGTATGTGTGGTTTTGAATTTGCTTACTATTAATATTCAAGGACAAATACCTAAAATGGTTAGTAGTTTCCGAATAAGAGAAACAAATTTTGACAAAATAAACTGAAAACCAACACGCAGTAAGAGTATTGGATAATCTCCGATACTTCTACACGGAGCAACACTTCCATTAAAGACCAAATCAAACAAAGGTATGTCCAAAAAGTTAAAAATATTGACGACATTGATTACATGCTGTACAGTTCAAAAATATTCTAATACAAATAATTGTGTTTGCTCGCAAACGAAAAAAAAACCGACTTCAATTACATCGACGAGTAATACAACGTAGATCGACGACAAAATAGTCAAGTAACTACGCGTTATCAAAGATTACTCAAAAAGTAATTATCAGATCTCAATAAAATTTATATGTGACCACATGACAAACATCAGCTTTCGATTAAATTAAAAATCATTAAAATCGGTACACCCAGTAAAAAGTTATAGTGGATTTTCAAGAGTTTCCCTCGATTTCTCTGGGATCCCATCATCAGATCCTGGTTTTCTTATCATGGTATCAAACTACAGATATCCCCTTTCCAACAAAAAAAGAATTATCAAAATCGGTACAGCCAGTAGAAAGTTATTGCGGATTTTCGAGAGTTTCCCTCGATTTCTCTGGGTTCCCATCATCAGATCCTAGTTTCGTTATCATGGTACCAAACTAGAGATATCCTCTTTCCAACAAAAAAAGAATTATCAAAATCGGTACATCCAGTAGAAAGTTATGCGGTATAATACAACGTAGGTCGACGAAAAAAGCGTAAAGTAAAAACGCATTATTAGATATAACTCGAAAAGTAGTTGTTAGATCTCAAATAAATTTAAATGGGACCAATTGGCACACAAAACCTTTCGATTAAAACAAAATTTGTCGAAATCGGTCCACACGGGCAAAAGTTCTGATGTAACATACATAAAAAAAAAAAAAAAAATACAGTCGAATTGAGAACCTCCTCCTTTTTTGGAAGTCGGTTAAAAAGAAACACGATGATGTCACATCGCTATTATTTAAACCTTAATCATTCTTACATTTGGAACCAAATGAGACCCGCTTGTAATTAAAAGTTTCGAAAAAATCGGACATTACGGAACAGATTTAAATGAGTGTTATGACGAGAACAACTGATTGAATATGACGATAGTGGTCGATAAGTGTCATTTCTTGGGATCGGCTGGCGTGTAGCAAATGTGTTAGCGCTGTGCCCACATTATGTTCATTATTTGACGGCGCGTTGGCGCGGCGGTCACAGTAATGACTGTTGCGCTGGCGGTCGCGGGTTCGATCATCGCTCACGACAGATATTTGTGTTTGCCATATAGATGTTTGTTGTAGTCTGGGCGTTTGTGCTTGTATATAGTGTATTTCCGGACCCCCGACACAGGAGAACATCCTACTGGGGGCCGTTGAGTGTGAGGCATTTATTTATTTATTTATTATTATTTATTTTATGTTAATAATTTAATGGAATATTAAGTGTACTAGCAATACCTGTGCGAATAATTCGCACTAAATAAGTAAAAAATTTACCGACTGTCAATCATTTTGACATTGTTTCAAAATTACAGGCGTCATATATATATTTTAATAATTAATTATTTTACAAAAACAAAGCAATAATATTTATTTTTTTTTGTGGATCCCGGTAGAGCAAGCAATTATCTATAAAATGATATAAAATTTATGTGGAGTAATTGTGAGGTTTTTTTTTCTAAAAAGGGAGGAACATATTTTAAGCTTAGCGTATTAATATATATGATAATTTGTATTTATTATAAAACTATCGTTTGGAATATTTCTCAAATATTCTAAATGTTAACGATGTGTCGGTCAATAAACTCGACCAAAAATTAATTTAAATTTGACATTTTACGCAAGAATTTCGTGGATCAGAGGGCCATTAGCAATTATTCATAAGGGTTGAAACGGACCGATCCGCTCCATAAATTATACAAATTATACAAAATTATCGCGATACGCCGAGTGGTCCGTTCGTAGGACATTAATATTAATATTGCGACAAATTTTAATAATTGCGACGGAGTCGATAATTAATTTTAGAGACCCGTTAATTATGATACTATTTTAGTGACATCATTTTTAGAATATTGCATTTAAATTTAAATGACTAGAGACGAATAGATAGTTTTCAATATTACGGTACCTAATTTATTTTACAACTAGCCCTCTCTCCCTCTAAACCTCTAACCTCTGTCCCTCTAAATTTTTTTACACGATAAATCTTCTAATACCAACGTATCATATATTAAAACCTTCTCCAAAACACGCTGTATCCTAAAGTATAAGTATTATTCAGATCGGTTCAGTAGTTTTCGCAGTATAACTGAACAAACTGGCTCTTCATTTATTAGCATAGATTTTTCAAAGTGAATAATGAAAAATATAGCATCAAATGATATAGGAGTCAACAATTCGATCTTGTAACACATCTTTACCGATGCTGAACCATTCCCAAAGACTATCCTGGATTTTGCAAGAAGCCGCTCTATTTGCAATCAATCAGTACCAGTCGAAAAAGTGGTGACTCTGCTATTTTTGTATATTATAAATATATTATTATTTATATGTTTGTTATATACAATATTTTGTCATTGAGACTCGTATAATAGGTGTGCATATCCCTAGAATAAAATTTTTTCCACTCTGATGTATTGTACATGTACATATGACTGATTAAAGAATTATTAACATTCAATTTATATCTGCTAATCATACCTCCCTCTTAATATTTTCTTTTGCTTCAGCCTGTAATATTCCGCTGCTGGCATAGGCCTCTTTCCCCGCGTAGGAGCTAAAGGATCAGAGCTTAATCCACCACGCTGCTCCAATGCAGGTTGGCGGATATATGGATATTATATTATGGAATATGATCTTAATCTTATAAAATACTCCTTCAAAACGGCTGGACCGATTTTGATGAAATTTCGTTTGTATATCGGGGGGGGGGGGAGGGCTTAATGGGGTTAATAATTTATATTGCAAAACAACGCTCGTGGGTTCAGCTAGTATTTACCTATAATTTTGAAAACATGAAATTCCAACCTCAACTAATATTAAGTCCGATGATTCAAACTTAAAAAGGCTAAAAATTAACAAAAAATAACCGCGTCGATATCAATTTGTCCACTACTAAACTAATATTCAAAACTCTGAACACCAATTTCCTTGAAATCAAACACAAAGATTCATAAAGATCTTAACATCGAGTGTAATATAAGTTTAACAATAAACGGAGCTCTATAACATGGATTTCTAACTTGTAAACAAGACAGTATTGGTGTCGCTTCACTGAAAATAGGAATGAGTTTTATTAAAAAATTCTTACGATTGTTATAAACATTTAGTAAAACAAGTTTTGTTAAATTTATAAAGTTTTACGCCTCTTGTATATTATGGGAATACTTTAACAATATCAAATTAACGCTAAAAAGAAAGGACGATATAACTTTTAGTTATTTTAACAATTTGTAAACAATTTCTAGACAGACACGATCAATTATTATAATTGTAATAATTTATTTTACTTTTAACATGATTTTTAACTAACTTCACAAAAGGAGGAGGTTACCTCAATTTGACCTATATACCCATATATATTTTTTATGTATGTTCGAGGATAACTTCGTCGTTTATGAACCGATTTTGATAACTCTTTTTTTGTTGGAAATAAGATATCCCAAGTGTGCTACCATGATAACGAAACCAGGATCTGATGACGGAATCACAGAGAAATCAAGGTAAACCCTCGAAAATCTTAGAGACGACTAGTGTGTTCATTAATTTTTTTTTTGTCTACTTACGTTGTATGACTTGTCGATGTAATTGAAGTCGGTTTTTTTTCGTGTGCGAGCAAACACAATTATCGTATATAATGAACTTTGCTAATTGCTTAAGTTATATTTTTAAAGCTTAAAGATCAACCTACCCGTCTATATCAAAATAATATTTGTATGATGATATTCAGGAAACGAATGGGTGCATTGTCCAAAACGATTGTGACTGTCAATCTGGTTGTCCATTAAACTTGAAACTCAAAAGAAAATAATCTGAAGCAAACGGTCCAGTCAATGAGAAGGGTACCGTACTGCAAGAGTAAAAAAATCCAAAGGCTTGGCAAAGATATTTTTAGTGGTGTTATGGTAGTTGTACAAAAAAAAAAAAAAAAGAAAATGAAAGAACTATAACAAAGAGAACTATTTTTAGTTCCTCGCTGGCTGAAATTAATCCTACTTGCTTAATCTCTAATTATGTCGCTATTGGAACTTCAATCAAAGTTTTCATTATCTTCGTATATACACCCAAAGAACTGCTAAGTACAAGATTCAATTCCATTCAACACCTGAGCCGGCTCGAATAGGACGTGACTATTCGAAATTAGTTCTCAAGTTAAGGTATCTTTACACTCGACAAATAAAACGAAGTGAATTTGTATCAATAGAAACTAATTTCCACACGGAACTTTTTTGTTATTAAGTGTATTTTATATTTAAAGGATGTTTTGTAACTCTATGACGAATTCGGTAAATCAAACATGACTATTGAATGAGATGGATTTTATGAGAACGGAGATGTATCAAAAAGTCGAAACCCAATCTAGTAAAATGTACAATAAAATTGCAGTTAAAAAGAACAAATAACAATGACCCACAACATTTTTTTATTCAAAACTAGCTGCCCGGACACACTTCGTTCTGTCAAAAGTTGATAGTAAAATTTTTTTTTTTTAATATTTCTTTTTTGTATTAAAACCTTCCGTGGGTTTTTAAGGAACGTGCAAAAAAATAAATAAGCGAATTGGTCGATCCATTCTCGAGTTATGCGCTTAGCAACATTCAATTTTATTTATATAGATTATAATACCATCTAACTTCTCATCATCTTTCTAAGATATGATGATATAAAAATATGTCTCGTGGTAGTGTGAACGAGAAATAATCAAAATATTACTAATTATATAACTTAATATTTATGGAATATATTTATGCCAATTTAATTTCCCAAATATAAAGAATTTAAAAGAAAATAAAACAATTGAATGTTCTGAAATTTCAGCATGCGTAAAACACCAATTCCCCAACTCCACTATGGGCAACGAATTTTGACAATCTCATCATGATATCAATAAATTCAGTATATACCTGAAATTCATCGAGCTGTGCTTTTACAGGCTTTAGAATAGTAGTAGTTGGAACTGCATATATTAAGCGAGTTAGCGGCTTTCCGTCGAGTGCATCTCGGAGTACGTTCAGTTTTCACGAGGGATATTATACTTTTAGAGGAACATCAACTTCGCAATACCTGTTACTGCATATCGTCCTGGTTATCTCGAGGGCAATAAAATACTAGACAACTTCGAGAGTCGCTGAAATAATGTCGGAAATATAGTTATGATTTGAGCTAATAATGATTAAAAGAAATAACTTCAAAGGTTTTGTAAAGTTGGCATTAATAATATCAATCTTAATGTTACTGTATACTTCTGACCATATCTTCTTCGATAAGGAATTTGAGTAAGAGCTAATCCTTCATTATATGCACGACTGCGATTCGATAGAACAAGATAGCTTGAAATGTCTTCCTTGAAAGGTAATGTGCATTCTTTCTATTCATTTTCTAAATCATTCTTGCTTGGATAGACGTATGCAGCTAGGATTTTTATAACTCTTAAAATTTTAGCAACTTTAGCCTTTAATCCATTAAATCTTCACAATTTTTATAGCCGCTTAGAGATAACAAAGATACATTGAATAGTCCTCTTAAAACATAGCGGCGGACTTCGCGTTATATTTCACATTTTCAGCATCAATTATTAATTAAAATTGCAGAAGTGTTCTTTTTGCCGCCTCCGTCTCTTCCATTTACTTTTTGTCGATTTTCAGCTATAATGGAAGCGAAACGGACTGTAGTCGTTTATTTTAAGCGTTTTGATACGCTATTAAGTTCCAGGTCGCGAAATTAAATTTTAGCCTGAATGGATGGGTATCACTATAATTATTTGATTTTGTTTCAAGATTATGATCAAGAATGTTAATTTAAATGTGAAAACTTTATTGGATATTAAATATGCCGTTGCGTACTAAATTAATATTAATTATTAAGTTTCGAAGTTTCATATAATTTTGATAAGGACAGCTAGTTCTTAGAGTTCTTTTCCATCAAGTATTTTGTTCTTCTACTCATTGACACAGGTTATAATCATATTAATTGTGGTTGCTCGCAAACGAAAAAAAAACGACTTCAATTACATCGACAAGTAATACAACGTAAGTAGACGAAAAAAATTAACAAACGCACTAGTCGTCACTGCGGTTTTCGAGGGTGTCCCTCAATTTCTCTGGGATTCCATAATCAGATCCTGGTTTCCTTATCAACAAAAAAAGAATTATCAAAATCGCTTCATAAACGACGAAATTATCCCCGAACATACATATACATATGTATACGATCGAATTGAGTAACCTCATCCTTTTTTGAAGTCGTTAAAAATATAGCTAAAGCTAGGTTAAAAATCTGTGGTAAATCTACCAACAGGTGTGAACAAAAAATTCTAGACCACGTAATTTCAAAATAGTTTTTTTTTTCACAAAAATCACAGTAGCTATTTTCTCTATATCATTATTCTTAAGGCATTTTCTTAAAAGCCGGCGTTGTGGCCATTACCGAGCTGGCTTTTAGGGGCGCATTTGTCGGAGATTGCGCCGGGCAGGGGATATCAGACGCTTTAAACTGATAGCCGATACTGTGGCGGTCGTTTTGCGTTATATCATGTTTAACATTATTTTTACAAACCTTTCGATAAAATGAGAAATAAAATTAAAGTTGTCTCTGGTTTTTTATCTCATGGATTTTTTTTATCATTAAAATAAAATGAATATGGGCTTAGATAATAATTATGGTATTCGATTGTGTCTGGGTGTGTTTATTACACATATTTATATTCACTAATTTTCTTGTTTATATGAGCGAATGAAACGCAATAAAAATAAAAGAATTTAAATTACACAGGTAAGCAATTTCCTCATTATCCCTATAAAAAATTTTATCTGACAGAATTTTAAATTTGTTAGTAGGTTGGTATAACTATAAATAAATAAATAAATAAATAAATATTTACACAATACACACACGGTCGTCTGTTCCTAAAGTAAGCAACTTAATGCTTGTGTTATAGGTAACAGCCGACTGGTATATAGCTACATTTTTTTTTTTCGATAAACATACTTATAAATAATACATATATACATATATAAATAAATATTTATATTACACCCAGACTCTGGGTGGGAATCGAACCCACAACCCTCGGAGCAGAGAGCAGGGTCACTACAAACTGCGCCAACGGGCTAGTCAATAAACTATAAAATTAACTAAATAAGTGAAACACCTACTTCAAAAAATAACTATTTATAGTAAAACTTACTTTAATTACGAATAAAACCCATACCAATAACTACTATTTTTCTAAACTCTTAAAACCTTAAGCTGTCTTGCTTTATCTGTTCTATAATTACTCACTGAAACTGACTCGAAATCTACTTGAAAACGAAAATGCTCTGAAACTACGCACTCGAGTAAAAACGACCGTAGCAAATACCAAGGTCTGATGTATTACCAAACGGCAAAACAAACGAAAACCCTTTGACGAGGGTCCTGATACCGAATACCTATTAAAAGTTAGATTAATGACGAATTGCGAATAGAATTTCGACGAACCCTGAACTTATCATCTCAGGAATCCCTCGACAAATCTGCCTCCTGGCAAATTTGTCTTAGACACAATATGAACCGTGGTTTCATACGCAATCCCAATCATTTCAGTCTATCGCAGTCCACTGCCGGATATAGGCCTTCACAAGTTCGCGCCAAAAATGGCGTGAACTCATGTCTGTTGCCCATAGTCATGTGTGTTGCCCAAATAAATAAATAAATAGTCACCACGCTGTGCAGGCGGGTTGGTGACCGCAGGGCTGGCTTCGTCACACCGAAGACGCTGCTGCTCGTCTTCGGCCTGTATATCCCAATACGTAATAATAAGTAGCTATTGTGGTCCAGTAATTGATTAATTTAGCTGGTAACATCCCACTGCTGGAAAAAGGGCTCTTTCTACATGCAGAAGAAGGATTAGAACTTAATCCACCACGCTGGTCCACTGCGTGTTGGCGAATATGTTCCCTTCTATGATACGCGATCGCTATAAGGTATTTATGATAACATACTACAATTTAACATTAACCTATAAATTAATTGTCATACCAAGTTTTAAATAGTAACCGTAACTACTACGGTGAATTTATGGAGAATTAAAAGAATTTCTCTTTTCGCAACCGATTTTAACAGTTGAAATCACTATTTCCGTATAAAATAAGGATTGCTGTGTCCGTGACACTCCTATATTTAGTCGGCCTCTGCGATTTTTTTTCCTTTTTTTTATATAACTAGGCCGGCAAACAAGCGCACGACTCACTCGATGGTAAGCGATAACTGTAGTTTATAGACGTCTGCAACACCAGAAGCATCGCAAGCGCGTTGCCAACCCTAACCCTAATTGCCTTTTTTTTATATCTCTAGGTCGGCAAACAAGCATACGACTCACCTGATGGTAAGAGATTATCGTAGCTTATAGGCACCTGGTACACCAGAAGCATCGCAAGCGCGTTGCCGACCCTATCCCCAATACCCCCCTCCCAGTAACTCTGGTCTCCTCACTCACCAGGAACACAGCACTGCATGAAAGTAGTATTATTTAGCTGTGATCTTCTGTAAGGTAAATACGCGAGATACTTCCCAAGTCCTCCCCAAATTTTGAGGAGGATATTTCTACTTTTCTACTAGTAACGCTTCAGCCTGTAATATCCCACTACTTGGCATAGGCCTCTTTCCCCGTGTAGGAGAAGGATCAGAGCTTAATCCACTATGCTGTTCCAATGCGCGTTGGCGGATATATTCCCGATTATATTCTACTAGTAACTACTAGTCTTAAAGCCAAAATTCTTCTCATTATTTCAATAAACAAACACAAATGTCAAATGTTGGAAATAATTTCTCCATATCCCATTAACCCTTATTTTGTTGGTTTCAAGTTATAATTTAGTCACAAAATCTAATTAATAATAAGTTTTAAGTAGTTTAAAATTCACATCGCGCTCGACGCTAAAGGGACGTTCAAAGCATATTACAGTCGTTTTACATAATCAGACTGGCGTAACTATTTTCTCTTTACAATGTCAGCGGTGATGTCTACTTAACTTTATATAAATGTCTATGGACGAAATCACTGATTCGGAATCTTGTAGTCTGGTGAGCTAGAAGCATTATTGATTCTGTGGTAAAAGGTTAGTTTAAATCTAATATATGAAATTCTCGTGTCGCGGTGTTTGAAACGGCTTGACCGATTTTCATGAAATTTTGTGTGCATATTGGGTAGGTCTGAGAATCGAACAACATCTATTTTTCATCCCCGTAAGTTATTAAGGGGGGAAAAGGGGGGTTAAAGACGTATATGACAAAACAACGTTTGCGGGGTCAGCTAGTATTTCTATATTATTTGACTACATAACATCATGCTCAAAAGGACAAACTGGTTCTAAAAAATTGTGATTTTGTGTTTGTCTTTTAAAAGCTTTAGAAGTTTATTTTCACTTACATCTCATCAAAGTGAGTGCTCCAATGAAATCGATATTAAAATAAAATAAAATAAAAATAAAAATAAAAATAGCCTTTATTTCTACTACTAATAAATTTCAATTATTGTTAGTACAAACATATGTATGTATGAATATATATTAACCTTTTTTTTTTTTTTTTTTTTTTTTTTTACGTGGGGAAAATCCATCATGGATACCACCCTCCAGCGCGGGGGCGCCAGAGGGTTATGTCAGACTCCTACTGACTAAAAACCACCACGTGTGAGCAGTCATCCGCCTGGGTGGGGCGAGAGGGGTCGCGCTAGCATTCGCCACCTCGCCTCAGCGGTGGGCCCGGACAAAGCTTCTGGGCCCCGGCATGATGGTGGGGTGGCCTCGCTCACAACAAGGCCACCCCTCAGACGTATGGGGTCATGTCGTCCGGCCGGCCGAAGTCCCCCGACTATCGGCCGCCGACCCCACTATTACGAGGGGGGGAGGAGGTGGGCAAACCGCCTTCTCCTTGCCCCCGTACGTCTGGAATATATATTAACCTAACCTAACCTATATATTGAAGCTATACAATTTATTCCTATACATATTTATAATATAACTTAATTAATATTAGTAATAGTCGCCTCTGCGGCGTAGGCCTCTCCCAAACCTTTCCATGTATCCCTTTCCCGTGCTTTCCGTATCCATAGCGGTCCACATCTCTGGTTAAAGATATCTCTCCACCTTTTACTTGGTCTTCCTTTTTCCCTTGACCTGTCTCTTGGTATCCATTCTGTTAGGCGTTTTGTCCATCGGTTATTATTCATCCTACAGATGTGTCCTGCCCAATGCCACTTGAGCAGTCTTGTTCTTTTCCTTACGTCTATCATTTTTGTTTTATTCCTGATAATAAAGTTGCTAACCTTATCTAATAGTTTTAGACCAAGCATGCTTCTTTCCATTTTACGTTGACAGATAGTAATTTTTTCTTCGTCCATTTTTCTCAGTGACCATGTTTGGCAACCATATGTCAGGCATGGTAATATCACTATTTCGTACAGTTTTTTCTTTATACTTATATTAATATCATTGTTTTTCATTATTTCTTTCAATCCCCAATATTTCTTCCACGCTAGAGTTATCCTTCTTTCTATTTCTTTTCCTGTATTATTTTTAAAAGATACTAGCTGTCCTAAATATATATATTCTTTAACATATTCAATTATTTCATTTTCTACTCTAATATCTTGAGGGACTCCATTGGTCAAGACTTTGGTTTTCGTCGTATTCATTAACAATCCTACCTTTTGACTTTCGATTGTTAGTTCATTTAACATACTTTCTAATTCGGTAGCACTTTCTGCGAATACCACAATGTCGTCCGCGAAACCTCGCGTTAGTGAAATCGATATTACAGTTATAAAATCCGTAGAGTTTGCGTTTTAAAATTAACAGTGGAGTTAGTTCCGGTAACTTCGTAAATGTAGGTCATGAACGTTTGTTATAAGACTAGTGGTTACACGCAGATTCAAATGCTTTGAGTTTCGATTCTCATCAATATCGTTTGTCATTTTTAATGTTCCGCTAAGAACAAATACTTTATTCAATTAATCTTCAAAAGAACTTTGAATCGTGCTTTTACAAGTTAATTTTTTTTTAATTATCGGCAAAAAAATTTTGGTTACTCATTTAAGAAAAAAAAAACTGTTTTATTAAAAAAACTAGGTATTGTCCGCGACATCATTCGCGAGGAATTTGAAAAAAATCTAAAATAAGTAAGCCTAAGTTACTTCTTATTACATCAGCTATCTGCCAGTGACAGTCCCGTCTAAATCGGTCCAGCCGTTTTAGAGACTAGCCGGAACAAACAGACAGGCAGACAGACAAAAATTGTAAAATATGTTATTTTGGTATATGTACAGTATATAAATTCATATGCATTTAGTAAAAAGCGGTTATTATAACATTACAAACAGACACTCCAATTTTATTCATTTGTATAGATTTGTGAAGTCTTTATCATGATTATAATCTTATCCAGAATAATCTCCCAAAGGTAACAAATAATTTTTGATATAAACTTTAAATTTAAAACTTAACTTTTTAACTTATTGATACGATTATTTATTTCGAATTTGATGTAAATTTTAGTGAATGGCTCGCCGTAGCAGTGACGCGGCTAGCACGTAAAGCACGATCCAACTTTTTATTGCAAACACCTAAATGGGAAGTTCAATTACATCGACAAGTAATACGACGTAGGCAGTCAATAAAACCCTGCCTCAGAGAGCACGTTAAGTCGTCGGTCCCGGTTGTTATCATATACACCTGATAGCGATCGTTACGCATAGTAGGGAATATATCCGCCAACCCGCATTGGAGCAGCGTGGTGGATTAAGCTCTGATCCTTCTCCTAAATGGGGAAAGAGGCCTATGCCCAGTAGTGGGATATTACAGGCTGAAGCGTATAGTCAATAAAACAGTCAATTAAAATAGGCATTATAACAGATTCTTGACATAACGCTGTCAAGCAAACAAACGATTTCCATTCATATACTTATTGTTATTATAAAAGCTACGAACATTTCCTAGTTGTTTGAAATATATTATGTTATTTGAAAATAATTTGTTTGCACCAGACTTTCGTTGTATCGAACTCCATTAGAATATACTTCAGGACGACGTTTTAATGAAACTGACATTATGTTAAATTTAGCTAGCGCGGAACTGTCGCGTGTTTTAGAAAATTGCATTTGCTTTCAATTTGATGAAGAGAGTTTAATTTGTGGCCAGTATTTTATAGTTAAGTACTCCATTTCATTTAATTTTAGTTTGCTTGATAAGGAAACTGTAGGCTACGGTACTAAAGAATATAGCCACCCCCTCTCTTCCCGTGGATGTCGTAAGAGGCGACTAAGGGATAACACAGTTTCGCTACCACCTTGGAACTTAAAAAGATAACCATCCAACTGCTGGCTTTGAAATACACAGGCCAAAGATGGGCAGCGGCGTCTTCAGTGCGACAAAGCCAGTACTGCGGTCACCAACCCGCCTGCCCAGCGTAATGACTATGGGCATAACACATGAGTTCACGTTATTTTTGGCGTAAACTTGTGGAGGCCTATGTCCAGCGGTGGACTGTATAGGCTGTAATGATGATAAGGAAAGGGGCGTTAGGGAAGTGTCGGTGTTAACATTTTACGTTTTAAGGTTGCCAATCAAAGATGATGGAAATTAATACTTACTGTATCTATATATGTTTACACTTACTGTCTCTAACGATCCTGTATTAACGTGTATCTTATCAAAATCAATATATCCTTTCACAAAAATCCTTCATGCCAAACTTTTGGATGAAGACGAAGCCTTTAGCCAGTGAAAATTTGCATAGTTCAAAAGACAAGAAAGAAGAGTGAGATACAGGCTTTTTTATCAACTCGAAGCTTACCATTTACTTACAATTTTAAGTAATTATATAATGATGGAGAATTAAGAATCTGATGAATAACCATAAAATAAGTTCCTTTTCACGGTCACCAACCCGCCTGCCCAGCGTGGTGACTATGGGCATCACACATGAGTTCGCGCCATTTTGGCGAGAACTTGCGGAGGCCTGCAATGGGCTGAAATGATGACGATGATGATGACGTTCCTTTTAATTATTTGACCACGAATTATTTGTCTCAGAGGACTAATGGTCTACATTTGTAAAAAACCTTCTTGAGTGATAAGTACAGTTCTTCTGCTTTGAACGCCATCTTAGGTGTACACTAGGTATAAAATATGGGTCAATTGTTATCATTTGAGCAGTTCTGGTACAAAATTATACTGATACAATTTTTTTATACAACTAGGTCGGCAAAGAAGCGTACAGCTCACCTGATGGTAAGTAACTACCGTAGTTTATAGACGTCTGCAACACCAAAAGCATCCCAAGTGCATTGCTGATCCTATTCCCAATTCCCCTCAGGAGCTGTGGTCACCTAACTCACCAACAGGAACACGACGCTGCTTGAAAGCAGTATTATTTAGCTGTGATCTTTTGTAAGGTCAAGGCTCTACTCCAGTCGGGCTGCTCTATATTTTGAGCAGGAAATTTCCTGCTCTATCTCAGCGAATGCTAAGGATTTCATACTTCAAAGAATATATTGATCTCCTTGTAGTTAGTACTTGTGGACTTTCCCAAGGGTAAGCCCTATTTTCTTCCTTTTGCATGATTACCTATTACAAATCTTTATTATATTCGCAAGATTTCACAAACCCATTTGTCTTTACTCCAATATGAATGGCAAGAAATCATCATTGACACGAGTAGGACTTTGGGAAAATCACCAAAAAAAAAACTTTTAAAAAGTTTGCTGTTGTGTATAATCGTAAGCTGCTGAATAATTTGCCTTTATTCTGCGTCTTCACTGTGCTTTTGAGACAGTCGATTATATTTTAACCTTTTATATATTAATAATACAAGTCTATAATAAAAGGATTTTGTACATTACCCCCATCCTCTACATCTCATTTGCAGTGTTTCATTATTACTCTTTTTTGAATTCCGTATACAACAAAATTTACTAATTAATTTAAAATTCGTATTAATAACTTTAACAAAAGTAAGTTTCTCTCGACATCATTAACTCCGAATTAAATTCTAACTTATTCATTATTCTATATATTAACCATTCTTTCATTCATAAAAAGAAAAATTATTCCATTTCAGATTATATATTCCATTCAGTTCATTAGTGTAGCGAAATATTTTAAACTATTCACTTGGAAAAAGTAATGAAGGAGTCACCTCCGGAGCCATTAGAGCATAGAAAATAAATCTCGCTTTATATGACAAATTAAAAGCTATAGTTCTTAATATAAAAAATTATCCTTTTACGTTTCTAAACGTACTTATCTCTAATATAATAAGGTTTAAATTGAATTTTCACGACGCTGAAATAAATTTGCAGTTTTTAAAACTGACAGCGCTATTTGCGTTCAACACGTACCTTAATACTTTTGCCATAAGGTTGTATATTAATGGAAAGAATTGAATAATAAATTTGTATTTAAATTTGCTGCAGTTTTCATTGAGCGTCACAATAATTATGACAAGTGATATTCTTGGTGACTTTGCGAAGTGGCAAATAAATGAAGTAAGATCGTTTTGCAGATGTGCTTTAAATAATTTGGACTCTAAAGGTGGAAATTAAGTTGTGAAACTTTGAAGTGTTGTAATTAAAATTTTAAGTACCGTCTGAATCAAAATAAGCACTTGCATATTATGAAGTATGTAAAAGTAATTTATTTAGTTTGCGCTTACAATGATTGTGAAATCGTGGAAAACTATAGAAAGTTAAAATATTTTGATAATTGCGAGAAAATAACTTTGGTCGCTTTATAAATATGTACTATAGATTTAAATATTTTATTATTAATTAAATTTTAGGCTTCTTACACTAATATTAACAAATTAAAATAGAATGACAATAAAAAGGACATATTTTATTCTGGTTTATCATCATTATACATAATTATAAATGTCAAAATTTATTATATTTGTGGCGACATCTATCTCGTGACATACAAACGAGAGAAACCTGACGTATCCTACATCGCAATATCAAAGTTATTCTACGTGACATTGGGGAAATCATCCGTACTCATTTGGCACTATTGAAAGCCATTTTAATCTGAAGAAGAAGAAGAAACAGAGCGATTGAGTATATATACAAGAACCCGACAAGAACCATCGGGGCAGTAACCCACCAGACACAACATCCGTCTGGTCGGAGGAACCTCCCTTTTTAATGGGGGATGAGGGACTTCACGTATTGTTCCTCGCACCCTTAAGATATTAAGCAACTTCAGGCGCCATTTATAAATTACGTCACATGAATTTCACGATTTTATCGCCTCCCCACCCTTTGTCATACAATGTCATAGTTCCTGGACCCCTTACACCCCCTTTACGTATAATTTTATGGATGAGTCCTCATATAATAATATCCTCACATAATAATAAAATAAAATAAAATAAAATACCCTATTTATATACTGTTTTATGTACTGTGTGGCTACGGTACTAAAGAATTTAGCCACCCCCTCTCTTCCCGTGGGTGTCGTAAGAGGCGACTAAGGGATAACACAGTTCCACTACCACATTGGAACTTAAAAAGCCGACCGGTGGCGGGATAACCATCCAACTGCTAGCTTTGAAATACACAGGCCGAAGACGGGCAGCAGCGTCTTCGGTGCGACAAAGCCAGCCCTGCGGTCACCAACCCGCCTGCCCAGCGTGGTGACTATGGGCAAAACACATGAGTTCACGCTATTTTTGGCGTAAACTTATGGAGGCCTATGTCCAGCAGTGGACTGTGATAGGTTGTAATGATGATTTATATACTACAAGATGGACAAAGGAGCGTACCGTACGAACGTCAGATGATAAGCGGTTATATAACACCTGATCATCACCCTAAAGGGTAATCCATTACTATGTGAGACTCGAAGGGGAGGTCAGAAAAACATCACAAAGAGGGGGAACTATATTGAAACATCACGTGTATTGGCGACCAAATATATTGGATGTTTTTAAAATTAGTTAGATTAAGAGTATATTGATCTTGTTACGCAGAACAATGGGGCTGACATAGTCGCTAAGCGACTAAAGCCTCTTCTACAAATAAAGAAAAAAAATGTGTTTTTGTTGAACGCGCGATTTCTAAACAAAAAAAAAAAACAAACAAAAACCTTGCAATTTTGGTGCCTAGATGTTCACGATGTTTAATTAAACAACATTTAATCAGATTATACCTACCTGCATTTAAAGATAATATTCTAATAATTATAATTGTGTTTGTTCGCAAACGAAGGAAAACCGACTTCAATTACATCGACAAGTAATTCAACGTAACAAGATGAAAAAATTGTCAAGTACCTAAATAAGTGTCATCAAAAATGACTCAAAAAGTAGTCATCAGATATCGATCAAATTTAAATAAGTCTACATGATAAGCTTAGCTTTCGATTAAAGTAAGAATTATCAAAACCGATTAACATAATGAAAAGTTATGCGGCTTAATACAACGTAGATCGACGAAAAAATAGTCAAGTAAATACGCATTACTAGATATAACTCTAAAAGTACTTGTCAGATCTCAATTAAATTTAAATGAAACTACATGACACGCAACTCCTTTCAATTAAAACAAAATTCATCAAAACCGGTCCACCCAGCCAAAAGTTCCTGAGAACCTCCTCCTTTTTTGGAAGTCGGTTAAAAATTACAATTTACTTTGCATAAAAAAATAAATGTGATTGTTGGGTATAGGGTAGAGGTAGTCCAAAACGTTACCATATTATATTACCAGTGAAGGAATCAAAAGTTACTGTGGTTTAAAACAACACGTGATCAATGGACGACCCCTGAGGAGAATAAAGAATGATCTACGCTACGCTTCAGCCTGTTATATCCCACTGCTGGGCATACGCCTCTTTCCCCACGTAGAAGAAGGATCAGAGCTTAATCCACCACGCTGCTCCAATGCGGGTTGGCGGATATATTCCCTACTATGAGTAACGATCGCTATCAGGTGTACAACATAACAACCGCGGCACGGTGAACACGAATGAATAGAATGATCTGTCTTCTCTTAATGTTATACATCCCAAATTACCAAACTCGGTGCTAGTAATAAATAAGCAATTGCCAGATAATGAAGAGATGGAAATTCAATAAAATTAATTAACATGATAATTTTGTAGTTACATTCAAATTTACTTCGTCTTAACGAGATCAAGTGAAATTCGGTTTATTGGAATTTACTTAAGTCGGTAATCAGTTTGTTGATAATATTACGTTAAAATTTAATTTTGTTTCTGTAATATGTGTTATGTATGCTGTGTTGTCTACAAATAAATAAAATTGGTGTGTGTACGGATTAATGCACATTGAGCAATTTTTTATTTTTTTTATTTCACTAGGTCGGCAAACAAGCGTATGGCTCACCTGATGGTAAGCGATTACCGTATCATCGTAGACACCTGCAACACCAGAAGCATCGCAAGCGCGTTGCCGACCCAATCCCCAATCCCCCCAGGAGCTCTGGTCACCTTACTCACCAACAGGAACACAATACTGCTTGAAAACAGTATTATTTTGCTGTGATCTTCTGTAAGGTCGAGGTACTACCCCAGTCGGGCTGCTCCATATTTTGAGCAGGAAATTCCTGCTGTGCTCTACCTCAGTTAAATGATTGTCTTGCAAATTAATAACCTCTTTAATTTAGCTGATTTATTACGAAATTGTTATTTGACCGATGCAGATTTCTAATGAAATTGTTATTTGTTTGCTACGAATGACGTCAAATGACATCTGTACTTCTGCTTAAATATACTCAAAATAATCTTAATAAATTTAGTGTTAGATCGACTTTCATTGGGTTTGGTTTCCCTCATAACCTTCCCTTACATGTCATCTCTCACTCAATCATAGATTGTTGCAGTGTGTTTTGTAATATTGAAATTACCGCTTTTTAATAAATGCATATGGATGTATACAGGATACATATACCAAAATAACGAATTTCGCTCAAGTGGCTTTCTATACGCACTCGCCGTAACCTGCATATTCTTTCTCTACTATACTGTGTGTTATTTGATGCCAAGGCTCCGTCTTACTTAAAAGAAAAATTTGAATATTTAAGGGATGCTTCAGTATCAAGGACATTGTGAAGTCATGTACTGAAGATGCCGATGCACAAAAGTAAGTTTTTCAGTCAGTCCTTTCACTGTTGAAGCTATGTTTATGAAATAGTCTGCCGTTATATATAAAAGAGGCTGAGTCACTACAGGCATTTAATAAGTATGTAAAGAGTCACTATCTTAAACTGGAGGCGATATAAAATGAGTTTTGTTCTAATATGTTTTTCACTTAGAGTTTAATATGTATGTATATTAACTAGCTGACCCGTGCCCACTTCGTTGGGCGTTAATTATTATTATATTAACCAAATAACATACTTTAAAGAACAAATTTCATAGCACTTAAATAAATATTATGTTGCTCCCGTGTATTTATTATTTTAAATTACAGAACCAAATAACATACTTTAAAGAACAAATTTTATAGCACTTAAATAAATAATATGTTGCTCCAACGCCATCTATCAAAAATCGAGAAAACGTCGTCGATAGACTAAAATAAGACTAAATTAATAACGTCGAAAGACTAATAAATTGTTTTCTAATAGCGATAGATGGCGCTAGTTTATTTACCATTTTGTAATTACATTTTAATCTTCTTTTAATTCTTTTATCACCCCCCCCCTTATTCCTTAGGGGTAAGAAAAATAGATGTTGGCCGATTCTCAGACCTACCCGATATGCACACAACATTTCATAAAAATCTGTCCAGCCGTTTCGAAGGAGTATTGTAAGTAACATTATGATACGAGCATTCCATATATAAGATTTTTCACTGAATTTTTTGTTATAATATTGAATATAGCCTATGTCACTCCTGAATAGTGTAGCTTTCTCTTAGTGAAAGAATTTTCATGATCGGATCAGTATTTGCAAAGATTACCCCCTACATACAAACAAAGTCATAGACTTGACCTCTTTATAATATTATTATAGTCAAAAAAAAATCTGATTCCAGGAAACGACCAAAATCAGCACATATCAACATACATCCAGATATATATACAAAAGAAATTTCAAATGAAAATCAAATCTTCAACTGTTAGCGTCATTATTCATACACACAGTGAAACAAAAAACGGCCCTCGTCGAAAATATTCTTCAAAAAAATTTACAATGTATTTTCTTATCTTTTCCTTTAAGCTAATATTCCAACAACAAAAAGGTTATAAGCTTACAATGTTTGGACGTGCTAAGTGTATACAGGAAGGGCGATGTGAGTGACGGTGACAAATGGATTCCCAAACTACGCTTCTTTGTTGAACTGTACCGGACAGGTAACATAAACGAAATGATTCCAGCGACACAGGCGATAAAAACATTAGCAACGATCAACCAGCTTACGAAATCACGCAGTAGATCGAGGCAATTCCACAAGTAATGATGCTCCTGTATTGTGTTCAAAATGTTTAGTCTGTGGTTGTGTATAGAGATAAAAGGCCAGTCCTAATGTTTTTGTTTAGCGACGGGTATTGAGCAAACACTTTTGAAGACGGCGAAAATTACTAATAGTGTGTTGTTTGGTACCTTTCTTATATTTTGTTTCAGCTAGACTTGATAAATATTTAAGCATTACATCAAGATTTCCAGAATATTACCTTTTTAAACGACTGTTTCTTTAAAAAGTAATAATAATAAAACTAAATGTTTCAGAAAGTTATTTTTATTTTTAAGTGACTTCGACTAACGAGGAGTTTCTTAATTTCACTGTTTTTGAAGAAAAACTTCTTCAAGCTTGACTTGGGAAGTAAGCTGGTGAATGCGTGACGAGAGCGTTACGAAAAGTGTGATCGGGCGAGGCGAATGGAGTAAGATAGAGAGGTGCGAGCACATATTTTTTTTGTCTCTTTCTCTCATAGCCAGATACGTTTCGTATATCTAAGACACAGTGCAGGACTATTGTGTTGAAGTTTTACTTCAGTCGCGTGTTCTAAAGCACACTCGTTTTTTTATCGTACGTACGTTACTCGTTGTCTTACCTCACATCTTTTCATTAGGTGTACCAATTTTAGTGTTTTTTTTTTAAATTCGGAAGTGGATTATTTAAATTAGAGCGAAAGCAAAATTTGCGTGTATAAATAATTATAAGGCTTTGTTTTTCAATATGAAGTGAAGTGAAGACAGATTTTCTATTTGAAGTATTATCAGCGAAAGGTCTTTTTGTTAACCAAAAATACTTGATGGACATTACAGTAATGAGGTCGACCCACCTGGGGCCGGACCGATCGAAGAGTTAAAACAACGTGAAAATCTGTCGGATTAGTCTAACATTTGGAATTAGGGTCGGATTCACTTCGTAGCTTGTTGGAAATATAATTCTTTTTACATAAAAAAGTCAGATTTCAAACGTTAGTCCGATTTACTTTGTTTCGAATTTGTACGATATAAATACCTATATAGTTACACGGTTTTAAAGACACTTACATTTTTTTAACCGACTTCCAAAAAAGGAGGAGTTTCTCAATTCGACTGTATTTTTAAACGGTTTTATTTAGCTCACCCCGTTTGTTTTATTTTTTTTTCATTATTTATTCTTGGGTCAAATTTAGTAATTCAAATTTCACCCTCTTCCTGTCAACCGATTAATCTGAAATTTTGTATACACTTTGGATTTTGGTGACAATACAATTATGTTTATTCATTATCATTATAAATTCAAGATGGCCGCCGCTACAAAATGGCGGATAATTTATGTTTTATTAATCCCATCAATATGGGTATCAAATGAAAGGGCTCAACAAGCAGAATACAATATACTATAAAAAATTGAAATCCAAGATGGCGGCCGCTACAAAATGGCGGATAACGTAGGTTTTATCAATCCCATCAATATGGGTATCAAATGAAAGGGCTCAACAAGCAGAATACAATATACTATAAAAAATTGAAATACAAGATGGCGGCCGCTACGAAATGGCGGATAACGTAGGTTTTATCGATCCCATCAGTATGGGTATCAAATGAAAGTGCTCAACCAGTATAATCAATGTACTATATAAAATTAAAATCCAAGATGGCGGCCTCTACAAAATGGCGGATAACTTAGGTTTTATCAATCCCATCAACATGAGTATCAAATGAAAGGTCTCAACAAGTAGAATACAATTTACTATGCAAAATTGAAATCTAAGCTGGCCGCCGCTACCAAATGTCTGATAACAATTTTTTATCAATCCCACCAATATGGGTATCAAATAAAAGGGCTTGACAAGAAGAATACAGTGCACTATACAACCTCAATATTTAAGGTGGGCCTTGCAATAATGAAGCACTAAATGAATTAAACAGAATGCGAAATAAAAACTAAAAACTAGAAAATAAAAATAGGTAAAAAAACTTTTTAAGTTAAACGGTTTTATGTTAAACATACATTGCAATGTTTAAGATAAATGTACTAAAAACCAAAAAATAATAAAATAGATACAGTCGTGGGAATTATAAACATATGCATAGACTAGACTAAAATAAAACCGTGGGGCACGTCAATTGTCTACAAATTATCGACTTAATGTGCGATAAAAGTATCGTTTAATTCGTCGTTAAAATAGACAGTTGGCCCGCAGACGGTGAAGAAATTACTTACTATTTTCTTGCTCATGGAAATTCCAATAGTTATACACTCCATGTAAATAAAAGAGATGTTTCAACTAGTTTATCGTTGGACATTCACACTGCTGGCTGGCGAGGAATCGTTTCTGCTCGTAGTTTGTCTTTAATCGACAAAACATATGATAAAAGTACTACTCGCTCACCACTATGAAACCCTAAAACTCGCTTATAATCGAGCTTGCTAGCTTGTTTCCACATTCTAGCCCTACTTATCACACGTCCATCGTTGTCGGTTGAACAGCTGCCTAATTATAGTGTAACATTACAAAACAAACATTTTAATCAACGATTGTAGACAATTGACGTGCCCCACGGTTTTATTTTAGTCTAGTCTATGCATATGTTTATAATTCCCACGACTGTATCTATTTTATTATTTTTTGGTTTTTAGTACATTTATCTTAAACATTGCAATGTATGTTTAACATAAAACCGTTTAACTTAAAAAGTTTTTTTTATGTATGTTACTTCAGAACTTTTGACTGGGTGGATTGATTTCGACAAATTTTTTTTTTTAAATCGAAAGGTCAGGTGTGTGTCATTTGCTCCCATTTAAATTTATTTGAGATCTAACAACTACTTTTCGAGTTATATCTAATAATGCGTTTTTACTTGACGCTTTTTTCGTCGACATACGTTGTATTATACCGCATAAGTTTTTACTGGATGTACGGATTTTGATAATTCTTTTTTTGTTGGAAAGAAGATATCCCTAGTTTGGTACCATGATAAGGAAACTAGGATCTGATAATGCAATCTTAGAGAAATCGAGGAAAACTCTCGAAAATCCGCAATAACTTTTTACTGGGTGTACCGATTTTGATAATTTTTAATTTAATCAAAAGCTGATATTTATCATTTTATCGAGATCTGATAACTACTTTTTGAGTAATATTTGATAACGCGTAGTTACTTAACTACTTTTTCATCGATCTACGTTGTATTACTCGTCGATGTAATTTAAGTTGGTTTTTTTTCGTTTGCGAGCAAACACAATTATTCAAATAAGTTTATGTAGGTACGGTTGTACTAGTTAAAAATGGATGTTATTCAATTGACCTCTACTATGTTTTTTATATAGTTTTGAAGTAATGTTCTGCTGGGAAATGCAACAGCGTAAAAATAGGATAGAAATATTATGGTGGCTTTAACCATATCACTGATACCACATCGTTTTACTGAGGTAGGGCACAGCAGGAAAGATCCTGCTCAAAATCTGGAGCAGCCCGACTGGGGAAGTACCTCGACCTTGCAAAAGGTCACAGCTAAATAATACTGCTTTGGAACAGTGTTGTGTTCCTGTGTGAGATAAGTAGAGAGCTCTTGGGTGAGGGGGGGGGGGGGGGGGGGCTGGGGATAGGGTTGGCGACGCGCTTGCGATGCTTCTGGTGTTTGAGGCGTCTATAAGCTACGGTAATCACTTACCATCGGGTAAGCCGTACGCTTGTTTGCCGACCTAGTCGTATATAACAAAAATATATCAATATCATTAGTTGTACCAAATATTCCACTATCTTGCAGATTAATCCAAATATAATAATAATCCTTAATATAATAAATTTTCAGTTTCTTATATTATAACGAAAACTGTTTTGTATGATGAAGAAAACGAGCAAAAGGAACCGTTGTTTCACAATATTTTAGACATTTTACGATATTGTTTAGACTTCGCGTATGTATTTCATTATGCATACGATTGCCGAATTGTATTTTACTAACAAAGTGTGCCCACATTCTAAAACAGAAGAAGCTCGTAATAATATTTTGTGAATATTCTACGACCTCAGGATATAAACTTGATTTAGACGATATGTATGAGTGTAATCATTTTAATTCATCAATTCAAATATTAGTTGAACTTTAATCGATGACCCCTTTTCAAATGATGCTGATAAAATTATCTCATACTTAATTTCCTGATAGGTACAACCAATTTAGTTGTGAGTCGGGAGTTGTGATAGTAAATATCTGACAGATAGTGTGAGATTTAACGCTGAAAGTAAAAAATAAATTATAAGTAAAATAGTTTTATTTGTAACTAGCAACATAAGTCCTAAAACAATAAAAAGTACATAATTTTATATAATGTTTTATTATCTCAGCGATTAAATTATTGTTGTAAAAATAAGGCAAGAATACATCCTCTGTCTGAAGAGAGAAACCCGCTGTCAAAAGATACCGTCATTTCATTGGTCTTCTGACTATGACACTACTTTTGAAATGTCAAGGAAAATAATTAAATATAATATATACGAGGATATGCGCGATAGAACCAGTGATTCATAAATAAGGGAGTAGAAACTCGAAAAGTTTGAAATACACGTACAAACATACAAAGCGTTCACAAACTTTGCCATAAATGACTTTACTTTATTATAATGAAACAACTTTTTAGGATTTTGTCGCAGTTAAGTTTTTTAGATGCCCGTTTTGGATGCTTTACAGCAACCATGGGACGGGAGTCCTCCCGTGCCCGTGTATAATTAGTGAAATTCGCGTAAACATTAAAAAGCCTTATCTTAATTCTTGCTTTCGAAAATCCAATTTTCATGCGTACCTTAAAATATAGTATGAAGATTTAATATAGTATATAATTCAGTGTGAATTCAAATGAAGTATTCAGTATCAAATCCACCTGGCTGCTTAGATCTAGCTGTTCATTAATCTCGAGTGAAATGAAATTAAAATTACTTACTAAGAATTTTCATCTTGAATTTATTCAAGGCAAAACAATCCAGCGTTAAATTCGTTTGAATCATTTTCCAAATATATAGAAGTTTCAATGTTTAAAATATTCATTCGCGAGCCGAAATAAACAATGTAGTTGAATGGAACGAAACAGACATTATATTCGCGTTTCAGTTGTAAAATATTTTCTACGTCTCAGACAAATGGTTGAAACGCTGGGGTAGGCTACGATTTATCTAGGTGAGGAATGTCTGCGGTCGCTTAGCTTTTTGTTGAGAGACTAGTTCTGTCGTGCTTAAGTAAAAGGCAGTAACTAAATATATACGAATAAATAAAATTGGAGTGTCTGTTTTGTAATATTAAACTACCCGCTTTTTACTAAATGCATATTGATGTGTATACGGTACATATACCAAAATAGTATATTTTTAAAATTTATGTCTAACTGTCTAATTTAAAAAAAAATGATAATCGAAACCCAGTCAAAAATTCTGAAGAAACCTACATAAAAAAGTATATCGAAGTGAATAACCTCCTCCTTTTTGGCAGTCGGTTAATAAAGTAGACTAGCATTATCATCATAAAAGAAATGCGATGGCATTAAAATTTTACCAAAGCAGTGAAAGACGGTTATTGCCCTTTACCTAAGTACGGCAGAGTTGGAGTTAGTTATATCAGCTGACCAGCTAAAGACTAGATTTATTTGATCAAAGATTAGAAACGATTTCTGAGAATTTTTAGTTTTTTTTTTTCATAAGAATAATTGTGTTTGCAGGCAAACGAAAAAAGAACCGACTTCAATTACATCGACAAGTAATACAATGTAAATCGACGAAAAAATAGTCAAGTAACTACGCTTTATCAAAGATTATTAAAAAAGTAGTTATCAGATCTCGATAAAATTGAAATGTGACCACATGATAAACATAAGCTTTTGATTAAATTATCAAAATCGGTTCACCCAGTAAAAAGTTATTTCGGATTTTCGAGAGTTTCCCTCGATTTCTCTGGGATTCCATCATCAAATCCTAGTTTCTTTATCATGGTACTAAACTAGAAATATCCCCTTTCCAACAAAAAAAGAATTATCAAAATCGGTACATCCAGTAAAAAGTTATGTGGTATAGGTAATACAACGTAGGTCGACGAAAAAAGCGTCAAGTAAAAATGCATTATTAGATATAACTCGAAAAGTAGTTGTTAGATCTCAAATAAATTTAAATGGCACCAATTGATACACACCACCTTTCGATTAAAAAAAATTTGTCGAAATCGGTCCACACGGTCAAAAGTTCTGATGTAACATACATTAAAAAAAATACAGTCCTATTGAGAACGTCCTCCTTTTTTGGAAGTCGGTTAAAAAACAAGATTAGAACATTATTTTATGTGACTCTTAATTTGTGCTAGGAGACAAATTATGTAAAGATTTTTTGAGTTTTAATAAAATACAACGTAGGTAGGCGTAAAAATAACCAAGTAAATACGTATTATTAGATATAACACAAAAAAAGTACTTGTTCGACTAAAATTAAATTTCGATTAATCGAATTTCGATCGATCGAATTAAAGTTCGATTTAAATTAAATTTAAATGGAACAATATAACACGCACCATCTTTCGATTAAAAAAAGAATCAGGACAATCGGTTCGTCCAGTAAAAATTTCTAAGATATATATTAAAAATACAGTCGAATTAAGAATCCCCTTTTTGAATTTTTGTAGATTCTTTGACCTGATTTCAAAAATCACGATTCAACACGGTAAGTTCGCTGACATGACACCTCAAAACAAAGAAAAATTTACGATAAATTTCAGCAATCTTCTGTCTCGATCGAATCCAAAGTATTATCCGCTACTCGAAGATAATCGAGTAAATTAAAACGACGGCTCAATGGAGACGGATATACAGTTGATGGCTTGTTCAGACACTGCAAAGGTGTAATATCCCTCGGGAACACTGAGTTCCCGCACATCAGATCCACGATCAGCTGCCACAGCATTACCGATCTTCTGTCATGCACACAAGAGTCACATTCGATTGACACGCTTTAACAAACATAGCTGTTGTGATTTCTTGAGATTATCTTTCGTTAAAAATCCCGAGTGAGGCAGCCTTCATCAAGGGCCTTTTGAGGACGCACTTTTTACGGCTGAAAGTGAGTGCTCCGATATTATCAATGTTTCTTTATACCGACTCATTTTATTTAGTTCATCTCGAGTTTAGTATTTGCTTTGTTGAGTAAACAATTCTCGAAATACAGAGATATCGCTTCGTTAAAACGTTGTACGTGGTTACTGTTTAACTGTTTTAAAGAATTTGTACGTTTCGAGATTATTTGTTCGTTTTTTGAGTCAGTCAGACGGTCATCACATCATCACTTCAGCCAATGGCAGTCCACTGTTGAATATAGGTCCCCACAAGTTCGCGCCAAAAAATGGCGTGAACTCATGTGTTTTGCTCATAGTCACCACGCTGGGCTAGCTTTGTCGCACTGAAGACACTGCTGCCCGTCTTCGGCCTGTGTATTTTAAAACCAGCAGTTAGATGGTTATTCCGCCATCGGTCGGCTTTATAAGTTCCAAGTTGGTAGTGGAACTGTGTTATCCCTTAATCGACACCCACAGGAAGAGAGGGGGTGGCTATATTCTTTATTGCCGTAGCCACACAGTCAAGTCATTCGGTCAGTCTATTGCAGTCCACTGCTGGTCATAGGCTTCCCCAAGCTCCAGACTTTCCGGTTTTATCTTCCATGTCGTAAGTATAATAGAAAAATTTTATTATAGCTGTAGGTATTTTAGTTTGAGAATTTTTTTCTTTGTTTTAATAGTTTTTTTGCATGGCTGAAATTAAGCATTTCGTAAAATTGAATTTAATGTTTAATATAAAGGAGATACTAGTTGTAAGCCCTTGTATTAGAAGATTTAGTTCTGACAATCTTAGTTTTAAACCGTAGAAGATAGGGAAGTAGAAAATGTGCTGGGGAACAGAGATAAGTTGGTTTACACCTTATCCAAGAAAACTTGTTAATTTCACACAAATGGACAAAACGTCCTTCTTTTGTTTGAGATTAAATTAAAATTGCGGATTACCGGATAACATTATATATACCTATTCCAAATGTATTTTCTCGTTACTTTTCCCTAGCAGAGCAGGCTTTAAATGAAGTTGTGAACAAAGGATAAGATAGGTCAATATTAAAAATTCGAATCGTTATTTTACAAATTAAAATTTTAATTGTAGTTAAAATCCGCAGCTACTAATAAAGCAAAAAACTGTATTGCAGTATTAAATAAATAAGTTTTCTATAGCATTTACACACAATCTTATGTTCCTAAGATAAGCAACCTAATGCTCGTGTTGTAGGTAACATCCGACAGCTATAGCTTAACATATTTTTTTTTATAAATATGCATGAAAATAATACATACATAAATATATAAATACAAATATTATACCCAGACTCAAGCGGGAATCAAATCCACAGCTCGCTCAGCCGCAAGTAGTATCTAATATATAAAATTCTCGGCAATTAGAAACGGCTTGACCGATTCTCATGAAATTTCGTGTGCATATTGGGTAGGTCTGAGAATCAAACAACATCTATTTTTCCTCCCCCTAAATGTTAAGGGTAGTCCACCCCTAATTTTTTTTTAATTTTTAGATAAATTATTTATTTTTTATTTTATTATGATTTAACGTTAAAAAATACATACAACCCTAAATTTTCACCCTTCTACCACCAAATCCTATTTTTAAATAGCATTTAGCGGCAAGACAACGTTTGCCGAGTCAGCTAGTTATGATATAAATTAATACAAACTATGAACAAAAGTACGGAAATGTTAAGTAATATCTAAAAACACAATTTTTCAAATTACACTCCATTAATTTATTTGTCGTTGGTACTAAATTACGAAGCGCTACCTCTTAGGTGGAGAGTTTCTCGCTGCGGATTAACTGGCTTAGTGTAAATTGTAAAACAATGTTCTCTCAGACTTGTACACAATTCTAAACATTGTCTAAAATAAAATTCTATTATGTAATAATAAATAGCGACAGATAGGATTCGAGATTAAACAGACTTCAGGGCAAGTAATAAGTAAAATCATTTTAAGCCGTCATGATTATTAAAACTATGACTTATAATTATGTATATATATAGGGTAAAACCGGGATAGATGCCTCACTTTTTGAAATAGCCACCTAATTTTAATAAAATATGGTTTTTATACGAATAATTTTTATTAATGTAGCTAGCTCAATCTTTTATGTTGAATTATGACTATTTTTTTTCAACCTAGCCAATGCAGATTAAGCAGAAATTAGCTTTTCGTGAACCCTTTTTTTTGAGGATAGATGCCTACCTATATGGATAGTTGCCTCACCATGAAAATAGTGAGTAGGATAGATGCCCTTTAAACCGTGTAAACGAAAAACCAAAAACCAAATGTTAGGTTAGGCTACTCCTAAAACATCGATTATCTCCAAGAAACATGGGCCATAGCAATGAAAAAAATTTTGTGTTTTTTTATATCTTTTAATTGTTATAATTAGAATATAATTTTTATATCACACAGATCACTATATATATATATATATACACATATATATATATATATATATATATATATATATATATATATATATATATGTCTAAAATATTCATATCAAGTGTCAACATGCACATTGTACAATCATACTTTCTCATCGAAAGCTGACTGTAGGTTTTCTATAGTCCAAGAACATACTCGAGCTCGCATTTCTTCCTTTCTTTTATATTTTCGTGGCATAGTTCTGCTAGAATCAGTTAAACATCCACACATAAATATACCTAAATACATAAAAAATATAACAGACAGAAAAGAAATTATACATATAAACTTACTCTGTATATGGTGAATGAAGGGATAGATGCCCCTAAGGGCACCTATACCTCAAAAAATCAGGGCAACTATCCTTTGTGATTGGGATAGATGCCCACGTATTTTTTAAATAAATTATAAACAAAATAGCATCTATTTACAACTATATGCAGACTCAATGACCCAGTATATAGACGTGATAAAAAATATAACGGAATTTATTACTATTTATAAAATTATACAACCTTAAATAGTAACCTTTAAAACTTTGACGTGTTTGTAAATTTCGCCACGGAGAAAATTACACACACGATCCAAACGCGTCCTTGCCACACGAATATCTGTGGATATCTGAGGTACGGGGTGTCTTCGACTCCTACTTATGCGATTAATTTTTATTTGTGAGTTCGGGATGTTAGGTTTTTAGAACATGAGGCATCTATCCCACTGCGGCATCTCTCCCGGTTTTACCATATATATGAAATAGGCTATTTGGAATTTGTTATTTGTTTATCACATTTTATTTAGATAGTTACAAATAATATCGGACCATTGACATAGGGAATTTGACTAACACAGTTACCATGTGGCTGGTGAGTTGCATATAAATTAAGAATTTTTTATTCAACTAGGACGGCAAACAAGCGTACGGCTCACCCGGTGGTAAGCAATCACCGTAGCTTATAGACACCTGCAATACCAAAAGCATAACAAACGCGTAGCCGATCCTATCCCCAATCCCCCCAAGAGCTCTTGTCACCACAGGAACAGAACACTGCTTGAAAGCAGTATTATTCAGCTGTAAGGTTCAGTCGGGTTTAAAGAAAATGTAGCTATATTAGCCGGCTGATATCTATAACACAAGCATTTAGTTGCTGAGCGTAGGAACAGACGCCTGTGTATGTTGTAGATATTTATTTATTCCTTTAAAATATCAAAACGCTATTAACACATAATATTTTTTTATATCACTAGGTCGGCAAACAAGCGTACGGCTCACCTGATGGTAAGCCGTAGCTTATAGACACCTGCAACACCCGAAGCATCGCAAGCGCATTGCCGACCCAACCCCAACCCCCCCCCGCCCAGGAGCTCTGGTCACCTTACTCACCAACGGGAACACAAAACTGCTTGAAAACAGTATTATTTAGCTGTGATCTTCTGTAAGGTCGAGGTACTTCCCCAGTCCGGCTGCTCCATATTTTGACCAGGAAATTCCTGCTGTGCCCTACCTCAGTTGAGTCTCAGTTATGATAATACAAATAAACAAATAAACACATAAAAAACGAGACCGATAGGTCATCTGCTTGGTATTATAACTATTTTAAGTTAACCGTATTGTCCAATTGGTAGTATAGAAACTTTGCGCATTACCCTCCGTATCCTTAATAATCGAACCGATCTAGCATAAGAACATTTTCAAGTCGACGCATAAAATTATATTATATTTTTATATAAACGATAAAAAAATTAGGTGTGTTAAAATTTTAAATGTTATTTCGAATACGGTTCACAGTTTAGCGTGAGCCGGCTAATCCGTGGCAGCAGAGCGAGCGGTAATCTGATGCCGCCGACACGACTAACTAAGTTATGAAGCATATAAGTGAAAAAAGCTGCTACGGCTTTTTATATTCCATTCAGTGGTTAAATAAACAACGTAAAACGGTTTTCGTGATATAAAAATAGTGTATGAGTCTGTTACTTTGTAATGTTAAACGATTTTGTAAATTGTGTTTGGAATTATATTTAAATATTCGCAAAATATTGTGCGGTGGATTGAGTCAAGGAATTTTATAAATATTTATCATGATTAAGAAAAAGCTACGGTTCAGCCTGTAATATCCCACTGCTGGGCATAGGCCTGTTTCTCTATGTAGGAGAAGAAGAAGCTTAATCCACCACGCAGCTTTAATGCGGGTTAGCGGATAAATTCCCTACTATGAGTAACGATCGCTATCAGGTGTACATTATAACAACCGGGACCGATGGCTTAACGTGCTCTCCGAGGTACGATTGGGAAGCCCACAAGTACTACACAAACACCCAGACCACGGTAAACATCTGAAAGAAGAAGCTAACAAGCCTGTAATGTGAACAGTTTATTTTTAAGTGAGATTTAATTATTTTGTTTTTTTTTTTTAATACCCTCACCAATATCCATTTGTATAAATACAAATCGGTGTTCTAGGCGACATATACCAGTACACCAGGGCGGTTGTTGTAATCGTACCTTACATAATTTTTATAAAGAAATATTTGAAACGTAATGCTAGGATCGGTAGATAGCACAGTTCAACACAGTTTTAGTTCACTACTTTCCATGGAAAATGTTTCAATAAAATAGTTTAAAAACGAAACATCTGTATGCAACGTTAGGAAAAGCATATTTTGTCAGTATCCTTTGTATCACGAGCTTTGTCTAGTCAGGAGTTCCGGAAAAGGAATTTAAAAAATAGCTATAGACGTTACGATCGTCCAACGTTGAATACCAAATCATTTTCTGCTAAATTCATACGTAACTAGCTGCACACTCGCGTGATTTCCGATTGAAATGTCGAGGTAAAAAGTAGCCTATGAATTATTCTAGATCTCAAACTATCTACATACGAAGTTTTATTAAAATCGGTACATATATACGTCCATCCCCACAAACTTTATCATTTATAATATTAGTACGATATTTTGATACAGTTTTGTTGGAATACCCTCTTTACTAACAGTTAATTTTTTTTGGGTTTTTCATTTTTTCAGTTGGTATCTAATCAAATATAATGCTTGCAAACGAAAAAAAAACCGACTTCAATTACATCAACAAGTAATACAACGTCAGTAGGCGACAAAATAGTCAAGTAAATACGCATTATTAGAAATAAGTCAAAAATTTCTCGTCAGATTTCGATTAAAGTTTCATGGGACCAAATCACAAGCACCACCTTTTGATTAAATTAAGGATTATTGAAATTGGTACACATTAAAAAGTCACGGGTAAAAAAATACAGTCGAATTAAGAACCTCATTTTTTAAGTTGGTTAAATATCTGGCATGAAATTGAAGGATGAGTCAAATCATTCTGCATTTGTGCATGTCTCCGACCGTATGTAATGTACGATGTTGCATAAAATTTTGAATACGTATTGATATTTTAAAGAACTTCCAAAAAAGGAGGAGGTTCTGAATTCGATTGTTTTTTTTTTTTTATAGGTACCTCAGGACTTTTGACTGGTTGGACCGATTTCAATGATTTTTTTTTAACTGAAAGGTGATGCGTATCATGTAGTACCATTTAAATTTTATTGAGATCTGACAAGTACTTTTGACAAGAATTATCTTGTTCCAGCCTTTTCGGTTAAGTAATCTTTATCGCACACCATTAAAATATATAAACAAAAGTAGTACAATTAGAGGAAGATGTACAAAGGTCCTATCGCTAAAAGAGCGATTTGTTAATTATTATTTTATTTCAAATATTTTTTTGTATTGTGTTCCCGGTGCAACTAAAGTGACTGGAGTTCTTGGGGGGATTGGAGGTAAGGTCGATTAAGGAGGTAGGGACATTGCGCTTGCGATGTTTGTAGTGTTGCAGGCGTCTGTAGGCAACGGTAATCGCTTACCATCAAAAGAGCTGAACGCTTATTTGCCGACTGATTTAGCGAAAATCAACACCACTATATTAGAAATCATGATAAGACGTTTAAATAAATATATATGTAATAAACGTACTAAACATTTTTAATATCATATCAAAAATCGACCGTTCTAGCGGGGATCGAACCTGCATCTCCGACTGACCGGTGCTCTAGCCAATTAAGCTATGGAACGATGTACCCAGATCCCCGCTGGAACGGTCGATTTTTTATATGATATTACAATCTTAAGAATAATAATTCGATAATTAATAATCAAGACGTAATTATTACTAATTTCAGGGCAACGTTTAGATCTCGAGCATCTTCAATATTTAATGATAATATAATTAGATTTACTTAATAAAGATCAATCAAGTTGGTTAAACGTTATTAATAAATAATTATTTTATGTTATCTTTACTCTCATATATGAGGATGAAGATCAGATCTTTGTGCTTGAGCTGTACATGGTCTTGTTAACCTCACTGATAGCAAAGATCTTTATTGAAGCAGCTTGCAAGTTACAGCAAAAGCTATTTCTACCAAAGCTGAACAAACTAAAGCAGCGTGAAAGTATCCTGTTGGGCAAAGGCCTTCTACGCAAAAGAAAAATTTGTAGCCTAATCCTTCATGTAGCTCCACAGCAGGTTAGCGGCTAATTTTAAAATTAAAAGTAATTTTATCATGTGCTTATGACAACGACCCAGTGGTTCAACGGTTATCAACGGTTTTATATGTTTTCCAATGGAGGGACCACGATGAGATCTATAAGCAATAGACCCAACTAACGCCGCATGGTATAGTAGTCACGTCAATGGGAGGAGAAGTCTGGCCTTTTCGCCGAGGCCAGCCGGTCGCTGGAGGGATCCTGTTGCCTCCAATTTAAGCGGCTGAAGGCTCCCGCAGGGGTTTGGTCGGTACTGCACTCCCAAGTGCTGAAGCCGACATACGGTCTAGGACTGCCTACCTGGGCGTCCTGGATATCACCCGTAAATGGGTTCCCCTGCGATACCAAAAAAAAAGTAGTCACATCAATTGATTGATTTGCTAGTGGTCACAGGTTTTATACAGACATATGACAATTTCTTAAGCACAAGCTATACATATGTCTATTAAGTTCTAGCTAACTGGGGTAGGGTACAGCAAGAAATTTTCTGCTTAAAATATGAGCAGCCTTACTGGGGTAATACTGCTTTCAAGCAGTGTTGTGTTCATGCTAGTGAGTAAGGTCACCAGAGTTTCTGGGAGGAATCGGGGTTACGGACCTAGTTATATATGTAAAAAAAACTTTTTTGATTTTACAGTGTGAGTTTCTAAGTCGCTGTTCTTATTCCAGTCATGGCCGCTACGTGTAAAGGGTTTACATATTATTTGTATTAATTTAACTTATCCGAAGTAAAGTTGATTTTGATAGCAGAGTCGCATGTCGCAGCTAGTTCTTAATATATTCTGAACACATAAAGCACGGTAAAATTAAAAGGGGTCGAAATTTTTAGCGTTCCACTAAAGGAAAGGTCTTCAAAGGGAACGCACGTGGGTCTAAAGTTGGAGATGCGGGTCCCTCACGCTTACACCCTTGAATAATTTTATGCCTCCTATCACAAGTGATACAAGTCGAAAATCATCGTTTTACAGAGAAGCAAAAACGAGGCTTCAAAAAACTCTTGTTCGTGAACTAAGTGGACTAGATTCAATTGCAATATCTTATTTTGTCGAATAAAACGTTCAATATACATTTAAGTTTGTTTGGTATTTATTTGAAAAAAAAAAAAAAAACTTTTGAGTTGTATCTTTCTTCGCAATTATTAAGTGCTTAAGTTTTTTTATTTATTTATTCATTTATTTATTTATTTATTTATTTATTTATGCATAAAAAAACTTAAAACTAACATTACATTGAACCCAATGCGTTAGTTAAGTTGATCACAAACTCTACATCTATCTACAGATTTTTGTATACAAATAACATTAAATTTAACAAATGATTTAAAGTTATGTGGTAAGTGATGCTTGTACAGTTGAATTACTTTACACCTGTAACTTGTCTTTGTGTAAACTCTAGATCTTAGCGGAATGTTCCTCGAACAAAAGATAAAGTTATAACCCTGTAGTCTTATTTTTTTGTTATCACTCTCTCTTATTCACATAATTTGCCTAAATCTTATCACACTACGCAAGTTCTAGGTTCAAAAGGATATAACTCTAGATACAACAATATTCACGAAAAATGAACTGAAAAATAATTGTGAAATTCAATACAATAGCACTTAAATCACAAAGCACGAAAAATAGTGTTGATCACTTCCAGTGATTCATTACTGAAACAGAAGTACCACTGGACAAACATCTAGTTTTATCACTTTGCTAAAAACTATTTCCGTAAGACAATGCCAACATTTTTATCGCAAAAAGAGTATAACTCGACTTACATCACTTGTCACAGGAGGCACAGAATTGTTGATCGGAAATTTATAAAATCTATTATATACAGTTTTTGTATCCCGGCTTCACCTGCGCTAGACGCAAGTGAACCAGTATTTGGTTAAACTGTAATTATAGTAGTGTCAGAAATCATAAATTAGTGGAAATTTAATGAAATAACTCTAACAGCTCCAATAACTTTTTAAATTGGTATTAAATGACACAGTACAAAAATATAAATCGCAATAAAAACAATATTAATATTAATAATTGACGTATATAAAAAAATCTTTGTAAATATAAAAACAAAATATATTTTTTGCCTAAAAATACAAAAGAATCTTAACTAAAAACATTGACATTTAACGGTGTGACATTGTTGATTTATCCGCACACCGGCATTTGGCATCGTACGCTCAAAAAAAGAAAAACAATATGAAAAGTTCACAGCATATAACAAGATAATATTAACAATGCAATCAAAATTTTTACACAACTACCCTCCAAGTTTTACCAATTGATTGAAACAAATACACAACGATAATACGGTCGCATTAACTTGTGTGTTGTGATACACACAGCATGATTTACTTTGAACTTAGGATATGAACTTGGCTTAGACGCTACGTTTGAGTGTAATCATTTTAATTTATCAATTCAAATTTTAGTTGAACTTTAATCGATGACCCCTTTTCAAATGATGCTGATAAAATTATCTCATACTTAATTTCCTGATCATCATCATTATCACAGCAGCCTTTCGCAGTCCACTACTGGACATAGGCCTCCACGAGTTCACGCCAAAAATGGCGTGAACTCGTGTGTCACCACGCTGGGCAGGCGGGTTGGTGACCGTTACTTTGAACGATATTATTCAATTTTTATTTTTGAAGTAAATTTTTTTTACACACACTTAACTTGGGGAATAAGCTGGTGAATGCGTAACGAGAGCGTTATGAAAAGTGTGATAAGGTGAGGCGAACGGAAGTTGAGTAGGAAATAAGTTACTGAAGATAGAAAGAGTGAAGAGTTACGTTTCGTACTCGTACTCCTGTAGGGACAACTAAAGAACTTACTTCAGTCGTGTTTTCTAAAGCAGAATCTTTTTTTTTTAGCGATAGGACAATAGGGATATATTATTTTAATTTATACTTTATTTTCGTAATTTCATAAGTTCGTATATGAATGGGTACGCCACAGTAGCATGCCTACTGTATTTTCTATAACATTTTAATACAAATCAAAATGTTCTCAGGTAGCTGTGGTATGATATTTATTTAATTGTTTATCATTTTTACTACCTTAAATTTCTTTTATTGTTATTTTCTTTTGGAAATACGTGTATTATTTTTGAAGTTCGTTAAGTGTGTGTATCACCTTATGGCGAAATGAATGTGTTCATATCATTTCATTTCATTAGTTTAAAGCTAAGAAGTAACTCACAACGTTTGGTTTGGGAATATATTTCTGTTATTTATGCTCTTTTAACCTAATTAAGAATTTTCGGTCCCGGTTGCTATCGTGTACACCTGATAGCGATCGTTACTCGTAGTAGGGAATATATCTGCCAACCCGCATTGGAGCAGCGTGGTGGATTAAGCTCTGATCCTTCTCCTACATGGGGAAAGAGGCCTATGACTAGTAGTGGGATATTACAGGCTGAAGCGATATATATAATTTTAATAATTAATTTAATTTACAACAACAAAATCAATACAAATTTTTTTAGTTGTTGTGTTTAAATGATACATAATTTATGTCAAATAAGTTTAAAGTTTTTTTCTAAAAAGGGAGGCAAATATAGCTAATATATAACCTTAGCTTATTGATATATTTGATATTTTCTTGAGAACGTTATTTTGAGGTTCTACCCTGAACTATTTAAGTTAAATATTTAAGTGACTTTAAATTGGTGGATTAGTCCCCTCGTCAGTGTCCACGTCTCGGCACCGTATGTTAAAACAGGCAGGCCACATTGTTTGCAGACTTTTGTTTTTAACGATATATATATATATATATATATATATATATATATATATATATATATATATATATATATATATATATATATATATATATATGTATGTTCGGAGATAACTTCGTTGTTTATGAACCGATTTTGATAATTCTCTTTTTATTGGAAATGAGATATCCTTAGTGTTGTACCATGATAAGGAAACCAGGATCTGATGATGGGATTCCGGAGAAATCGAGGGAAACTCGAAAATCCACATAAATTTTTACTGGGTGTACCGATTTTGATGATTTTTAATTTAATCGAAAGCCGATGTTTATTATGTGGTCACATTTAAATTTCATTGAGATCTAATTACAACTTTTGGAGTAATCTTTGGTAATGCGTATTTACTTGACTAATTTTTCGTCTACGTACGTTATATTACTTGTCGATATAATTGAAGTCGGTTCTTTTTCGTTTGCCTGCAAACACAATAATCAAGCATTGCGAAATCTTCGAAGTGAAGTTGAAAAAAAAACAAACAAAATAACAAAGCAATTCATTTAAAAATTCGCATAAAAACCGAGTCGCTATAGTACTTTACCATGGCATTACTCTTTGCTTGTCTTCAAGTACATCGAGCTCTCAAACTCGTTTTCTCGTAAAACTTCTCCGTGGAATTATTAAAAACAAAAACTTTTCATATAAAAACATCGTTACGAATTAATTCAATGGGAACAATGTATTGTGAAGAAACAAAAGAAATGTAATCATATATATTATGTGGCTTTCTTGTAAGATAGGTACTTTAATGTCTTGGTCAAATGGAACGTGTAATAAAACGCGCGTTAAGTTTAAAACGCTACACTGATCATATTTAATTTATCAAAGACTAGTTACTACTAGATTTTGTTTTTCTAAAACATTATTTAACATTTATAATTAAATAATGCTTAAAAAAGGAAAGCCCATCACAGCCCAATGCTGGGCATACGCCTATTACTCCACTCTTTCTCCATGTAGATGAAGGGTCAGAGCTTAATCCACTGCGGGCTGATGTCAGGTATCGTTAACGTGCTCCCCGAGACACGGTAGGGAATAATAATAATAATAAGAATCAATAAACGCTTTACACTCAACGGATCCCCCAGTAGGATTTTCTCCTGTGTCGGGGGTTCGGAAACACACACAATACACAAACACAACGCCCAGACCACGACTAACATCTATATGGTCGATACAAATGTCTGTTGTGAACGAGAATCGATCGCGCGACCGCCAGCGCAACAACCAGTGCCAACGCGTCGTCAAAGGAAGAAGAGAAGAAGGGAGACCCGCGCTTGCTTCAGCCACGCTTGCGTCGTCGTCGTCTTTAAAGAAATATTTGTACAAAATCCAAAGAATCATCTCAAGCGGGAATCGAACCCGTAACCATGTAGTGTCGACACAGAGAGTTAAAAATAATAACTTTATTTTAATAAGTTCCATTATCTATGATAACAATAATAACATTTAAAGAAACAATTATCACAGTCAACGTAACATATAACTCGTTCATATTCTCGAACGATTCGGGTCTTTGTCGCTCCTTTGTCCCTTTTGCGGTTCGTTCCACTGAAAACACCATTCTCAGTTATATGAATGATATGTTTCTGAAATATGTATTTTATGTCTTTGCTTGAAGCTCGCTAATTACGTGACAGTAACTATTGTGGATTAATGTATAATAATAATAATTATTATTATTATTAAGCCTTTTTTTATTTCCTCAATAAAAAGTTAATTTTACATGAATTATATTACGATTTCTATAGCATGCATTATTAGTAAAACGCATATTAGTAAAATTCAAAACAAAAAAGATACATAAAATTCTGAACTAAATTTCAAAATTCATTGATTAAATTTAATTTCATTAATAATTACTAAAAAATATTTCTTTTTTTATTAAGGACCTCAGGATTAATGTATAATACGAAATTTTATTTACTAAAATAATTTATAAGTTTACTTAATTTTATTTTCGAGATTAATACGTTGTGTCGTTTGATTTTTCACAATCTTATATATAAAATTCTCGTGTCACAATACTAGTTGCTATACGCCTCAGAAACGGCTGGGCCGATTTTTATGAAATTTTGTGTGCATATTGGGTAGTTCTGAGAATCGGCTAAAATCTATTTTTCATACCTCTAAGTTATAAGGGGGAATTACGGGGGTTAATAACATATATGGCAAACAACGTTTGCGGGGTCAGCTAGACATTTTATAATACTCGATATGTTTTAATAATGATAAATATAAATTATTGTATACTTTATTATTATACAAGCTTTAACCCACGGTTTTACAGACGTTAATTTAAGGAAATAATAGGCTATAGCCTTCCTAAAATTCGTAAATAGACTAGCTAACACAAATAATTTTTCAATTCGAATCAGTTGGTTGTAGTAATTAATTGAAAGTTTTCCTTACTTAAAACACTCTGTTTAATCTTTTGCAATCTAGTTGCTGTCCTGGTCGTAATACGACTGCTGCTTTAATCAAAATAACTGACAACTATCGTAGCTTATAGACATCTGCAACACTAGAAACATCGCAAGCGCGTTGCCGACCCTAACCCCTATTATACCTCTCTGCTCACCTCACCCACAAACAGGAACACATACTGGTTAAAAAAGTATTATTTAGCTGTGATCTGTGAATAAGCGATTACCGTAGCTTATAGACGCCTGCACCTGCTGAAGCATTGCAAGCGCGTTGCCGATCTCATCAATTCACCCAAGGAGCTCTGGGCACCTTATTCACCAACAGGAACACAATACTGCTTGAAAACAGTATTATTTACCTCTGATCTTCTGTAAAGTCGAGGTACTTCCCCAGTCGGCCCGCTTCATATTTTGAGCAGCAAATTTCCTGCTGTTTCAATTAAATGTTGCGTACACCCGCGGATTTTAATAGCTATCCTCTACCTAAGGTTGTCTGGAAGAGATCGCTGCTTTACCGAGCCGGCCGCCAATAAGTACGCCTCTAGCACAACTCTTTTCTGTTGATATATAGATCGATTAAGGTATACAACAAATATTATAAATAAATAGATAGTTCCTAAAATAAGTGCGTTTAAACAAACAAAACAGCTTCTAGTCAGCTTTATAGTATTGGTTATAGGTTAAAAAGTCATGTATCACAAGTTAATTTTTATACGAAATTAAAATGACACACATACAACGAACGTCAAAAATAATATTAAAAAAAATGATCCATCCCACACATGACAAACATTTGTATTGGTCATACAGATGTTTGCGGTAGTTTGGTTGTTTGTGCTTGTGGGTCTCCCCACCGTGCCTCGGAAAGCACTTTAAACCATCGGACTCGGTTGTTATCATGCACACCTAATATCAATCGTTACTCATAGTAGGGTATAGATCCGCCAACAACAACATACATCTGTTAGTCAACCATTTTTCGGATCATAAACACGAAAAAAAAATTAAAACACCATTTAACTACAATTTAGGACATGAACGTAAAATTAAGTCCGCAAATAGATGGCAAACTTTGGCTATCTGTGGCATGCACGTGCAATAATTAGGGCTCGTCCACTGTTACTGCGCAAGTTGCTTTCATTCGTTAGGCTCGGGCTCATTACGTTGTATTGGACTGTTGCCAAACGAAGACGCAAAACTTTGCTTATATGAGTTGGTGTACATTGCAGGAAGCAATTATTAGCAAATTAGTTTTTTTTTTTGCAGGAGAATTTGTTGAAAACTGATTTAAAGAATAAAATTGTTTTATGAAAAAAGAAAATACAGAATACATTTCTGCTTTGTACAATCTACGTCTGAGTTTTTACTTAGTACCCAGTATGTACTCGAATACAAAGAATAAAATTGGTAATATTGAAGTCTTACATTTTCAGATAGATATTCTGCGGCCACTAACCCGCCTGCCCAGCGTAGTGACTATGGGCTAAACACATGAGCTCGCGACATTTTTGGCACGAACTTGTGGACGTTATGTCCAGCAGTGGACTGCGATAGGCTAAAGTAATTTTCAGATATAAACGTTACAGAAGTCTTTATAAATTGAAAATTTTCTTGCACTCAAACCTCAAACGTACAGATCGTTCAAATTATATTGACGAGTGATATAAAGCAGGGCAAGTGTAGATGCACTCGTAAATGCGCAGATTTTTTGTGTGGCAGTGATGTAGTCCTTTGGTCGACATTTAAGCCAAAGCAGTGACGTTGCAGTCATTATAAGTTTTTATGTTTCTGCTCTCAAGTAGTGTGTGTTCGGGTTGAGGGTGGGTCGGCAACGCGCGTCTTCTGGTGCCCCAGATTTCTATGGGCTACGATAGCCGTTTAGCATCAGATGGGCCGTACATTTGCCAACGGATGTACTCTGTATGGGAAATAAACACATAGTGCAATTGATAACAATGTCATTTTAATTTTTGAAAAGTGTGATCGGGCGGGGCGAATGGAAGTTGAGAGGGATAAGTTAGTGAAGATAGAAAGAGAGAGAGAGACGTTTCGTGTATTAGCGTAAGAGCAACTAAAGAAGTTTTACTTCAGTCTTGTGGTCTAAACCACGCTCGTTTTTTAAATGAAGAGTTGATATTTGAATTAATGTATTAAAATTAATTTTTAAGTATAATAAAAATTATACTTTACCTCAAGACATGTGTCTATCTCTACAAGCTTAAAATACTAACTTACATTGATAATAGTGACGTCAACAGCAGTGTACACTAACCGCAATGACAAAAGTAATTAAACAAAACTTATACAATTATTAGCAGGCCGCGGTCTCCGCTACAGTTTATGGTTACGACATTGAGAAACTTCGCCCTTGCCCTTTTCATGTTTAATAATAACTATTGTAACACTCTTAAAAAAAATATAACGTAATTTAATTTACTAGAAAATCAGCAAGCAGGTTCTATTTAAAATTTGAGTCTGGGTATTCGATTCAATCTGTTCAAGCAACTGCTGGGCATAGGCCTCTCCATATAGGAGAGCGATCGGAGCTTAATCCTCTTTGCTACTCCATTGCGGGTTTGTGCATCTGCTCCTCTGCAGGTTGTATATAGTCTGGCTATAGTATTTGTTTATTTATTTATTTATGTATTATTTTCATTTATATTTGTTATTAAAACAATGATGGGTCACACGTCTGAAACCTCAAACAGGGTGTATTTCATGCAAGATATTACCAATTTTGTTTTAAGGTACAGTTCTTTTTAAAGAATTATCTGCGAAGTTTCCTGCCGATTCTTCTCCGCAGAATCTACATTCCGAATTGGTGGTAGCTTCACTTTTCTTCTTCTTAAGGTGCCGTCTCCTTGCGAAGGTTGGCAATCATTAGGGCGATTTCAACTTTTGAGATCGCTTCACTTTTAACCATTGTTTATAATTTTACTTGTGCTTGTATGTGTATATATGCCTATTTGAATAAAGTCATTTTTGATTTTGTTTTTGATTTTGACAGACATTGAATTAACAACTTTAATAACAGTGAATTTAAGAATGTTTAATAATTGTGTTTTTTATTTTATTCGCTTCAGCCTGTAAGATCCCACTACTGGGCACAGGCCTCTTTCCCTATGTAGGAGAAGGATCAGAGCTTAATCCACCACGCTGCTCCAATGCGGGTTGGCGGATATATTCCTTACTATGAGTAACGATCGCTATCAGGTGTAAATGATATCAACCGGGACCGACGGCTTAACGTGCTCTCTGAGGCATGGTGGGGAGACCCACAAGGACTGCACAAGACGCACACTTTATTTTATTCACCAGTGTATATTTAATATGTATGTGAAGAGTGTGGATATTATTCTGTTTTCTTTCGTAATTGTAGTAAAAGTATGGACATTAAGTATGTAAGGACTGGTTTAATATTAAAATATTGTTTACAGGTACATATGATGGAAAAAAAACACAACTCAAACAAAACAAAGACAATCTCAAATCAATCTAAATTTTACAATCGCACTAAAAACTAAAATTACATCATTTATTTTGAGATCTAGACAGAACCACGGACTAAATCACGTTGTGTACAAAACTCAACTCATTACGTAAGCAATTTGCAAACATAAAAAAATAGGTAAAAAAACTTTTTAAGTTAAACGGTTTTATGTTAAACATACATTGCAATGTTTAAGATAAATGTACTAAAAACCAAAAAATAATAAAATAGATACAGTCGTGAGAATTATAAACATATGCATAGACTAGACTAAAATAAAACCGTGGGGCACGTCAATTGTCTACAAAACATATGATAAAAGTACTACTCGCTCACCACTATGAAACCCTAAAACTCGCTTATAATCGAGCTTGCTAGCTTGTTTCCACATTCTAGCCCTACTTATCACACGTCCATCGTTGTCGGTTGAACAACTGCCTAATTATAGTGTAACATTACAAAACAAACATTTTAATCAACGATTGTAGACAATTGACGTGCCCCACGGTTTTATTTTAGTCTAGTCTATGCATATGTTTATAATTCTCACGACTGTATCTATTTTATTATTTTTTGGTTTTTAGTACATTTATCTTAAACATTGCAATGTATGTTTAACATAAAACCGTTTAACTTAAAAAGTTTTTTTACCTATTTTTATTTTCTACTTTTTAGTTTTTATTTCGCATTCTGTTTAATTCATTTAGTGCTTCATTATTGCAAGGCCCATCTTAAATATTGAGGTTGTATAGTGCACTGTATTCTTCTTGTCAAGCCCTTTTATTTGATACCCATATTGGTGGGATTGATAAAAAATTGTTATCAGACATTTGGTAGCGGTGGCCAGCTTAGATTTCAATTTTGCATAGTAAATTGTATTCTACTTGTTGAGACCTTTCATTTGATACCCATGTTGATGGGATTGATAAAACCTAAGTTATCCGCCATTTTGTAGCGGCCGCCATCTTGGATTTTAATTTTATATAGTACATTGATTATACTGGTTGAGCACTTTCATTTGATACCCATATTGATGGGATCGATAAAACCTACGTTATCCGCCATTTTGTAGCGGCCGCCATCTTGTATTTCAATTTTTTATAGTATAATGTATTCTGCTTGTTGAGCCCTTTCATTTGATACCCATATTGATGGGATTGATAAAACCTACGTTATCCGCCATTTTGTAGCGGCCGCCATCTTGGATTTCAATTTTTTATAGTATATTGTATTCTGCTTGTTGAGACCTTTCATTCGATACCCATATTGATGGGATTAATAAAACATGAATTATCCGCCATTTTGTAGCGGCGGCCATCTTGAATTTATAATGATAATGAATAAACATAATTGTATTGTCACCAAAATCAAAAGTGTATACAAAATTTCAGATTAATCGGTTGACAGGAAGAGGGTGAAATTTGAATTACTAAATTTGACCCAAGAATAAATAATAAATAAAAAATAAAACAAACGGGGTGAGCTAAATAAAACCGTTTAAAAAGAGGAAAATAAAAACTTAACAAACGGAAAAACGGAATAAAAATTAAGTGCGAGTTTCATTCAAATCCTACAGCCCGTCAAGCAGGTGACCTGGGTAAATGCGCTAACTTCGGTGTCCGTGAAAACGTAAAAGCAATCAGAACTGAGTCACGAGCTCTCGCCGGGACAAGAGTTGAATGAGGGTAAATAAGAAATTCTCGGGAAACTTTACGTCGAAAATTGAAATCCGATGCCAACTACACTTGATTAGGATTTTAAGTTAACAGTTAATTTATTTTAAAAATTATGTCATATGAGGTTTTTATTCAAAATTTAATTTATTTTAAAAATTCGCTTGTCTTCTATATAATGATCAAGATTACTTTCGTATCCCATGTATACTACATTAATACCTATTATCTCTATATATATAAAAGCGAAAGGTCACTCACTCATCATGAAATCTCCGAAACTATAACACCTACAAACTTGAAATTTGGCAGGTAGGCTCCTTATAAGACCTAGGCATCCGCTAAGAACGGATTTTACGAAACTCGACCCCTAAGGGGGTAAAACGGGGGTTGAAAGTTTGTATGAAAGTCCTATGTTTTTGAAGTAACAGACTTGAAATTTAAAATGTATGCTTCAAATAATGTATCTTTAGAGATCAACTCCTTTTTAGGGTTAAAACGGGGTATGGTAGGTTTATTTATTTATTTATTTTTATTTTGTTTATGCATAAAAAAAAACTTAAAACTAACAATACAGTGAACCCAGTGCATTAGTTAAGTTGATCACAAATTCTACCTCTATTTACAGATTTTTGTATACAAGTAACATTAAATTTAACAAATAATTTAAATAATTCAATAAAATCAATAAAAAAAATTATTTTAAGTGTAATTAATTAAATAATCACACAAAAAATCATAAAATTTATAAAAACAAACATTCAATAATAATAACATAAATTAGTACATTTATATTTAAATCAATTTCAATCTGTAACATTAAATTTAACAATTAATTTAAACAATTCAATAAAATGAATTAAAAATAGTAATAATAATAATTTTACGTCTAATTAATCAAATAATCAAATATAAAAAAGACAGGTTGACTCACTCCATAACGAAATCTCCGAAACTATAACAGCTATAAACTTGAAATTTTTCAGATAGATTCCTTATAGGGCGTAAACATCCGCTGAGAACGGATTTTACGAAACTCGACCGTTAAGGGGATAAAACGGGGGTTGAAATTTTGAGTGAAAGTCCTATGTTATTAAGGCAAGAGACTTGAAATTTAAAATGTATGCTCTATAGATGGTGAGGAAGTGTCCAAATAATACATCGTAATCTATATATATATAAAAGAGAAAGGTCACTGACTCACTCATCACGAGAACTCAAAAACCGCTGGATGGTCCATCCATCCAAGATGGACAAAGATGAAATTTGGCAGGGAGGTAGATTATAGTTAGTAGACGTCCACTAAGAACGGATTTTGCAATATTCCACCGCTAAGGGGGTTTGATTGGGATTGATAGTTTGTATGAAACATATACAGCAGCTATAAGTTCGCCTGCTAGGTTATTTATACTGCAGCCTGAAAATAAAACGAAAAATGTGGTGTATAGAGAGGTTTTATAAAAATAACTATTAAATTATACTAAATTGTGCCTTTGAAAAAGTTACTCAGAGTGATAAACATTTCAAGTGACTGAAATAAAAAAATAATTTGCGTTAAGCATCTTAATAGTAATGCATATCTTCATAACCACGAGAGAGGGCTTCAAGAGGAAGGTTTAGGAACGGCTAAGCCGACTTTGATGAGAGTTTCACTGGAAGTTTGCCGGGAAAACTTTGTGACAAACTGATTTCAACGCGGGCGAAGCCGCGGGCACAGCTAGTATAGTATAAAAGAATGGAGATCACAGCAAAATAATACTCTCAAGAACAATTGTGTTCCTGTTGTGAAGTATCCAAAGCTCCGATATAAGGGCTGGGATAGGATGGACTATGCGCTTGCAATACCCTGGTATTTCAGGCCACCTTAAACTACGGGATTCGTATACGGAGTACGGAGTAAGTGTACGCTTATTTGCAACTTTTAAAGCCTATACAAATAAGGCCAAAAATTTGACACGAACTCAGAGAGGTCATATATGACCTCTAAATATACCTGGAAGTAGATTGCCATAGGTTGAAGTCAGGTTGTGAGATCTAATTTTACGTATTATTGTTGTTAATAAGAGATATACGAGTATTTGATTGCATACTCGATGCTAAAATATATTTGCATTTGTAAATCTTAGTCTCCACTTGCAGTAATGTTTTGTCAACAAACAATATCATTCAAGTGCTTAAATGTCTCAACACAGCCAGCTTAATTAGACTTTGACAATTACAGACTAGACTTCTTTACTAAGCGGCACCGTTTGAACTGGCTGCAATCTGAACCATTTTCAACAGCTGTTACTAATACAACAGATAAGCAAGGCATACTTGGATCAATAAAGATTAGCGATTTCCTATATTATCACTTTAGGATATTTAAGGCTATTATAAATACCACACATAGTATTTATATTTTGTTGATTACAATTTGTTTTATTTTTTTTTTCTGCTTCATTTATTTTAAAAATCTGGTGTAGTGGTGTGTTTGACGTGAATCAACACAACACAACATCAAACACCGGTGGTTCCGATTCCAGCTTGGAATGTATTTGTGTAAAGAGTTTTATTTTTGTTATCTTACTATAGATTGTATTTATTTAAAACCTAAAATTTTTAAGGATATTCAAGAGAACATAAAACATATTCAAGATAAGAAATTGGTAAAATCAAATAACTTGATTTCTAACAATTTGATTACCATATTTTTTTGCAAATACAAAGTAAGATGGTCAGTACTGCTAAATAAATTACCTTTTTTATGATTAACGCAGTCGGGTAAGGGTTCAAGCACATAAGGAAGCACAGTAACTTAATCAATTACAAGTTTTCTTTGTAATACCTATGTTTTTGTGAACGTTTTAAAGCTGCCAATAAATTTGATAACCCTTTTGTCAAAAGAAGTCTATTCAAGCAGTGTTCAAAGAGGAGCAAGTCTAAGAAGCATTTTAAGGCTTTTCAGCGATTCCTTGTCCTATTATGCCGTGTTTCAGGTTACATAAAGGCGTAAATGGAACCTTATTTTACAATAGAAAATTGAAGTAATGGCGATATTGTCAAAATAATTCTTACCAGTTGATATAAATCGAAAAACAATTTGGAAGACTTACTTATGTAGGCTTTAAAAGTACTTTTGAATCGTCATTTTGCAAATTCAAATTGTATGTGCTTAAATGAATTAATTATACTCGTAGTTAAAAGTGAAGCTATCACTGACTTGGCAAGGAACTACAGAGACTTGAAAGGATTGACAAAAAAAATGCCTTTTATTATATATTTAGTATTTACTTCATCATCATCATCATGTCAGCCTATGGCAGTCCACTGCTGGACATAGTCCTCGACAAGTTCGCGCCGAAAATGGCGTGAACTCATGTGTGTTGCCGATAGTCACCACGCTGGGCAAGCGGGTTGGTGACCGCAGGGCTAGCTTTGTCGCACCGAAGACGCTGCTGCCAGTCTTCGGCCTGTGTATTTCAAAGCCATTATGTAATTGTCAATTGTCACTTGATATAATCGAAATTACTTTCGCAGGATCGAATGCCGTTGCAGGAGACATGTCCTGGAGTGGATACGGCGTCTTGGCAAATGCAGTGTCGGACGTCCTCCGGCCCACTGGACCTACGATCTACATAAGATTGCCGGTGCAGGCTGGATGAGTATTGCAGAAAACCAGGATGTCTAGCGCGAACTTGGGGAGGCCTCTGTCCAGCAGTGGACTACAATAACCTGATCTGGCTGACTGACTGACTGACTAATATTATCTTGATCATTTCCAGTCATTCGAGACGTAAAAAGCACATCTCAGTAAAGTGGAATAAAGTCAAAAGGCTTACCTCTTAATGTCCTTATGTAATAACAGTGAAGTCCGGTGAGTCTAAACGTCGCTAAGCTTTTTACTTGAGGTCAAAGGTCACGAAGGATAGTTTCGTCAATAGGTCTTAGGCATAGCTTTAAGTGAAATATATTTTTGGACATAGGCTTACGAATTATTTAACAAATAATATCTGATTTAATTATTTTGGTATAGTTCTATTGATAAATTTAGAGTATATACTTTTAAGGGTTTTTGTTAAGATAAAAAAATAGGTAAAAAAACTTTTTAAGTTAAACGGTTTTATGTTAAACATACATTGCAATGTTTAAGATAAATGTACTAAAAACCAAAAAATAATAAAATAGATACAGTCGTGGGAATTATAAACATATGCATAGACTAGACTAAAATAAAACCGTGGGGCACGTCAATTGTCTACAATCGTTGATTAAAATGTTTGTTTTGTAATGTTACACTATAATTAGGCAGTTGTTCAACCGACAACGATGGACGTGTGATAAGTAGGGCTAGAATGTGGAAACAAGCTAGCAAGCTCGATTATAAGCGAGTTTTAGGGTTTCATAGTGGTGAGCGAGTAGTACTTTTATCATATGTTTTGTCGATTAAAGACAAACTACGAGCAGTGAAACGATTCCTCGCCAGCCAGCAGTGTGAATGTCCAACGATAAACTAGTTGAAACATCTCTTTTATTTACATGGAGTGTATCACTATTGGAATTTCCATGAGCAAGAAAATAGTAAGTAATTTCCTCACCGTCTGCGGGCCAACTGCCTATTTTAACGACGAATTAAACGATTCTTCTATCGCACATTAAGTCGATAATTTGTAGACAATTGACGTGCCCCACGGTTTTATTTTAGTCTAGTCTATGCATATGTTTATAATTCCCACGACTGTATCTATTTTATTATTTTTTGGTTTTTAGTACATTTATCTTAAACATTGCAATGTATGTTTAACATAAAACCGTTTAACTTAAAAAGTTTTTTTACCTATTTTTATTTTCTAGTTTTTAGTTTTTATTTCGCATTCTGTTTAATTCATTTAGTGCTTCATTATTGCAAGGCCCATCTTAAATATTGAGGTTCTATAGTGCACTGTATTCTTCTTGTCAAGCCCTTTTATTTGATACCCATATTGGTGGGATTGATAAAAAATTGTTATCAGACATTTGGTAGCGGCGGCCAGCTTAGATTTCAATTTTGCATAGTAAATTGTATCCTACTTGTTGAGACCTTTCATTTGATACCCATGTTGATGGGATTGATAAAACCTAAGTTATCCGCCATTTTGTAGAGGCCGCCATCTTGGATTTTAATTTTATATAGTACATTGATTATACTGGTTGAGCACTTTCATTTGATACCCATATTGATGGGATCGATAAAACCTACGTTATCCGCCATTTTGTAGCGGCCGCCATCTTGTATTTCAATTTTTTATAGTATATTGCATTCTGCTTGTTGAGCCCTTTCATTTGATATACATATTGATGGGATTGATAAAACCTACGTTATCCGCCATTTTGTAGCGGCCGCCATCTTGAATTTCAATTTTTTATAGTATATTGTATTCTGCTTGTTGAGCTCTTTCATTTGATACCCATATTGATGGGATTAATAAAACATAAATTATCCGCCATTTTGTAGCGGCGGCCATCTTGAATTTACAATGATAATGAATAAACATAATTGTATTGTCACCAAAATCCAAAGTGTATACAAAATTTCAGATTAATCGGTTGACAGGAAGAGGGTGAAATTTGAATTACTAAATTTGACCCCAGAATAATAAATAAAACAAACGGGGTGAGCTAAATAAAACCGTTTAAAAAACATGAAAGAAATTACTTTTCTAAAGTTATTAATTGTTTGATTGTCTTTAGCCACAATAGAATAGAGTCATTTGCAGATTCATATACAGCCATTTCAGAATTTTAAGTACAAAATTTAACCAAACGAAATAACTTAATTGGAAATCGAAAAACTTTTTACGAAAAATACTGCTTCTACAATAATGATAATGAATAATAAATAAAGGCTCCATACTTAACGGCCCCCAGTAGGATTTTCTCCTGTGTCGGGGGTCCGAAAACCCACGGTATATTACCAATACAAAAATTTGCCATGTGGGGGGGGGGTCATGACCGCTGCGCCAACGTGTCGTCAAAACTGAAATAACTTAGTTTGAGTCGATTCCTTAATCTCAAATAAATAATCCAAAGTAAACACACATCCAGTTTGATGAATGATGAATTATTATTATTCAAAATTATGTGATGTATCAAACCTGCAAAATATGATATATTTAATAAATTAAATTTCAAAAAAAGGAGGAGGTTATCAATTCGACTGTATTTTTTTGAACTATGATATCTCAATTCGATGATTTTTTTATCGTAAGGTGGTGCTTGTAATGTGGTCAGACATGAATTATCGAGATTTGTCAATTCCTTTTTGAGTTATATGCCACTGCAGCCTAATACAGTCCACCGCTGGACATAGGCCTCCACAAGTTCGCACCAAAAATAGCGTGAACTCATGTGTTTTGCCTATAGTCAACACGCTGGGCAGGCGGGTTGGTGGCCGCAGGGCTAACTTTGTTGCACCGAAGACTCTAATAGAGTTATATATAATAATGCGTATTTACTTGACAATATTTTCGTCGACCCAAGTTGTTTGATACCTCATAACTTTTAACGATGGTATACCGTTTTTTGATGAATATTTTTTTAAACAAAAGCTGGTACTTTTTATGTAGTCCCATTTAAATTTGATCGAGATTTAACAAGCGCTTTTTCAGGTTTCAATAATGGGTATTTACTTGACAATTTTTCTGTCTTTTTACGTTGTATTACTTGTCGATGTAATTGAAGACGGGCATTTTCTCACTGCTGAACTTAAGCACAGACTCAGAGTTGCTTTCAAAGCGACAAAAACCATTAAAACATATCTCAAAGAAAAGTAATATCTCTTACAATGAGATTTCATCCTTAGTCGCAACTAAACTGAAAATTTAATACTTTTAAATTTTTCGCTACGTATAATCTAAAAATTGATTTCGGCGCGTGTCAGCTCTATGCAATAATTCACGCTTATACTTTCCAGTTTTGCTTAACATTATTTATTTAAGCGGACCATTTTTTGTTTATTTAAATTCTAAGATTCATTTGACATAAACAAAAGATGGTTTTTTGTACCCCTTTTTTTTTATATAATATTTATTTTCGAGTTTAGAACAGACGATAAAAACCTTTTGAAAACAAAAATTGCACAAGTATTGTTATTAAATTGCACCCAAATCTAGCGAATAATAATTTAAATACAGAACATAATTTTTTAAATCAATAACAAACAAACTGTCTTGCCTATATTTTAATTATGTTAGTTGATAAGTTTAGGAGTACAGCGCAAGATAATTTCATTTACTTGATTATACGTTATTTTCCCATCTTACGGAAATATAGAACAATTCAAATCACAAACAATAACTAACGACAAATAAAAAAATATGACCCCTATCGCTCCGATGATGGAGGTCAGTCCCTGAAGGCTATCGGCTGTAGTTTCCATTAAAAGTTGTATTAATGTCCCGACTTTTGTACTTCGGCATCAACCCTCAAGGGCCGCTTGACGAAGGTTTTCATTTTTATCGTTGATTGCTTCATATCACTGTTATTTTATTTTTAATTAAACTTCTGTTTAAATTTAATCTTGATTTAATATATTGTGAAGGTTCGTAATTGAATTTCTGACTGTAAAAAAACGTTTTGCATTTCTATTTTGACAATACAGTTACCTATGCATTATTATTAAAAGCTTATGCTTAACTTGCAATGTATAAAAATATGATGATGATATGATTTGTATGTATTTATTTGTTAGGGTGGAATCTTGCAACCTAATTTCGAAGCATAAATATTTTACCTACTGAGCTGACATTTTGTGTGCATGTTTAGTTTGGATGACAATGCATGTTTAGCTATGTGACGTCATTCTAAATTCAAAATAGCGAAAGTAGTGCTACTTTAACCCACTCCTACAATATGGGTACCAAATGAAAGGGCTTGCTGAAAATTTTCGATTGAGAGACGAGTCAGGAGGCTCATCGATGATAATGCACTGGTCGCTGCAAAGCTTGCATCATCGACGGAGGGTGGCCGGCCTGTCGGTTTTTTATCGGAAACACTTCGGAGAGTGTGCGTAGGAACTGCATAATAAGATTCCCCCTTCCCCCTTCCATCATCGTACAACCAGACGCTCTGCGTTACGCCACCCTTATATGGTTGACATTCCCCTTATACGCACTAAGCGATTCGCTAGTACATTCTTGATCCGTACAGCCAAAGAATGGAACTCTCTACCAGCGTCTGTGTTTCCAGAAAATTATAACCTGGGGATCTTTAAGTCGCGAGTGAATAGGTTACTTCTAGGTAAGCGTGCTCCATCTTAGACCGCATTTTCACTTATCATCAGGTGAAATAGTGGTCAAACGCAAGCCTATCATTGTATAAAAAAAAAATAGTTTGAAACACGAAGTAACGCTAAATCCAATATGGCAGACTTTTAAAAATGGCTGACTAATTATTTTTTATGCTATCCTAAAATATGCTTTCCAAATGGAAGGGCTTTCTGAGAATACCAGACTAAAAAACCGATCCAGCGATAACTAAAAAGTAAAAAATAAATTAAAGTAAGAAACTTTTTAAAAAAACTAGCTTTTATTTTAATTGCGCTAAAAAGAACAACCGTCGCTCTGGTGTAATGTTGCGTGTTGTCGCCTAAACCAATGAAAGTATTTTTTAAATGTTTATACACTAGATAAAACTTTAAACGGTCATCCTAACCCAACAAAGGATTGACTAAAATAACTAGACTCATATAAACAAGTCTAGACTTGATAGAATAGTTTTACGATATATCAGGAGATCTTCAAGTGAAGCATAAAACGAGTGTTTTCTCAAATGAAAATGCTTAGGTTTACTACTCTTGAGACAGTAAACGCGTTTTAATATTTAATAGGTTTATAGATACGTTTGATAATAAGTACATAAATTTTATGTCAAAATACAATTTTTATTTTATATGTATGTATGTCTGTGTGTATGTACTAGTAACTAGTACTTAGATCGCTCGGGTGTAGTGGTGCGTGTTCCGTGTACGCACTCAAACAACTTTTTATTTTTGCAAATATTTGTACCTTGTGGGTTTTCCCCACCTTGGACAGCACGCAAAGCTGTCGGACCCGTCACACCTGATAGCGATTGTTGTTCATAGTAAGGAATCTATGGCTCACCTGATGGTTAATGACTATCGTAGCTTATAGATGCTTGTATCATCAAAGAAAAGTCCGTTGCTTAATTTTATTCTCAATCCCCCAAGGTGATCTGGTCATCTTACTCACCACAGGCACACAACACTGCTTGAAAGCAGTATTTAGCTGTTATCTTCTGTTAGGTCGAGGCACATCCTTAATCAAGATGTTCCAGATTTTGAACAGGATATTTCCTGTTGTACCCTAACTTGTGGATTTTTCGTAACGAAATGCAATTATTTTATTGTAAACTAGCTGACCCGGCGAACTTCGTATCGCCTAACACAAACCTTATCGTATGCTATTAAAGTTCAAATTGACTTTTAAGTATTATCACAAATCTTTTGTATGGGAGTATAGAAAAGTGTTGTTTTTAGACTTTTTCAGGAAATTTAAATTTTTTTTTTAGAATTTTTCTCTCCGTAAGAACCATCCTCGTACTTCAAGGAATATTTTAAAAAAAGAATTAGCGAAATCGGTCCAACCGTTCTCGAGTTTTGCGCTTAGCAACACATTCAGCGATTCATTTTTATATTATAGATTACCGAGTTTTTGTTTTTTTTTATATATATTCTTCAACCTTCCTCGGTAAATGAATTATCCACACACTTAAATAATTTTTCAATTTGAACCAATACTTTCTGATATTAGCGCGTTCAAATTAACAATTAAACAAACTCTTCAACTTTATATTATAATATTATTATAAATGTATAAAAACCGTTTCAATACGTTTCCGTTATTTATTAAGCTTCCCATGACACACACACAGACGTGTGTGTGTGTGTAGATTTATCACGTTTCGTTCTACTTCCTTATCATGTTCAATCTGTTTTTTAAAAAGTTAATAAAAATTAAAATAATAATTATAAATTACATAAAAATCAGCCATATTATCGTAATTTGTAATCGCGCAATGGTTCGTGGCGAATATGAACCGATTCAATACGACCCTGTGGTTCCATTCCATAATAACGGTTAATTACAGAAAATTTGAGTTGATACGTAATCTCGTATTGTATTGTTATTGCATTTTTTTATATTTTGATAACAATAATCTACGTTAGTATAATGATGAGAATTTTTTGAGTAGTTATTGAAATAGGTCATAGCAGAATATACGCTTCAGTCTGTAATATCCCACTACTGGGCATAGGCCTATTTCCCCATGTAGGAGAAGGGTCAGAGCTTAATCCACCACGCTGGTCCAATGCGGGTTGGTGGATATATTCCCTACTATGAGTAACGATCGCCATCAGGTGTACATGATAACAACCGGGACCGATGGCTTAACGTGCTCTCCGAGGCACGGTGGGGAGACCCACAAGGACTGTATAAACACCCAGACCACGGCAAACACCTGTATGGCCAATACAAATGTTTGTCATGTGTGGGGATCGAACCCGCAACCGCTACCGCAACAGGTACAATCCATAGCTGTAACCTTTGCGCCAACGCGGCGTCAGAATATATCCTGCTCAAAACCCCAAGTAGCCCCACTGGGGAAGTATCTTGACCTTACAGATGGTCACAGCTAAATAATACTGCTCTCAACAACAGAAACCCATTCTATGGTAAATGGGATGGCCTGAGTTTTTGGACTCATCTGACCAACCAGGGTAGGAAGTAAGGTGTTGCAGTCGTCTATAAGCTACAGTAATCGCTTATCATCAGGTGGGCCGTACGCTTGTTTACCGACCTAGTTGTATAAAAATATTGTTTACGTTAAATGTCCTATTGTATATAAGAACTCAATTATTAATAAATGTCCCATAGCTAGGTGAGAATCTTCTCTTCTGTCAAAGAGCGGAAATAATTCCGAATTTTCCGTAGAATTTTTCGCATCATATTTGACCTGATCCATATTCTGATGACACCATGATTTGGAAATTGACAATAGCTATATCGATGACGTAATTACGTAAAAGGTATCTTTCTGTTAGCAAAAGTTATAAAGTACATAACATTTTAAATTCAACTCTAAGATGACTTTTCAAAACTTGGAAGAGAGTAAAAGCAGATACTATAGACAAGTTTTACATTTACTGTTAAGAGCATGTATAAAATTGTTACAAAAAATATATATATATATATAAAGGAAAAAGAGAAAAATACAAAGAAAATATTTCCAAGTTAATCGTCCCTTCAAACTTACGCCACCGTTTAAAAAACCCTACCGTACAACGCTGTAAATGGCATGCAATTTAGATGACAAAAACTCTCATACTGTGTACTACTCACAGAAGACCACGTTCAAATCACGACCTTCGCTTTATTATCATAAAGTTTAAAATCGATTGGAGAACAATGATCGCGTTTGGGCATTATGATAGGATCTAGGCAGTGAGTGATAGCTGACATTTAGAAGATGGTTGGCCATAGTTGCGGATAACTAAAGCACATTTCGTTCGGAAACTAGTTTTGTGAGGCCGATCGAGTTTTGTTTTGTTTTGGGATTTCGGGTTAAATAAATTGTCCAACGTTGATTGGATTTCAGCGGAATGACGTTGTTGGATCGCTTAAGCTTGTGTAATTAATCCATTCCATCAGAACAATGTAACACTAAACACGGCGTGTTAGGATTTGTGACTGTAAAAAGGAATACTGATGGAATAGTATGATTGGTTTTATGTTACCCTGGTAGCAGATGTGTCTGTAATTAAATAGTAGTAATATTTACTACTATAATAATAAAAAACAGCGTGAGGGGTATACGAACTCCCGGTCGCAACAAAGTTCCGTTTGTTTTTTAACCGACTTCCAAAAAAGGAGGATGTTCTCAATTCGATTGTATTTTTTTTGTATGTTGTTAACGCAGAACTTTTGACTTTGTGGACCGAATATATTTATTTCTATCAAATGAGTTAATATGAAGAGTAAAGGGTATATGTAAAAAGCACAAACCTGTACATGGAACAAATATACAAAATTAAAAAAAAAAAACTAATAAGTTAAACACTGAATGATGCGAGGTAATCAAGTTAATAACAAATAAAAATTTAGAAACTGTAATGTGTGTAATAATGACAATTAAAAGTAAAAGTTAACACAATTCAAAACATTGGTCCAATTATTGATAGAGAGAGTTACAATTTTGTTTGGTACATTTATTGTCGATGATTTGATTTGAGTACCTATTTCTCTGTTCTTGCGTCTGAGGAACTTGCGTTTTATTGCAGATAGTATATAGTTTTCGTAATTTTATTTAATAATCATAACTGCATAATAAATACGTATTCCTTTTTCAAAAAAATGTATAATGCTTTATATACAAACTCAATGGTGTAAACACAGATATAGTTCAGTATAAATTTCGGTAAGTATTCCAAATTTAAATCACATTCCCTGTTTTTAACAGATTAAAAATGACTATTGTTATGTTTGCTTTTTGTGGCAGAATGTTACTTTTTTGAGCAAGTGGTACGAAAAGTTTATTTTATTAATTATATTTTTTAAATTTTATAAAAAAAATCCTTAATTATTATTTATTATAAAATTAAACAAAGGTATAATACATTTAATCATCATATTCAATCACAGTAATAATTAGTTTGAGGTAAATAAAATATGACACATATATTTGAGACCTAATATTATACAAAAGCAAGAAGTGTCGAGAAAAAGTCTTACGCTTTTTTCTATTTCGCTTCTATCCCGCTCAGTCCGTGTACCGCGCGATAGGGAACTTCAGTTCTATAACAATAATCGCCTTTATTAAAAAGTCATTCACAATTTTTAACATACAAATTTTACAGCTTAGTTAGTTGTTGACATCGGTAGTTCGTCTTGCTGTCTAGCAAAGGCCTCCCCTAAAGCTCGCCAGTGTCCGGTTATTTACTTTTTTTCTCCAAAAAGGTCAACTCGTAAATATTCACTCCTATTATGACTTCAAAGAACATATACATGCATATATATCTACATATAAAGTGTATAAGAAAAAACGATAGTTTTAAAAATGTGCTTGATACAGCTTGGTACAGTGCAAATACACTCGAATCGAGTACTTGTTTTTTTTGAAGTCCGTTAAAAAGGTATTACATGCAAAGAAAATGAAAAATGATTGTATATTACTTTATGCTTTGGAGAATATAGACATGTTCTCGGTGTTTTTCCTCACCGTCGAACGCGAGATGAATTTTAAACATTTCAGCGATCTACGTGTTCTTCGTTATCAATTTCAACTCACAATATGACGTGAATATGATGACATCATTATATTTGATTAGATTTCATCAACATACATCCATCACTCAACAATATGTAGGAACGAACAGTAAATAACGGAAATGAAAAAATGGACGAAATAGAAAGCGAAAATTGGAAAAATGGTGAAACAATTGTTTCTACAAGACATAGCAATAAAATGGCTGCAAAAAATATCTGATTCAATAACGTCCAGTAAGATAATAATCCTATATCTTAGACCCAAATTCAAACCCACACACAAACGAGATTACTTAGCCTTTTACAAAAACCAATCACACATGAATTCAACAAAATATATAAAAAATATATTTTAAAATCCCACAAAATCGCGCATTCGACACGTACAAAAGTTCCCGCTAGTTGTCGAGTTATTCGCTTACATTTTAATTGATGTTAACGAACCGTGCAACTAATAACGGTCCGTTTTTTATTGACCGACTAGTTAGTCGGCGCTGTTCCATTTGCCGGCATTTTTTACTTAAAATTTACAGTTTACTGTGCGTGTTGAAACTCAGATAAATATAAGACTAAGATTAAAATTTATATCATTGTATATTGTAATATGAATAGTGTAACTTTTGTATATTAACTACGGTACTGCAGCATTATAGAAGGAATTATCCTGCTCAAATTCAGAAACAGCCCGACTGGGGTAGTACCTCGAACATATAGGAGATCATAGCAAAATAATACTGCTTCAAGCAGTGTTGTGTTCCTTTTAATGAGTAAGGTAACTAGAGCTTGAGGGATTGGAGGTATGTCAGAAACGCGCTTGCGATGCTTCTGGTGTTGCAGGCATCTATAAGCTACGGTAATCGCTTACCATCAGGTGAGCCGATATAGATGCCTTATAGTTGATAACCTATTTCACTGAGGAAGGCTATAGGCAATTTTTTTCTTAAAATCAACGCGCGTGAAACCGAAGCACAAATAGTATTTACATAAATGTATGAAATGTCGACTAACCCATTGGCGCAGTTTGTAGTGAGCCTGCTTTCTGCTCCGAGGGTTGTGGGTTCGATTCCCATTCCGAGTCTGGGTGTAATATAAATATTTATTTATTTATTTATATATGCATTATTTATAAGTATGTTTATCGGAAAAAATATGTAGCTATACCAGTCGGCTGTTACCTATAACTCTAGAATTAAGTTGCTTACTTTAGGAACTAACGACCGTGTGTAAGTTGTGTAAAAAAAATGTAAGTCTGACTAATTAATTTGTAAACATTAACACAATCTGTCAACACTGACTGGATTTTTGAGAACCAAGTGTATATATAACTAGCTGACCCGGCGAACTTCGTATCGCCTAACAGTCGATTCTTTAATTTTATTATTTTTTTTTTAATTTAGAATTTTACAAGGAATTTTCAAGGAATATTTTAAAAAAAGAATTAGTGAAATCGGTCCAACCGTTCTCGAGTTTTGCGCTTAGCAACACATTCAGCGACTCATTTTTATATTATAGATGTACAATAATGAAATGGAGGTAAAAAATATTGTATCGTTTATTTTTCATTTAAATTATTTAACTGGAATATTTGTTATGGAAGATTTTACATATTGTATGCCTAAGAATATTACCCCAAGATCAGTAAAAGTCGAAAAGATGTACCTAGGTATAAAACGCCATTTTCATAAGTTATAAGTACAAGCAAAATTATTAGAAACTGCTAGTGGCATAACACGCACTTAAATATGTCCAAAGCCACAGGATAATGTTTAGTTTACCTTCTAGATTCTTTAAAAATCAGTATAATTATTTTTCTCCGATATATCAATTTACATTCTTTAAAAATCTGAAAGCAACTCCTCATAAATGAAAAACATAATTATTATTCTGTATCATTCACAAAACTCTTACAATATCACAAACTATTATTCATTAAATATTTTTATTTAAATAACGTAAAAACGAAACATCAAACATTTTATTATTAGCGAACTTTTTTTTTATATTTCATCTCGCAACAATGGCGGATTCGAACAGCCGGCAAATAAACAAGCCATTGTTCGCGCGCTCAATGATTTTTATTCATTTTAAAATGGCCGCCGCTGTTGTCTTTTGTTTATGCACCTTTATGAGATATCTGATTTTTCATTGTGAAACAAATTCTCGCATCCAAAGTTTTACATGCATTTGCATATAATCGACGGTATATATTTTGCATGTGCATTGTTTATGAATATTTAAGTAGTTTGTTAGTTGAGGGTTTTAGTGATTCTGTCTAAAAGGGGGAATATGTGTAATGTTTTGCAAACGTGTTTTCCCTATAGCAATATTATTAATATTTTAGCAAAGTTGTAATAATTTTGATGAAAATTGAAGCTATTATTTATTATTATTATAATTAATAATAATTGTATGGATCTTTTGATGTTTTAAATGATTTTAGCATGATGTAGTTAATTGACTGTACTGTACAAGTACACTGACAAGGCACTTGCGCAACTGCTCACTTAATGTGTAAAAGTGTTCGTTATAATTATGTTTTTATTTTTATTTAATGTTTTTTTTTTTTTAAGTTTCAATCAATAGTAACCGAATTAATATGTAAAAGGTTGAAGAAGCGTTAAAACGTTCGAGTCAAAAATTTAACCTAAAGAGGATTATATCGAGATTAAAAATTTAAGCACAGTATTAAAAAAAAAAAAAAAAAACGAAAATTATGTTTCTGTATGCAAGTATGAAAACCGCGAAAAGAGCTAAAAATTACTTAAAATAACTAAATATTACACTTTAAAACTTCAAAAAATTATATAAAAAATATCATCAAAGCGATGTCGAACTTATTTATTAAATCATTTTTAAAAGAAACATGTCGAAATAAAAAAGAAACGCTAGATTTTATCGTTGCTTCGAATAATCCCTATTTAATTGATTGTTCGATGGAAGAAAAACGGTTTAGACTATATTGAGCAAGAGTTCCGCTATGAAAACGTTTTTTTAAAAATAAACCGAGCTTGCTTTAAACTATGATCTATTCATACAACGCTTGCAGTGTTTATCGATAGCCTTATACACTATACAGGATTTGGTATTTACGTTTTTTTTTTGCTTAGTCCACAATTTTATATGGTTGTGGCAATTTCTAATAAGTTATACTAAGAAAAATAATTGTTAATACTGATGAAATTTTGTAAAATAATATTATTAAAAATATTGATAAACATAAGCGCCTAATGATGGTCACTCTGGTGTAATGGTGCGTGTGCCGTGTCGGCGGCGCCTACACCGACGGCCGCGGAGTGGATATTTGTGTTTATATTAATTTCCGGTCTGGTTGGTAGTCCTAATGGGTCTCCCCACCGTACCTCGGAGAGCACGTTAAGCTATTGGTCCCGGTTGTTATCATGTAAACCTGATAGCGATCGTTACTCATAGAAGGCAATATATCTGTCAACTCGCAGTAGAACAGCGTTGTGGATTAAGCTCTAGTCCTTCTCCTATATGACGAAGCCTATGCCCATTTGTGGGATATTACAGGCTGAAATGTAAGCGTATGATTTTTAAATAATGGAGGAAGATATCACGTAATAATTATAAAAAATAATCCAAATATAACCAAAAACAGTTACAATAACAGCAAGTATCAACAATGTCTTGTAAAAGCCTGAAAACTGACATAACTAATTTAAAACCTTGCATAAATTTACTGGGGAGACGTCTATAATATATAATTGTGTTTGCAGACAAACGAAAAAAAACCGACTTCAATTACATCGACAAGTAATACAACGTAGATCGACGAAAAAATAATCAAGTAACTACGCGTTATCAAAGATTACTCAAAAAGTAGTTATCAGATCTCGATAAAATTTAAATGTGACCACATGATAAATATCAGATTTTAATAAAATTAAAAATTATCAAAATGGTACACCCAGTAAAAAGTTATTGCGGATTTTCGAGAGTTTCCCTCGATTTCTCTGGGATCCCATCATCAGATCCTGGTTTCCTTATCATGGTACTAAACTAGAGATATCGCCTTTCTAACAAAAAAATAATTATCCAAATCGGTATATCCAGTAGAAAGTTATGCGGTATAATACAACGTAGGTCGACGAAAAAAGCGTCAAGTAAAAACGCATTATTAGATATAACTCGAAAAGTAGTTGTTAGATCTCAAATAAATTTAAATGAGACCAATTGACACACACCACCTTTCGATTAAAAAAAATGTGTGAGGACCTCCTCCTTTTTTGGAAGTTGGTTAAAAATGGATAAATTCTATGACTTCTGCAACTCTTAAAACTGACAAAAGAAATGAAGCGTTAAAAAGTAAAAAACACAGGAGAAAGTTCAGTCACGGTTCCAAGTAGCGAAATCCACACAAACTAAGATCTAACAAAACAAAATTTTACCAAACCTGATCTATATGTCTTAACATATGCACCCCAGTCCTGACCACTCCGTGTTATGCAAAATTGGAAATTTGTCAAACAACAACAGATAGCGTGCTGGACAGAAGGATTTCGGACCGAATAATCGAAATGGATGAATAAATTATGGAAATGGAGAGACCATAAAATAAGTGGTTGACATGTGGAACGAAAATCTAATATTTTTGTATCCAACATATAGGAAAATTGATTTCCTCGAGCGAAGTAATTGATTTAACAGTTACCTAAATAATTATAAATTAAATTACTACGAATAACATAATAATTAGATATAGTTTTTATTAACCGCCTTATTTAACCGTTAATAACCTTAATTTGACCGTTTATATATATATATATATATATATTATGTGTGTTCGCGTATAACTTCGTCGTTTATGAACCGATTTTACTGATTCTTAATTTGTTGGAAAGCAGATATCTCAAGAGTATAACCACGATAAGGAAACTAGAATCTGATAATTGCATCCCAGAGAAATCAAAGGGAATCTTCGAAAATCATAGCAGCAACTAGTGTATTTGTTAATTTTTTCCTCTACTTACATTGTATTGTATTTGTCGATGTAATTGTAGTCGGTTTCTTTCGTTCGTCAGCAAACACATGTACATATACATAGGTATGAAACGAAGCTGCAAATTTCGAAATGACCAACACAAAACAAAGGAAATTACGCGCATACATACGTATTTTGGCAATTCGTTTTTATCTAGACCATCGATATATCGAGAAAGTACAAGATATGTATATCAATAACATAAATTATATGTATATCCGATTCCGAAGCTAATACATATCAAACAGTTGAACAGACTTAGAACGTAACTAAAATTTTAGAAAAGATTATCAAATATTTAGAAATCGAAGGATTAACCGGTAAGCAATCTGGCGGACCACAAACAAAATCGATTTTTTTTTTATACCCTCAATAAAATAATGTTGGAATGTTTGTTGTCAGCGGCGCACAGCTGATATCACGGGATCGATTAAAATTAAACCCGCGGACAATTGAACATGTTTCGAGGTTAATCGAGGCATCAATATTGTACGTTACATTCACAATAAAATAAACCTTATGGATGACCTCGTGATAATTTATCAGTTTTAAATTTTATATAAAATTTGCACTTTATATTATTTTAACGTGTCATAACACGTGTCGGGCGGTATAAATATTTTAGAAGTTATTTTATAAGTAAATAAATATGATAACACTTCAGCCTGTAATATCCCACAGCTGGGCATAGGCCTCTTTCCCCGTGTAGGAGAACGATCAGAGTTTAATCCACCACGCTGAACTGATGCGGGTTGACGGATATATTACCTACCATGAGTAACGATCGCTATCAAGTGTACGTGATAAAAACTGGGACCGTTCCGTGCTTTCTGAGGCACGGTGGGGAGACCCACAAGAATTGCACAAATACGCAGACAACGGTAAATATCTGCATGACCGATACAAATGTTTGTCATGTGCGGGGATCGAACGCGCAACCGCCAACGCAACATCCACAAACAAGTGCTGTGACCGTTGCGCCAACGCGTCGTCAAAATGATAAACATTCACTAATTAATTTTTACTATTCTTACATATATACTAAACTCTTATGTAGACAATTAAGTAAATACATGTACTAGGTAACAGTCGGCTGGATATGATTATCTTCATATTTTGGAAGTTATACTTCATTTTGCGTGTTAGGAAAAAATGATGAGAGTAAAAGTTACGATGCGCGCGAGTACCAACACAAAAAACCATCACCCTGAAGTTAGCTAGTCAACGAAGAAGTTCGCAACGTGAAGTTAGCCAATGAAGTATAACTTCTTACGTGCGTACATAAAGTACACTTACATAATACGCACATAAATAAATATGTTTTACAGACTCGGGCGGAAATCGAGACCACAACGAAAAAACCAAATCATTTTATAATATTAATTTAAATATAGAAAATCATCTCTCAAGCTAAAATCCACTCTATTATGTTGGGTTTTAAAGTCATAGTTGTTACTACTACACATTGACGATTTTAAAGTTAAAATTCACGCACTCAAATTACAAATATTTAATATAAAAATTAGTATAATACAATTTTACTTAACCACATCAATATTGTATATAAAACTTAACCGCATCCCTGAATAATGCAGCGGGATTATTAAATATTAATTACTGGCACGTTGTTGCCAAATGCCGAACACGCCAAGCGAGATAACACTTAATTGACCGTGATTATACTGGCATATCGGCCCCTATTGTGGAGCGTAATTTAAGAATATTTTAACAATATTGGATATGATATACTGTGATTTGCTGTATGGTTACGGCAGTATAGAATAAAGCCACCCCCTCTGTTTCCGTGGGTGTCGTAAGAGACGACTTAGGGATAAAATTGTTCCACACTACTACCCTGGAACTTATAAGGCCGACTGATGGCGGGATAACAATCCCACAGCTGGCTTTAAAATACACAGGCTGAAGATGGGCAGCAGCGTCTTCTGTGCGACAAAGCTAGCCCCGCGGCCAGCAACCCGCCTGCCCAGCGTGGTGACTATGGGCAACACAGGTTTTGTGGAGGCCTATGTCCAGCGGTGGACTGCGATAGGCTGAAGTGATGATGACTGTGATTAGTTATAAAATGTTTCACAATTTTTTAATTGTTCATATACGGTGGACAACAATTTTTTAAGCCTACTTAAGTGAAGAATATTGTGATTTTATGGTTCAAGAGGTATTTATAAGTAGCTTCCTGCTATGACCTACCATAAGTAAGCCTTTGTCTCAAACGTTTTTACCATCATCGAAAAAAGTGGTTTTCCACATCACACAATGTGAAATACTAGATCTGTGTCTTTATAATGAAATGGTCACCGCGTGATCATGACCATGGTTGCTGTAAAGTATCCGAAACGTCGGGCATCTAAAAAATTTAATAAACCGCGATAAAATCCGAAAAAAATGTTTCATTATTTTTTTTTTTTTTCTTTTATTGATTTTAGGGACTTTTGTGCTACAAGGACATGCCAGTCCCATAAATGTTTCATTATAATGAGTAAAATTCACGTAAACGTTAGTAAACAATATATTAAACCTCATTTTCATTTGTTTGTGCTCTGGTATACACTTCAATGATTCTTCTTTTTTTGTTACGGTATAAGCTGTCGGTCAAATCGACAGTAAAAAAAAACGAAAACAATAAATGGAGAAACATTTTTAACACTTTTTTTCATTTTTCATCCTATCCCAAAAAACAAAACAAACAAAATATCGTGGTTGATAACGAAAGAATACAATTTGCGAAACTATAAACATGAACTTTTAAAAATCGAATACATATTTTAAAAACAGCGTGACACAAAAAAAAAAAACTCGCTATCAAACCTCTTTCTACCGAGAATAGAAATTCTTTCATGGACTCGGTAGTGAAGTAGTCCGTTTATGAAACAATAGATATCCATGAAACAATGGGAATAACGCTCGTTATTCAAAAGGCAGTAAAATCAATGCGAGCCAACTCCCAAGATTACTGTCGGAGCACGTATGCTGCCCGCAGCGACTCGTCGCGCTACTAACGTTGTATATTACTATTTTTTTTTTAATTACGTCAACTTAAAGTATAGAAAGGTATACTAATATTATAAAGCTAAAGAATCGTTATTTTGATGAAGGGCTATCGTTATTGGGAATTGTCACAATTTTTTTTTTATCTACCTTCCCGAACTAATATAAAACTCGACCAAAGACAAATGAATTATTTTTTAAGTAGTATCTACACATTTGCTTAGTCGTTTATATTACAAAATATAGGTAGAAAAAAAAACTAATAATAAAAACGTCTACCTACCGATTTGTTGCTCTGAATGGAAACAGTTCTTTGTTCCCTCGTGGGCAGAAAACAGTTAATAACGCGATTGTTTACGTTGAGCTTTATACTGTAATTGTTTCGACGATTTGCCGGAAATTTCACAAAAACCGTAGCAAAAAAAAAAACAACTTAGAACAAAAAAATAATATATGAATAAAAAATATATTATTTACGTAATTTTTTTATATTTTAATTTACTTAACCGCTTCTATATTTATTGTTTTCGGTTTGTTTTTAGCATCTATTATTTTCTACTGAATTTATTGAAAGTTTATACCGTCATAGTAGATAAAATAAATGAAAAAGAGGTTAAACATGCAACTTTTACACGTTCTATTATTTTATATTATTATATAAAATAAAATAAAATATATAAAATTGTTTTTTATTTATCAACGAACAGAATATAAATCACTTGAACCAATAAGTAATTCAATATTGCGTTCTATTCCGTAGCTCCGCTACGTGCTACGAAAGTGCCACGATACGTAGCAAATCGCAACGAGACTACAATCGATGTTAAGCTGTTCAATATTGAGAATCCTCCACAAATTGCTTTAACAGATACCACTTCAAGGGCAAACGCATACGAAACTAACGAATCGATTTATATAACTATGACTAACTGACTCGGCAAACGTTGTCTTGCCGCTAAACGCTATTTAAAAATAGGGGTTGATCGTAGAGGGTTGAAAATAAATAATTTATCTAAAAATGAAAAAAAATAGGGGTAGATTACCCGTAACATTTAGGGGGATGAAAAATAGATGTTGTTCGATTCTCAGACCTACCCAATATGCACACAAAATTTCACGTTGGTCAAGCCGTTTCAGAGGAGTTTAACTACAAACACCGCGACACGAGAATTTTATATATTAAATTGAGCTATGCCATTTGTGACTTCGTTCGCGTGGAATAGTGACTTTAGACAGCATTCTTTTGGAAATATCTTTTGATTTAACGTGATTCTTTAAATTGGCATAACTTTTTTATTAATGAATCGATTGATATAAAACAAACACTATAGATTACGTGAGTCTTACTTCAATATATTAATGAAAATTGCATCGAAATCGGATACGCCGTTTTGAGATTAGCATGCACAAACATATTTACATTTTATTATAAAATGTATGTGTTGATTATTGTCGTTATTAAAATACGAATTAATTGTAGAATGTAGTAATTTCGGCAACTGTTATTGTGTTGTGTTTGTCTGGACCTACGGTACAGGAATAATGTCGTTTCATGTTTGGTCTACACTATAGTAAATTATTATTTACAGTTAGTTTAATCTATTGAACACCAAAACTGTTGACTACTATTCTACTAACTATTCAAAAACGGGATATTTACCATTTCTATTAATTTTAATTTTGCGGAGCTCGATATTTCGACATTATCTACGAATATCTTGTTCACGAGTCAAATATAAAGAAGAATCGATAAAAGACCTAAAAAGATCAATTTATCCAATTTTTAAATATTAGTCGTTCTCAGCACAGTTTTTTTTAATATTCGTATGAATTATTCAAGACCAAAACACTCTCTCAGTAAAAATATCATACACAAAATAGTTGCTAATATAAGCACCTAAACGAATTGTCCAAACAATATTGACCCACACAAGGACCTATGCAAACAGCGACCAGCTGACCCTAAACTCCCGAAGTCCTTTATCAATATCATCTATAGAAGAATGCAAAGGGAGAGTCAACGAATCTGGCCTATTCACAAAAAGGGCTGTAGAATGAGAAACGAAATTTTGAGAGCGACCTTTTCTTTTGTTACCTGTTTATCTTGTGTGCCCTTAAGGGCTTGATTTAATATATCAAGATGCTTGTAGCCCAAAATTTTTCCGTACTGGATAAATTCCATTACTCGATATCTACGCTTGAAAATATACCCTTCTGCAAATAAACGCGCAATGTGCCAGTCAGTGTAATTGCTAATAAATTTTCGCAGGCGAAGTGAAAATGGATAAATAACGTAATGAAGTAGTCCTAAATTTACAGCTGAAGGAAATATAAACACGTTTTAAAGCCGACGTAAAAATAAACACTTTTATTACTACCATTAGTGCTTTGATGTATTTATTTTGTGCGGCGTTTGACTTACCGTATATAAAATGGATCGTTCAAGTAATCGAGTACACATTTGAAGCAATTTTAGAGTATAACAAGTCTTGATTAACTTTCAATTTGTTTCTAGTTTCAACAGAAATAGAAACTGCTTAGATGAGTACTTGTTGACTTTCTTGTATCTGTGAGCTGAGTCTACAATGTCGATCTATGTATAGTAATATAATTTAGTAATATAATAAATACTTTTTAATTATAAACTTAACCGATTATAATTAAAAAGTAAAATTATAAATAGGGAATATAATAAATGACGGTCAACAAGCAATTTAAATTCCACTTTAATAAAATATAATTTTGATAGATTTTTGTCTAGTAAAAAAAAAATGTGTCTGTGCATTCACACGGAAGTGAAATTTCTGAAAAGTAACCCGCAAGAAAAAAAATCACCATAAGTATAAATTCTTTGTAATGTATTCTGTCTCATTCTCTCCTGTATATCTAAGTGTTTCTTCATCGTAACACATTTTCGTTTCATTGAGTTTCAGATCACGACGTTTCTAAAGAAGTTTTACTTCGATAAAATTTTACAGGCAAGAATATAGTTGATGAGGGCTTTTGTCTGATTTATGCGATGTCCATTTGCCACTGGGAGTAAATATGGCGTGTTTTTTTTTATGTCACTAGGTCGGCAAACAAGCGTACGGCTCACCTGATGGTAAGCGACTACCGTAGCTTATAGACACCTGAAACACCAGAAGCATCGCAAGCGCGTTGCCGACCCAATCCCCAATCCCCCCAGGAGCTCTAGTCACCTTACCAACAGAAACACAATACTGCTTGAAAACAGTATTATTTTACTGTGATCTTCTGTAAGGTTGAGGTACTACCCCAGTCGGGCTGCTCCATATTTTGAGCAGGAAATTCCTGCTGTGCCCTACCTCAGTTACCTCGTGTATATGAAAAAAAATATTTAACAGCAGTGGTCACTAATGACTCGACATGGCTGACAACTTAAGAAAAATTTCCTAATTGATATAACCTTTTATTTAGAAAGCAGGTTATTTAATATCAATATTGAGATAAGAAAATAATGATACGTATTTTAATGATAATATAAGAGGACATCCAATTTCCTGTTGTTGAGTAGATTTTCTGCTAATAGAGGATGTTAGTATGGAACATCAAGAATAGCCTTACTTCGCTTCTTTATTAGAACGGGATAATATCAGCGACTACTTATGTATATAAGATATTTAAAAAAAAATCAACGATCGTATCGAATACTGAAAAAAGAAGAAATATTATATTAAATATGCTGCTATTTAAGCACCGTTGGAAACCATTAATAAAAACAAATGAATAATTGAAGAAATACATAATTATATTTTTTGATACATATATGTCCCAATACTGGAAGTTTCTGGTTGTTTACACACCACTACCACTTCAGTCTATCGCAGTCCACTGCGAGGACATAGGCCTCTACAAGCTTGCGCCAAAAATGGCCCAAACTCATGTGTGTTGCCGACAGTTTCCACGTTGGGCAGGCGGGTTGGTCACCGGAGGGCTCGCTTTGTCGCACCGAAGACGCTGCTGCCCGTCTTCGACCTGTGTATTTCAAAGCCACCAGTTATAAGTTCCAAGTTGGTAGTGGAACTACGTTTACACACTTAATTCTTTTTAGGAGTTTTTCCTTAAAATATAATATTACTTATCTATTATAAAAAAACTAGAATTATGTACAATCTTCAATTACATGAAAAAGTACAATACAACGTAAGTAGACGAAAAAAATTAACAAACGCAATAGTCCTCACAACGATTTTTTCAGGTTCCCCTCGATTACTCTAGGGTACCGTCATGTTATGGTGAATAAAAGTTGGTTGTTTTTTTCGTTTGATAGCAAACACAATTATTTATAGTATATGGATTTGTAATATCCCAAAATTCTAACATAAATACGCAGACATAGACGCAGTTTTCCTGAAGTGTCTAATCTCCATTATTTTCGCTTACTTAACTTTTGTTGAGAGGTTTTTAATGCGGCTTACATTATTACTTTAGATGTTTTTTTGAATAAAACACCTTATTCCTATTTCAAGAGTAAAATCTCAAATGTTGAATAGATATCTGTTTCTAAAAACAACGTAAAGCCGTCGGCCCCGGTTGTTATCATGTACACCTGATAGCAATCGTTACACATAGTAGGGAATATATCCGCCAACCCGCATTAGAGCAGCGTGGTGGATTAAGCATCTGATCCTTCTCCTACACGGGGAAAGAGGCCTATGCCCAGCAGTGGGATATTACAGGCTGAAGCGTCTAACAACAATTCTTAAACGCTTACTTATAAAGCATTAATTTTGAACTAGTAAATAGAATTTCTATTTTTTCTATACAAAAAAAATCTCTTTGAGATTCTTGAGCCTAAAACCAACTAAATATTTCTTAATAAATACAGTGAAACGACACATGAAATGCACTTATAGAAAAATATTTCATTCAAGTGCTCAGATACTCTTAAACTAGCAGAAAATGTTTTTAAAATTCAACATAATCTCATTTTTACTTACACTCAGACATTTCTCGAAAGCGTATCCTAAAAATGCATCCAGTATTTTAAAACTGTTTACCGCCCCGAGTAAGACTCCCGTTGTAATGTTTCAAGTTTAGAAAATGATGAATTTCAAAGAAGTTCTTATTGTATTGTATCCTATCAGCTTGTAGTTAAACATTTCAGAATGAAAATAAACTTTGACCTAATTCTCTTCAATATCCGTATTAATTAATTAATAATAAATTCTTATTAATAGAGAGAAATTAAAATCAAGCCATCATAATTAGCTATGAATAGGTAACTTAATTATCAGAGCATGTGTGTGAGTGTGTTTGTGGATAATGTATGTGTGTGTGGTTCTGCTTAAGAGTTTTGTCTTAGTGTGAGTATAAGGACTATTCTCAGTAATTATTTAATTTTAACAATTTCAAGAATCTGTATAAATCCCGAAAACAATTTAATTACTAACAAAACTGAATTAAGACGATCAAAATTCAATAAAAACATGAAACTTTAGCCGTAAACCGTGCTTGTATGCCGCGAATGTGTTCCAGCCGTTTTAATCCCGATTGTGGAGAATGAAAGGACATTTGTGTTTCAAATTAAAACATAACAAATTATTTTTGCGTTATTGGGGCTGGCTTATTCTGATAACGTAACATGAGCCGATCTCATTTTCAAAAGAAGAATGTTGCTTTTATGTAGCGTTGAATAGGGATTTATACAAGCATGGAAGTATTTAGAAAACATTTGTATTTGGATTATTGGGATAACATAAAGGAGGGGGGGGGGGGGGGTAAAGAATATTTATTCTTAAAAAGAATACAATATTCACTTGTATGAGAACATTAAATTAAATTTACAACTTAAATCGTATGGCGATGTGCGGCGAAACGAAACAACAATCGCAAAACATACAAAGAATTGAATTTTTTAAAGAGGGTATCTGTGAATACTTTGTACTATTGTTGATACTAGTTTTATAGGAAAGCACAGATTGATTAGAATTGGAAGTGGTATGAGTTAGTAGAAATTGAATATATTTGTTTGTTTTTTATTTATTTTATGATAAGTCGAAAAGCATTTCCGTCTTTTTTTTTCGAGAATTAGGTATTTCTATGTCCTTATGGTTTCTTAATTTTGTTCTTCGTGCTTGATGTTTTTGAATTGAATTTCTGTGTGAATATTTTTGTTTAATATTTTTCGAACTAATATACAAATTAAGTATTTCTAAGTTTGAATAACATTCATAATCCTCGAGTCTGTATAATTTTTTTGTAGTAGATGTTTGGAAGTCATACTTAAAAAGATTTTTAATCAATTCGTTCTGTTTGACTTGAAGTTTAACTATGTTTGTTGGGGCCGCTGAACCCCAGATTTGTATTAAATAGTCTAAGTTTGGTTTAATTAGAGAGTTATAAATAGTATATTTACTTCACGTGGAAGACATTTTGAAACATTTCTTATAATTCCGTTTAAGGTAGTAAGTTTAGTTTTTATTTTATTAAGATGTGGCTTCTAAGTTAGATGATTATCTAGAATCAAACCTAGATTCTCTTCAGCCACTTTATTTATAGCTTGATTTTTACGCACTAGAGGCTTATGCTGTGCCATTTTTTTGGCTGAAAAAGTTTATGTAATTTGTTTTACTAATGTTTATTGTTAGTAGATTATATCGATATACAGGCGTATACTTTCAATGTATGAAAGTATATGGAGAAAATATCCTAGATGACCTAGATCTTATAGAAGATTACACCTAAATAATACAGATTTCAAGCAGTGTTTTGCAGTGTGGTTCCTATGTCCGAATTCTTACAGAATCTTCTTTTCTTGTAGTTTACTTTACGATTCATCCTCTAATATCCCACAGCTGGACATAGGCCTCTTTCACCGTGTAGGAGAAAAATCAGAGCTTGATCTGCGGGTTGGAGTTACTTTAGCTATAAATAATTCATTAAAACGAATATGAGAAAAATTTAAGCGTAATTGGTTATGAGGTCGACCACGTAGATATTTCATACTTAACTATTAAAGATGCTTAGTTTTTCGATGATAAAAAATTAAGGAAAAATAAGAGTTATGAAAGGAAAGTAATTAAGATTTAAAGAAATCGATAATTTTTTAACCGACTTCCAAAAAAGGAGGAGATTCTTAATTCGACTATATTTTTTTTATGTATGTGACTTCAGAACTTTCGACTAAGTGGACCGATTTCGACAAAAAAAAAAAAAAATTCAATCAAAAGGTGGTGTGTGTCATTTGGTCCCATTTAAATTTATTTGAGATCTAACAACTGCTTTTCGAGTTATACCTAATAATGCGTTTTTACTTGACGCTTTTTGCGTCGACCTACGTTGATTTATACCACTTAACTTTTTACTGGATGTACTGATTTTGATAAAAAAATTTTGTTGGAAAGGTGATATCCCTAGTTTATTGTTTATCCATGATAAGGAAAACAGGATTTGATGATGGTCCCAGAGAAATTGAGGGAATCTCTCGAAAATCCGCATATTTTTTTACTGGGTGTACCAATTTTGATAATTTTTAATTTAATCGACAGCTGATGTTTATCATATGGTCACATTTAAATTTTATCGAGACCTGATAACTATTTTTTGAGTAATCTTTGATAACGCGTAGTTACTTGACTATTTTTTCGTCGATCTACGTTGTATTACTTGTCGATGTAATTGAAGTCGGTTTTTTTTTTCGTTTGCGAGCAAATACAATTATTGATTTTTGTCTACGAAGAAGAATCTTAAACGAGAAACTGCATAGTATTTACATACTTGTTTAGGTGTTGCCGTATTTTTATACTTTATTTTTATACTATTTATTATTTTTATAGAATTTTTTAAATAAATTTTTAACAATCTTTTATCCAATTTCTATTAATTGTGAAAATGTCTGAGTGATCTGTGTATGTGTATGTGTGGCTGTACGTTTAGCAATAAGACCGCCTTTGTATTTTATATATTTGTTTTTTTCATAGTGTGGTGTACAACATAGGATATCATTGTTATTATAATGTGGTTGTAACATTTATGAGTAATAAATTTTTTTCGCAATAATTATGAATAGATTTAAATAAATGTTGGTTAAACTAATAAATAAATAAATTAATATTAATCATACATACTATCTATAATTATAATTATTAATTGAAATAAATTGCCGAAATTTAAGTACGTGAATAATTTCTAACAAAGTATACTAAGTTAACGCTACAATAAACGCTTCACACTCAACGCCCCCAGTAGGATTTAATCCTATGTCCGGAAACACACACAATCCACAAGCACAAACGCCCAGACTACGACAAACATCTTGGCCAATATATGTCTGTTGTGAGCGGGGATCGAACCCGCGACCGCCAGCGCAACAACTTACGCTGTGACCGCTGCGCCAACGCGTCGTCAAAATCAGAATCAGGTTTTTTGTGTGTCTTGTAATGCCAGAATAGTGTTTGTCTACAAGAGTATGTTAAAAAGTGCCGTAAAAATATGGCCTTACAAAATTTCCTGGGTCAGCTAGTTTGAATAAATAACATTCGGATCTGATTTCTTTTAATTTCAAAATCGTTTAAACAATTCAATTGTATTATGTAAGCTAGTGAAATGTCAATTAATATCCCACTAAACAAGAGGAACGACTTTCAATAATCTTGCAAACCACACGAACAACGAATTCCAGAACAGTTCCACCGCAGGCGATCCAAAGCACGTAGCCTAAGTTAACCGAACTGCGAGTAAACTAGCCTGACTCCTAGAGTGAGCGTCAAACGGTAACTTTTTAAACAGCTAACTTATAAGTGTGAGTTGAAGCACAGATGGGACCACCTTGTAAACTATCGGGAATAGGATTTGTTATCTCTGATAATAGTGTTATAGTTATTTGCTATTTTTTTCATTTATATATTTATATTATTTTTGCTGTGTGTTTACGGCAGTAAGAATATAGCCACCCCCTCTCTTCCCGTGGGTGTCGTAAGAGGCGACTAAGGGATAACACAGTTCCACTACCACCTTGGAGCTTAAAAAGCCGACCGATGGCGGGATAACCATCCAACTGCTGGCATTGAAATACACAGACCGAAGACGGCAGCAGCGTTTTCGGTGCGACAAAGCCAGCCCTGCGGTCACCAACCCGCCTGCCCAGTGTGGTGACTATGAGCAAAGCCAATGTGAGTTCAAGCCATTTTCGGCGCGAACTTGTGAAGGCCTATGACCAGCAGTGGACTGCAATAGGCTGAAATGATGATGATGCTATTTTTTTATCCTTCTAAGGTGACAAACAAGTGCACAGTTCTGCCATATAATAATCAAATATCGTAGTGCATGGACGCCTATGAGCTACTACTAACTGCTGCGCTGTACCAACTGCGTTACTCCCTACTGTCAACTTTTACCAAGTTCTCTTGATACCTTCACCACCACAGCTGCACAACACCACTTCAGAGCAGTGTTATTTAGCTGTGATCTTCTGTAAGGTTGAGGTACTTTCCCAGTTGGGCTGTTCTAGATTTAGAACAAGTACTCTGCTGTGCTTTACCTAAATTTCATTGTTAGATAATCTTACTCTGAATAGTACACTTAGAGCATAAATGACAAAAATGTATAGCAAAAGCTATAAATTTACTTATGTTTTAACAATTTTTTTTCCATTTTACATCAAAAACAATATTCAAATATACATTTGAATATAAGCCGTTAATCGCATCCAAGCGTTCGAAGTTTTACAGTTATCCCCACTCGTTCGGTTACGCATATATCCGAATATATCCGAAACCTAATATTTAGGATTCGTGGCCACGCTTTAATTTCACAGCACTTGATGCGTTGGTCGATTTCGAAAATTGGTACAAGCTGCACTTTATTGATACAATTGGTAATTAACTGAAATCGTAACTACACATATGTATTTAAATATACAATTGTATATATGGCTTTATATTTTCGATAAATTATATATACATATATTATACACCCAAACTCGAGGCAGGAATCAGACCTACATTCCCCGGAGCAGAAAATAGGGTCACTGCAAACTGCGCCAACGGGCTAGTCAATAATATATCCATAAATATCAACAGCACATCCGTAAATATGTTTGTAGGAAAAATATTTATAATTTAAAAATCTTTCGAACCTCTTCCGAAAGGAGAATGAAATTGTTTTCGTGCGAACCCCAGACGCATGGTTTCAAGCATTAATTATATCAGTGCAGTATATATGTCTGTAGATTAGTCGAACAGAATAAATTTAGCAAAGGTCTCTTTGAAAATCAAAAAAATCCAATACCTCTATGTAATTTCATAGCCAAGGCAGTTACATAATCGTGCAATATAAACATTTAACTCAATTAGACTCCTTAATCTTTTTTATATATATATATATATATCTCACCAGAAGCATCGCAAGCGCGTTGCCCAGCCAATCCCCAATCCCCCAGGAGCTCTGGTTACCTTACTCACAGACAGGAACACAATACTGCTTGAAAACAGTATTATTTAGCTGTGATCTTCTGTAAGGTCAAGGTTCCATTTCCTGCTGTGCTCTACCTCAGTTAAAGTTAATAACAAAAGATTACACGTTTACACTTATTTGATCGCCAATTATAAAATTAAATTTAAAAGATTACATATTATTACTATGGGCAAAACACATGAGTTCACGTTATTTTTGGCGTAAACTTGTGGAGGCCCACGTCCAGCAGTGGACTGTATGGGCTGTAATGATATTATTACTATTGATATATTATATATTATTACTATTTGACCAAAGATGATAATATATAATTATAAACTAAATATTGTTCAAAGCATTCCATTTGAGAATTGAACCAGTATCCATCTCTACCGCTGCCCGACCAGCATCTGGGTATAAAAAGCATTTGTTTTTCTTATAGCACCTGCAAGTTTGTAGCAAACCAAAAATAGGTATTTAGCAGAACTTGAAACGCATGGTGCTAGAGTTTGCATTCAAACGTTGCAACTCATTGTTATGAGGTATTTTAAGTATATATAAATATTATTAAGTAAATGTAATTGTTTCTAAATTGCTTATTTTTGGTTGGAAATTTATTTGTGACAGAAGACGCTGCATCATCATTATAATCTTATGTATAAAATTCTCGTGTCACAATGTTAGTTACAATACTCCTTCGTAACGGTTGGACTGATTTTTATGAAATTTTGTGTGCATATCGGGTAGGTCTTAGAATCGGCCAACATCTATTATTCATATCCCGAAGTAATGAGGGGCGAGGGAATTAAGGCGAGTTGGTAGGGGTGGTGGTTAAGGGGGGGATTAAGGGGGTTAATAACATAAATGGCAAAACAACGTTTACGCGGTCAGCTAGTTTTAATATAAATATTGAAATGAGAAAATCAAAAATTAATAAATTCCTTCTTAAATCTTCAATCCTTCAATTAATTATATGCATATTATATATTATACAAATAGTACTTTCAAAAATCATATTATTCTTAGCGAAGACATTATCTCGGTACAAACTGAACGTACATCAATTCCTCGGGAACGTACCAAACAGCCTTGGTATTAGCCTTTATCTCTGAAGGCTTGGGTGAATCGGCGTATGGAAGAATGTTGTATTTAAGCAACATGTGTGCCAGAGCGAATTGTACCGTCATGTAACCAAACCTCTTGCCTGAAAGAAGTGATAAGCATAAAAAATTAAATGATTTTATTTTTCCATTTTTTATTTTATTACGAAAACTTTTAGAATAATTACGAAATATTTAGAATACATTTATACTACAAAACGTACAAACGTGTTTTGATATAGTAAACAGTAATAATCGCTTTGTAAACACGAGAAGGAATAACAAAATTATAACTCCAAATTTCCGATTGCGCAAAAAAAAAGTCTCAATTCTGGTATATGGTATTCACATATATAATAAAATTCCACAAACAATTTTGCAATTGTCTCAACATAACTTTAAAGTTTTCATTAAAAAGAAATTAACAAATAAAGCGTATTATTCTGCGTAGGATTTCATAGATGATAAAAATGAGTGGACTTGATGACGCTGTATATTATGCAAAATATTACTAATTTTGTACTAAAATAGTTGGAGGTTAGTCCTCAAGAATCGATTTTCATATAAGGCCCCCGGTATGAAAAAATCATCATCATCATCATCATTACAGCCCATACAGTCCACTGACATGGCCTCCACAAGTTTTCGCCAAAAATAACGTGAACTCATGTGTTTTGCCACCACGTATGTCACCATAGTCACCACGCTGGGCAGGCGGGTTGGCGACCGTAGGGTTGGCTTTATCGCACCGAAGACGCTGCTGCCCGTCTTCGGCCTGTGTATTTCAAAGCCAGCAGTTATCCCGCCATCGGTCGCCTTTTTAAGTTCCAAGGTGGTAGCTGTGGAACTGTGTTATTCCTTAGTCGCCTCTTACGACACCCACGGAAAGAGAGGGGGTGGCTATATTCTTTACTACCGTAGCCACACAGTACATGAAAAAATATAAGGCGTAAAATCTACTGAACGAATGGCCTCATTAGGTTTCTCGTACGTTTCTCGTATTTGATTCGTTTATTTACCATTTGATATGGTATTAATCTTTTTCTTAGACTAGTAAGCCTATTTAGACAGTCGATCTCAAGGAGTGAACTGCAGTCGTGCGTCAGAGCTGATACACACACTTTTTATACATTATTATTTTGAAAAGAGAAACTGCGGAGTTTCTAGCCGATTCTTCTCTGCAGAATTTAAATTTCGAATCGGTGGTAGCTTTACTTTAAAAAAATAATCACTAAAAAAAATTAACTTATAAACTAGTCGTCTAGTCTACTAAGTCATGATAAAATCCACGATCAAAATTAGTTAATTTGGAATAGTAATAATATAGTAAAGGAAAAACATAATTTACCAATACAAGCCCTTGGTCCCTCTCCAAAAGGTAAATAGGTGTAAGGCTCGATGTTATGCTTATTTTCTGGTAAAAATCTCTCAGGATCAAACTTGTGAGGTTCGGGAAAGTATTTAGGATCTTTGTGCATTCCAGCTGCGTTAATATAAACTACGGTACCAGCTTCTATAGTCAAGTTGTCATCTATCTTGTAGTCTTCTGATGCAACTCTGTCAATCCATCCCATTAGAATATATATTCGAAGCGTTTCTGTAAAATGTAATTTTTTAACGATGCCATTAAAACACATGAAAGTTAAAAAAGGCTTTAACTTACTTAAAATATTTTTCCTAGACCCTTAAATTCTAATGAAACTACTTTTTAACCGACTTCCAAAAAAGGATTTAACTGACCAACTTCAACAAAATCGAATGTTTTTTTTATGTATGTTATCTTAGAACTTTTTCCTGGTGAACCGATTTCGATGATTATGTTTGTTTTTTATTTTTTATTTTATTTTAAAGCTAGTATGTCACATTTGGTCCCATTTGAATCTCACTGAGATCTAAAAAGTTCTTTTCAAGTTATATCTTATAATGCGTATTTCATTTACTATTTTTTCATCAATAGGTTGTATTAAACCGCATAACTTTTCACTGGGTATCCCTATTCTGATGATTCTAATTTTAATAGAAAGTTGATGCTACTTTTTTGATCCCATTTAAATTTGATATTTGCAATTAAATTCAGTTATTTTTTTGTTTGCGAGCAAACACAATTGAAACATGATTGTAGCAACCAAGCAAAGACTTCTTTAGAACACTCTTTATTATACAGGTCGTAATAAACACACAGAAAACCAAGATCTCTCTTTACACTTAAATCGTTGTGAGTATGGAATCGACGAGAAGGAGAGCTGCCCGACATTGCATAGAGCCAAACATTAGAATTAGTTTATGGGGGCATTTTCCCTAATGTGACAACAGTACTTCTCGTCCGGAAGGGCCTGAGCCTTGTGAAGCAGAAACAGAATCACGATGTGAATCAATGTCCCATTCTGATCGATTCTGAATTGGAACTCGTTCATTATATCTACCCCAAGAATTCCTATACTATTATTGATATACAGTGAAGCGTTGTGAAAAATCTACACTAAAAGACGTCTTCGTAGTGGTAAGCGTACAAACTTATGATTTCTGGGGACTGGACCTCACGGTCGCTTGAACTCAGGTGGTGGGCAGTTTCTGGACCTTATCTGCCTCCTGCAGATGGTGGAGGGATTGACTTGAAAGGGTGAGCATCCCTTCCGACGGGGACGAAAGGCTACCACTAGGGGCGTCGTCATGGTAGTGTGCGAAAGCGATCCCATGGCGTCCCCACTAAGGTGTCGGCAAAAAAGATGTCGGTTTTGGTGGATAGTTTAGCATAGCACATTAGGATGGGAGCTCCACACTCCCATCACCTTCGGGTGGCAGAGCTAGCTGCGTAAACTGCATTTCCACCGTTTAACCACGGAAAAAGGACAACCACGCTGTGAATGAAAAATAACTTTCTTTCCACAATGGTATCAGTGAGGGCTTCTCTTCTTCTTCTCTGCTTTTTCTCTTCGTCGATCGAGTCGATCGAGTACATAATAGCTAAACAAAGAATAAGTATTTTTCAAATTAACACGAGTCGCTGTTACTTAAATGATTGAAATTAATTTATTTTTATATGTTTATGCTGTAAGTTAAATTAGAAATATTCAAGAAAGTTCAAAAAACGCCATGTTTCTCTATAATTGCGTTCAAGGAACCTTATTCCTAAAATCATAACACTCGAATTGTGTATAGTGCAATTGTACTTTACCTTTAATGACAGCGTTAAGATATGGCAATTCCGTAAGTGTTGTCAAATCGAAGTCATCATTTCCCTTACAGCGCACAGTTTCTGATAATTCTTGATATAATTTATCCTGCGAATAAAGAGCTATTAAAATTAAACTTACAGTTTTTGACGAAATCTATAGATTATTATAAGTATTTTGTAATGTATTTTAATTAGTTGAACCTGTACATAGCATTTTAAGAAGGGAATATTAATAGCTTTATCTCTTGTCTAGTTATTTTAATACCTATTAATACTCTAAAAACAAGTTAGGATTCATTCTGCAAATTACTAGCCCGTTGGCGTAGTTTGTAGTGGCCTTACTTTCTGCACCACAAGTTGTGAGGAAACTGGGTATATTATTTGTGTTTAAAAGCATCTCCAAATGGGTTTGCAAGGGTCAATTTTGGGCCCTATCTTATTTATGACTTTTAGTAATGACATTCTCCATTTTAAGCACCGTGATTTATTCTTTTTAAACCAAAAGGAATACATTTAAATATTTCGATTTTACATAAAAGGTGTATCTCAAAATTTACTCATCTTTAATCCGAAAAAGGACGTTTTTCGAAGGTTCATTGGATTTGCATAAAGTTGATAGTTTGTAAAAATATTAAAGTGTAATATTGATAACATTACATCTGCTACTTTACCCCTAGGATTGCATTGCTCAATAGAGTTAAAGCTGCTATAAAAGGAAATTAATATTTTTCGAAACATTGTCAATCTTTACCTATTATTTCTTATTTTTTTTATTTATTTACAGAAAAAAATACAATTTGTGTGATGAGCAGTGCAACCAAACCAATGTACAGTTTTACAGTAGACTGCGTAGCTAGATTAACATTATAATGTCAAAGATATTATTAAGCTACTATGATTTCCAATGACAGTAATATGTTTTTACAATACAACAATTGTGACTTGTTGTGTATAATAGTCTCCTTTATTATAATTAGCTTATTATAAATCAGTATACCTGTATTTCTTGATTATGTGCTAGTTCATAAACCGTAAATGTCAGAAGTCTTCCAGAAGTATCATACCCACCGAATAGAAAGATAGCAGCCTGACCTACAATTATATCATCGGAAAAACCTATAAATAGAATTTTGACAATAAGTTAACACTTCTTGTATTACTGTGATTGACAATTAATAAATTTTAATTAACATGCTACGTCTTACTTTCATTTTGTTTTTTAATATTATGCAAGAAGTCCAATAGATCTTTCGCGTCTTTGCTTTTCTCATTTTTTTTACGTCGCGATAAAAGTATTTGAAATATTTTTTTAAAAGAATTTATTGAAGATTTTGGGAAAAACTTAAATCTGCAAGAACAAGAATCATATTATGCACTTAAATTGAAATAACGAAATAATACTTACATATTAGGTACAATTTATAAATATTACGTAAAACAAACCTGAAAACATCAACCAGTTCCGGAATGAAGAATATGCTAAACCAGCGTATACCTCTGAGGAAAGTATATTTTGAGAAGTCCTTAGTGATGTCCCTTAAAGGACCAGCTCCCGTCAAAGTAGCATCGCTCTTAATGCCAAACAACGTAGTACCGATTACGTCGGTTGTGTAATCAATGAAAAGAGTCTGAAAATATTATAGATATATTTTTTATACTTATTTCATTAGTTGAGAACAGTTAACTGGTGTTAGCAAAATAAATCTAACAAAAAGGGACAACATAATTGATTTGCAAATACATCTATGTTCTTTTTAATGTCAAGGCGATTGACATTGACACGATGTGATTACTTTGTAATTGTATTAATATATATATTTTACATTTATACACGTATATTATACTATCTTGATTATTAATGTATGGATATTTGTATATGAGTATGCGTAAGTATTATTGAATCTATCATACACTATTTTTATGCATCCGAAAATTTTCGCATTTTCGCTAAGCGCTTCAATTGCTATCTTGGTCAAAAATTATAAAATAAGTCTCGGTTTTATCATTTGTGAAATGTTGATTTGAATTTGAAGACAATAAGGCTTGAAAGTAAAACCACAATGGAACTTTCATGTGTTTAGTATTCATGATTTTTTCGAGTCAGGGGTACCACTGCAACTTCTGTCGAAAGTTGTATTGTGGTATACGGGTATGCGACCCCGGCTTCCCGAGCTGCTACTGTCTCTGGCCCCCTCCCGTCGAGACAGTAGTATCCCCACTGAAAGTCTGCTTCGGCGAGGGTGGCAACCCAATGTAGATATTGCGAAGGGGTTTGGTACACTCGGCGATTCAGCAAGGCAAGGTGGATGGCCTAGGGCGACGGCAGAGGGCGTACAGTTACCGTCGGCCAGACACATCATCCGACCTCTTCCACAGTCGTATCGGTTCACCGTTCCACTGAATTAGGGAGGGGGAGGACGAGTGTGTGCGCCTGCGTATGCGCGAACGCTTGCGCACCTTAATATATCCTGCGCAGTTGACTGCTTCCGATTCATGGACTCCGTGTACGCTAAGTCCTATGGCGATGGGTTGAGGTAGAGAGGCCCGGCGGGATGCGAGCCGGGCTTTGTCTGATACCTACACATAGGCGGCCCCAGGGGCGTGAATACACGTCCTGGTCGCCTTCGCATTGCAAGTATGGGACGACAATGCGAACTCGGCAGCACCTGGGGTGACAGAGCAGCCCTATTTAGGGAGGCACTGCTCTCCTCGCTCAGTCGAGGAGGGGGCTAGAAAAGGTGCCCTAAAAAAAGGCTCGTCCCAACCCGGAAAGTGGTAGTAACCGCGGCTGCCACTGCATCAATCTAATTCGTGGTCGACGTAACAGAAAGAGTAAAACAATCATGAAACCGCCTACCATGATATTTGGCGCGTGGAATGTAAGAACGCTCATTGACCGAGATGGCAACGCCTGCCCCGAACGCAAAACCGCTATAGTAGCTCGTGAACTTCTTCGTTATAATGTCGATGTGGCTGCACTCAGCGAAACACATCTCGCTGATGAAGGAGAGCTGGTGGAGGTTGGGGGCGGTTACACTTTCTTCTGGAAGGGTACCCCTTCATCTGAACCTCGTAGGTCTGGGGTAGGATTTGCCATCAAAACTCAATTAACAAAGCGACTTCATGAATGTCCTGTGCACATCACGGACCGCGTTACCACGCTGCGCCTTCACCTGGACTCGGACAACTACCTTAATGTCATCAGTGTTTATGCACCAACGCTGGACAAGTCTGATGACATCAAGGACAAATTCTATGAGGAATTATCTCAATGCCTTAACAACATCAACAGCGAAGAGCAGATATTGCTGCTAGGCGATTTCAATGCCAGAGTTGGCCGAGACTATGAGGCTTGGCCTGGAGTTCTGGGCAGACATGGAGTCGGCAACATGAACAGCAATGGTCAGTTGCTGCTCAGTCTATGTGCTCAATACGACCTTGCGATATCGAACACTATGTTTCGGCTTGCCGCTAAGCACAAGACAACCTGGATGCACCCGCGGTCTAAACACTGGCATTTGATAGACTACGCCATCATACGGCAACGAGATATCAGTCAAGTACAAGTCACCCGTGTTCAGGGATATTCCGGTATGGGTTATTTACCTTTATAAAACGGTACTTATCGAATCAAAATAACGGTAAGAGAATCATTCGGTAACCGAATCATATCGGTAATACAGTATCGAAATAAACCGGTAGTAGGCATAACGCTCGCGTCGTAAGTTTAAGCGGGCAATTCCCGTTCTTGTAGCTGCGCTGCGCTAGCTCGGATTGCGGTCCGAACGTACACCATATCTCTATCTCATTCGCTCCCGTGTGTTGCGTGATTTTACTTAAAACTTATTTATTTGTGATAGACGACAGGCCCAGGGCGTGGCGCGAGCAAGTTTTCATCTCTTTTTCGCGTTAATGTTTACATTGCATATAACGAATAATTCAAAACAAAAAACTTAATTACTTTCATAGTTAAAGAAGCCAGTCTTATGAAAAACCAAGCATTATCAATAAAAGCAAAGGAACATTACAGATTCTTCATTTCAAACGATGGCTCACAGATTTTGTCTCCCTCTGTTACTTCTCCGAATCATTTAAAACCGAAATACATAACGTTATATTTCGGTATTACAGTTTAATCGGTAACCGTTTTATTACGGTTTTGGAACCGAAATAAAACGGTAACCTTTTCAATCGGTAACCGATTCATACGGTAACCGTTTCAAACGGTTACCTTTATGAATCGGTTTGGCGAACCCTGCCCGTGTTATGAGAGGTGCGCACTGTTGGACTGACCATCGACTCATTGTCACCAAGCTAAGACTCCGCCTCCGCCGGCCTCGTAGATCTATAGAGAAAAAGCCTGTGTGTTTAAACGTGGATAGGCTAAAGTGCTGCGAGGCTAGAAAACAATATGCCGAAGCCTTATCGGGAAATCTGTTGCCTGCTAATGAGACAGATGATGTCAGTGCTGCTTGGGGAGCTATGTCTAGTCATATTATGGAAACCGCGTTAGCTACATTGGGCACCAAAGACCGGCGTAGTGAAGACTGGTTCGATGACAACAATGAGGCTCTCCGGGCAGCACTCGACAAACATCGGGAACTCTTGCGACAGCACAGTAGAAGAGGCGGAAACATTGCGGCGGTCAAAGCGAGTGACCAAGAATTGCGCAAGCTGTCTCGTCAGATAAAAGATAAGTGGTGGCGTGACAAAGCTTGTCAAATGCAGTGGCTTGCTGACACTAATCAGCTTCGGGAGTTTTACTGCGAATTGCGAAAGCTGCTTGGTATTTCCTGCCGAGCAAAAGTACCTCTGAGGTCTTTAGACAGTTCACACCTCCTCACTAGCAAGGAGGAAGTATTAAAACGCTGGGCTGAACACTTTAACACTCTATTCAACGTGGATCGATCAGCATATCTGCGAAACATCAGCTTAATGCCTCAACTCCCTTTATCTATCGAGCTAGATGAGCCACTGACGTTCGACGAGGTTGTCACCGCCATCAGACAGCAGAAAAATAAGCGGGCAGCTGGCATTGACCATATACCAAGCGAGCTGTTGAAGTACGGCGGTAAGGATTTGCACACGTCTCTTTGGAAACTGTTTGTCCGAATGTGGGCGGAGGAGCGAGTCCCAGACGATTTCAAATTGTCTCGTATTAGTGCCCTTTACAAGAACCGCGGCGATCGTTCTGACTGTAGTTCATATCGCGGTATTTCAATATTATCTGCTCCTGGGAAGGTCTTTGCCAGAGTTCTATTGAACCGCCTAAGGGACTTATCAGAAAGGATCCTGCCTGAAACCCAGTTTGGCTTCCGACCTAACCGAGGCACATGTGAAGCTATTTTCTCGGTGCGTCAACTTCAGGAGAAAAGCAGAGAACAGGGACGTCAGCTGTATCTCTGCTTTGTTGACTTGGAGAAAGCATTCGACAGTGTGCCTCGCGAAGCCCTCTGGATAGTACTGGGAAAGCTAGGATGCACAGAGAAGTTTGTGAGACTTCTGCGACTCCTGCATGACAATATGCAGTGCTGCGTCTCCGTAGACGGCGAACAGTCCGACTTTTTTCCCGTTACTTGTGGGGTAAAGCAAGGGTGTGTCCTAGCACCCACACTGTTCGCCCTATACTTTGCAGTAGTAGTCAAGGAGATCCTACAAGCTGTTTCTGAAGGAGTTCGCATTCGCTTTCGCACTGATGGCAGTCTTTTCAACTTAGCTAGCCTTAAGGCGCGCACCAAAGTCTCTTATGCATTGATCACAGAGATCATGTACGCTGATGACCTGTGCTTTTTGGCAGAATCCCCAGACGGCCTGCAACAGCTAATGTCCGCTTTCCACCAAGCATGTTGCAAATTCGGCCTAAAGATCAATGTTAAAAAGACGGAAGTAATGTCTCTAGACATCCATGGTCGGGAGACACTGACCATTAAGCTTGGTGAGGATGTGCTGAAACAGGTCGATAAATTTCGTTATCTGGGGAACACTATAACAGCTAATTGTGACCTTGATGCCGAGATCAACAGCAGGATAAGTGCTGCAGCTGCAACATTTGGAAAGCTGTGTTCCAAGGTCTTCTGCTCGCATGACCTTAAGCTGGCTACTAAGATCTCGGTTTATATGTCGATCGTGCTGCCAAACCTTCTCTACTCTTCCGAAACCTGGTGTGTGTATCGTCGTCATATACGCACTCTCGATCGATTCCACCTTAAATGCCTGCGCACCATCATGAAGATCAGATGGTCCGATCGGGTACGTAATACCGAAGTTCTAAGACGGGCCAATGTTGGTGGCATTGAGGCATATTTGATGCGTCGCCAACTTCGGTGGTGCGGTCATGTATCACGGATGTCGGAGGAGAGAGTGGCGAAGCGCATCTTTTACTCTGAGCTGGAGGAAGGCCAGCGAAAGCATGGTGGACAACTCCTCAGATACAAAGATGTTCTGAAACGTCACATGAAAAGATGCAATATAGAGCCCTCTCGATGGGAGAGTTTGGCAGCACAGCGACCGGAATGGCGCGAGATCGTGAGGGAGCGTACTGGTGAATTTGAGGAGCAGCGACTAGCTGACCTCGACGCCAAGCGCGATGAGCTCAGGGACCGTCCACTCGCCGCCATTCACTTTAACTATGAGAGCGGTAAGCTCACTTGCCCACTTTGTGCAAGGGAGTTTACTGCAAAAATCGGCTATATAAGCCATCTGCGTGCGCACCAGCGCCTAGCCCTGTAAGGGGTCGAAGTGGTCGCCATGGCCGAAATTCGGCCGGATACATACATTTTATGCATCCTTAAGAATATTGTACGTTTCCTATCCGTCACTACTATATACCGTGTCATGTGCCCAAAGGTTATCTTTTTTATATATATTGTTAGCATAATCTCGATTATTTTAATACGTTTTGTAACGTCATGCAACAACGTCAATAAAAGCAGTCCCTACCCGTTCAGAGGGCTTTTTGCTTCTCGGCTTTCGGAACGATAGGTCGTTGTTTCATGACGAGCGCGTTGATCATTTTTATATTCAAAGTAAAGGTTGTTTGCTTGGTTAATTTAAATTGTAATTCTCGGTCATTATTTTCGATTAATTCCTTCTTTTATATTGAAATGTTTAATTTGTTTTTCTTTTATTATTTGAACTGCATGTGTTTAGTATTTTATATTCCTAACTTTTGATTTTGCACTATTGTTAAGTTACCTGTTTTGATTTTAGTTTTGTTTTTTTTTTTGTGAAATGCATGCTATGTCCACATCTAGGAGACTCAATTGTACATACCTACTTTACACTTTGTCCTTCACTTTATATGTCTATATTAAACGATTGTAGTCAGTTTTGTGGGCTAATAAAAAAAAAAATGTTTGTGGTTAAGTTTAATTTCGTGATAATTGTTGTGTTTGTAAAAATTTGTAATAAATAGAAGTTAAGTGTTCGATTTTCTGTCTTTTTTTTAAATAAATAAGTTTGTTTCTCCTAAAAATATATAAAGTTATATCCACATTCTTATAATGACGGGCTTTTGTTATTCCGATTTTTATTTTTGTTAGTGATCGTTTACTTGCTACACTACTGCAGCTTACATTAAGAAAACTAATTATTCTATCTTAGTATCCCTAATGCAGACGTGAGTCCACCGACCAAAGGTTATCTGGAAGAAATCGCTCTTCGGTCATAAGATCGCCTTTGTACATCTTTTTTTTTAGTCACCAGTGTTTGTACGATTTTATTTTTGTGATACCCACACATTAGGAATTCTAAACATTTTTGAATATCATATCAAAAATTGACCGCTCCAGCGGGGTCCGAACCCGCGTCTCCGACTGACCGTGTTGGCGCTCTAGCCAATTAAGCTATGGAACAATGTACCCGCTAGATCGAAATTTTTGATATGATGATTTTATTTCGGTCAGTCGGAGACGCGGGTTCGAACCCCGCTGGAGCGGTCAATTTTTGATATGATATTCAAAAATGTTTAAAACACCAGTGTTTGTTTATATTTTGGTGTACAATAAAGAATATATTATTATTATTATTATTAATGTCACTGCAAGTCTAGCTGCAGTACCTTACTCCTCAATATGAAAATAAAACTTGATTCAGTAGCAGTAAATACATAGTCTATTAATGTACATAATTTTTTTATTACCATCATGTCAACCTTGCTGTTGCGATCATTATGGATTCTTTGAACTAATTCTTTCGATTTGATTCGAGTGTAATCTTGAAATTTTCTGAGCTTTGCACTTGTAAATAAACCGCCAAGTTGCAGTCGTAAATGTGACCAAAGAGGATCCTGTAATTAGTAATATAGTAAAAATATATGAGTAAAGTATAGTTCATCAAAACAATATTTTAATGTACGAATTGTTATAATCAATCTTCAATCATAAATTTAGATTCGATACTTGCATCTGTTTTGTTTAACCGACTTCAAAAAAAGGAGGAGGTTACTCAATTCGACCGTGTATACATATATTTTTTTATGTATGTTCGGGGATAACTCCGTCTTTTATGAACCGATTTTGATAATTCTTTTTTTGTTGGAAAGGAGATATTCCTAGTTTGATACCGTGATAAGGAAACCAGGATCTGATGATGGGATCTCAGAGGAATCGAGGGAAACTCGAAAATCCGGATAACTTTTTACTGGGTGTACCGATTTTGATGATTTTTAATTTAGTCGAAAGCCGATGTTTATCATGTGGTCACATTTAAATTTCATTGAGATCTGTTTACAACATTTGGAGTAATCTTTGTTAATGCATATTTACTTGACTATTTTTTCGTCTACCTACGTTGTATTACTTGTCGATATAATTGAAGTTTGGTTTTTCTTCGCTTGCCTGCAAACACAATTATTATAACGAAATCAGTTCAATTCAATTTTAAATATTTTGACGATACTGTAAAGTCCTCACATCTACAAATTGAAAATTGTAAAATATCTCACTTCGCATTCTTAGAAACAGCAAATACAGTATAAATTTACTTATGACTAGCTGTGCCGGCGACTTCGTCCGCGTGGAATTTAACAAAATTTATTGTTAAGTTTGCAGTTAAAAAAAATCTAAAATAAAACTAGCCTAAGTTAATCCTTATTACATCAACAATTTACCACTGAAATTCGGTCCAGCCGTTTCAGAGATTACCCGGAACAAACAGACAGACAGACAGACAAAAATCGTAAAAAATGTTATTTCGGTATATGTACCGTGTTTACATCCAAATGTATTTAGTAAAAATTGCTTATCTTAATATTAAAAACAGACACTTCAATTTTATTTATTTGTATAGATATTTCCTCTTAGATTAAGCTGTCAAGACTCTCGACTACTACATGGATCACACAGATTTTTTTATGTTTACCTGATATTAAATTTTTATTTTATCAAAATAAACGCTTTACAGTGCCCAGAAAGAAATTACATCTTCAGTTAAAATTCTGCGTTAAGTGTCCGGACACAACATCTAACCAAAACATTTGTATAGAATACACAAACATCACTTGATGCACCAATATGTCGCCAAAACATGAAATAATAATTAATCATTATAACGAAACAACTGTTTCGGATTTTATCGCGTTTTATCAAGTTAATTAATAATAAATACTACAAAATGTAAACAAAAAAATTAATGATTACTAACCTTGGCAGTAAAGAGATTCAGTGAACCAACGGGGTCTGTTTTACCGGAACTCAAGAGGTGATTTTTGAAGATGTCAAAGTCTCTATTTAATATGTTCCTGGCTATAGTCGGTGAATTGACGAGCAGACCAGGTCTCCAGAAGATCCAAAAGCCTACATAGGGCCTATCATAATGTTGATGATACACCCTTTCCAACCAATAAACCTGAGTCATAATATAAAGAAAAATAACTGATAAGAATTATAAATTAAAGAAATGATAAATATAAACCGGTATTTTTTTTTCACGGTCAAAATATTTTTACTTAGTAATTAATTAATAATCAATTCATTAGTAATTAAGTGATGTGTTTGTTAAAATAAAAATAGTTATCAATAAGCTATGATGTGTTTAAGTCAATCACAAGTTCACTGCTAACAAATATGATTTATCTCCTGTAGTATTCTGTTCCTGTGGTGAGTAAGATCCAGCTCCTGGGAAGTTTGGGGATAGAATCGGTAAATCGCTTGCAATGCTTCTGGTGTTGTTTTATTTATTTACTAGCTGTAACCGCGACTTCGTCCGCGTGGAATTTAACAGAGTAACTATTGTTCAGTTCGCGGTAATAAAATAAAAAACAATCTAAAATAATAGCAGCCTAAGTTACTCATTATTATATCAGCTATCTGCCAGTGGAAGACCCGGCAAAACGCTCCAGCCGTTTCATATTAACCGGAACAAACAGGGAGACAGACAGAAAAAAAAATTAAAAAATGTTATTTTGGTATATGTGCCGTGTACATACATCCATAATTATGCATTTAGTAAAAAGCGGTTATTTTAATATTACAAACAGACTAAGACAAAAAACAACGTAGCATCATTAAAAATAAAATTACTAAATTCTTTAATTATAACATAATTATACTCGTATACAGAGTAACTTTTGCGAACTCACCACAAACGCATGTTGTGTAATATGTGTTGACAATTTGGATGTATTTATCGAGAAAAAAAAATTAGTTATATCAGCTGGCTGTTACCAATAACATACATTAAACTTTTTATATTAAAATAGTAATAATAAACGCCTTCACGCAACAGCCCTCACTAAAATTTACTCCAATATTGGGGTTCCGGTAATATACACAATACACACGCATAAACGCCCATACCACGGAAAACACTTGTACGGCAACCGCTCATGGCAAACAAAAATTTTCCATTAGCAAAATTTTCCATTAGCGGCAATCAAACCAGCGACTGCGAGCGCAAACAGCCAGTGATGCGACCGCTGCGTCAACGCGTTGTCAAAATATCTTTAAAGTAAAAGTTAAAGTCTTAATCTTACGATATTCTCTCTTAGCAGGAAAGTCATGTTGCCCACAAGTGGGACTGGTGGCAGATAGGGGACATCACGATCTGCCCAATATCTCTTGACCTTAGACCACCATAAGTGAAGTAAAGTCACAAGACACAAAGTTACAGTAATTAATGTCACATAAAAATACATAGTAATAAGATATAAATAATCACAATTGCTATTTCTGAACTCAACAAACTGATTCTCTTTGTTAATAACGTTCGAAGTACAGTTATTAATTCGGCGTCTTTAAGACGACTGAATACTAAAACGTAACCACCCTGTAATATACTAGTCGACTATCAGATGTTTAAGGTTAAAGATCATATTTTATATCTCGAAAGAATATAATTAACCGACATTAGAAATCACAAACACTAAAACTAAATAAAAATTTATATGTCGGGTACAACGAAATACAATATATAAACGAATTATAGTTCAGACAAGAAACAAACAATATGAAGGGTAGAATAAAAGTAACTATACACAAGTTAGCAGAAATATGCGCAACTAGAAGTGTCATCGTTAGGGATTTATTTGTATGTTTCATTATATAACCAAAATTAATACTCAAGTGCCAACGTATTATTTGTTTTGCTCTATTATATGTGTAGAATTTTAGAAAATATTATTTATTATTTTTTTACTGTACTGTGTGGCTACGGTACTAAAGAATATAGCCACCCCCTCTCTTCCCGTGGGTGTCGTAAGAGGCGACTAAGGGATAACACAGTTCCGCTTCCACCTTGGAACTTAAAAAGCCGACCGGTGGCGGGATAACTATCCAACTGCTGGGTCTGAAATACACAGGCCGAAGACGAGCAGCAGCGTCTTTGGTGCGACAAAGCCAGCCCTGCAGTCACCAAACCGCCAGCCCAGCGTGGTGACTATGGGCAAAACAAATGAGTTCACGTTATTTTTGGCGTAAACTTTTGGAGGCCTATGTCCAGCAGTGGACTGTATAGGCTGTAATGTAATGATGAGAAGCGAGTGAAGAAGTTTCAAGAAACTGTGTAAATCCAAAAAACATTTTAATTACTAACAAAACTGAATTAAGACGATCAAAATTCAATAAAAACATGAAATTTTAGCCGTAAACCGCGCTTGTATCGTGCGAATGTGTTCCAGCCGTTTAAAACCACTCAAAGAGTACTCTTTAAGCCTACACCTAGGTCACAAGTCCTAGGAAATTCTCTGAGTTTCTCCTTCTGCCACACGATGGACCCAGCACCCGATCGTCTTGAACACTTTCTAGAATGATGAAGTCTAAACTTTTTGTAATCTTATTTCGGGATTCTTGCGCGGCTTCGGATAATTGTCCTATAGTTAAAATAGCATAGTACTCAATGATTTTTTCTCCGTGAATAAGTATTTTATGCACGGACGAAGGCATATAATACCAATTATAAATATTTACGTACAGTTGGGCTGTACTATATGCGTATTCACCGAACTATTTTGAATTAATAGCCATTCCAGATGACATAGTTTGTAGTATTATGTACATTCGTTTTATAAATTCTACGTCTACACGTGTAATGTCTGTAGAGCAAGAGTAATTCTGAAAAAAATCTCCGAGCTGTGTTTCCGTCATTACTATTTCCAGTGCCTTGTCGAGGTTTATCGACATGCAGTCCCATTTCCTCCCTAAACCGCTTTTGTACCAGTTTTTTCTTTTCGTCTTTGTTTTTTTTTTTATTTTCAGATGTAGTAGCAGACCACTTGTAAGTAGTCTTCTATATTATTCCCATTTATCAACAAATTACACAACTCTCGCTTGCTACAAACAAATTCATCCATTTTTCAAATCACTTAACTTTTGGGAATATTTGAATCATCATTACAGCCTATACAGTCCACTGCTGGATATAGGCCTCCACAAGTTTACGCTAAAAATAACGTGAACTCATGTGTTTTGCCCATAGTCACCACGCTGGGCAGGCGGGTTGGTGACCGCAGGGCTGGCTTTGTCGCACCGAAGACGCTGCTGCCCGTCTTCGGCTTGTGTATTTCAAAGCCAGCAGTTGGATGGTTATCCCGCCACCGATCGGCTTTTTAAGTTCCAAGGTGGTAGCGGAACTGTGAATATTTGAAAATAGGTATTAACTGCTTTTTAGGGCAACTGACTGTCTGACCAACAACTGTGAATTTTTCAGGGCCCGCCTTCCTTTTATAGATGCATATTCCTTTTATAGTGCAAAAAGATAAGAAAATAGTAATTTGCACTCTTCCCATAACCAACCTGTTTTTAATTCGACCCTAATAGATAAGTGACCATATTTTATCAAGTAAGGTCGTCAAACTGTATCAAAACCAGAAAGAACTATTAATCATACTCATCACTGTAATGAACTTTTTATCAATTGGCCTTAATAGATAACAAATGATTTTATGAGAAATAAAAAGAAATTGAAAAAAATAATGATTTTTACCTCGCGATATGTTTTGACAGCGTGACAAAAAAAGTGCAAATATGTGCAATTTTATTTTTCTCCTTGCGTTAGCTAATGTATAAAGATCTTAATACAACAAATATCTCGACAGTAGCAAGCAGCGGTAATGGGTAAACGTCTCGTTAAAAAAAAAAAACTCTAAAAACATACCATATTAAACTATATTGGTTAATTTTATTTTATCAAACTAATATATATAATATTAATTACGAAACGTTAAGAGGAGATTATGAACATTTAAAAAATGTATAATACTTATACATTTATATTAAAAACTTTCGAGTAATGTGGCGTTGAATTGTAGTAACGCATTGTGTCAAAATTGCGTTATTGAACATGAGTTAGCTTTGAAGCCTATTTATACACATTATAACTAAAAAAATAAAATAAAATAAGTAGGATAAAGAAAGCTAATTTATTAGACTATATTAATTTATTACTTTTATTCCATAACAACAACTTTCTCATGAAACGGTTTTGAGACGGCTTTGTATGGGGCTTTCCCATAGTGCGTCGGTCCCGGTTGTTATCGTATACACCTGATTGCGATCGTTACTCATAATATGGAATATATCCGCTAATCCGCATTAAATCAGCGTGATGGATTAAATTCTGATCTGTCTCCTATATGGGGAAAGAGGCCTATACCCAGCAGTTGGATATTACAGGCTGAATCGTAGCGTACTTACTTATACAAGAAAAACACGACGAGACGTCTTGAATGTATGAAGATTGATAGAGACTTATACATATCCTTGAAAAGATCTCACATGTTTTTAATTCGAAAGTGGAATAAGTAAAACAAATAAAAATCGATAATTTTATTTTACATTTTTTTAAGACATCTGATCATAACTAAATACGAGTTTTAAATATTTTTTTTTAACAATAAATAGTAAAAACATTATCTTGGAATGAACTGAACATGAATTTCTTCTCCTGGGAAGAACCAAACAGTCTTACTATTGACTTTCATCTCTGAGGGCTTGGTTGAATCGGGATACGGAAGAATTTTATATTTTAGTAAAATGTGTGTCAGAGCGAACTGTACCGTCATGTAACCAAACCTCTTGCCTGAAATACAAAACAAAACGCAATGCACAAGCACACAAATCATAAAAAAATTAACTTTTTTTTTTATTGTAAGGATTCATTACATAATCTAGATGAATGCATTTATAATACAAATCGTATGATCAGATTTTAATTTTTAAGATATGATAAGTTACTAATTCACCTGAGTACATTTCCTTGTATATCGCAAACGAATGCATTACTCTTTACCTTACCAATGTCTCTTACAAGTATGCATATCTTTACTCATTTTAATGCTAAAATCCACGATCAAAATTAGTTAAATAGTAAAAACTTTGGAAACGAAAAATATAATTTACCGATACAAGCCCTTGGTCCCTCTCCAAAAGGTAAATAGGTGTAAGGTTCGATTTTATGCTTATTTTCTGGTAAAAATCTCTCGGGATCAAACTTGTGAGGTTCGGGAAAGTATTTAGGATCTTTGTGCATTCCAACTGCGTTAATATAAACAACGGTACCAGCTTCTATAGTCAATTTTTCATCTATCTTGTAGTCTTCTGATGCAACTCTGTCGATCCATCCCATTGGAATATATATTCGAAGTGTTTCTGTAAAATGTCAATTTTATGATGTCACAACAACAATCAACACAATAACATACTAGATCGTTCAATAAGTCCCGAGACTAACCTGGAAATGGTGCATATATTAAAAACTCTTTTGATTTTTAAAAAGTACTGGCTATCAATATAAGAATATGTGTGTCAAATTTTTAAAAATGGAACAATAAAATTATTGATTTTGAAACATTTAAGTGACGCTACGGTTGTAATTTCGATACAATGGAAAAAAACGAGTTTCGCGTGTTTATAAAACATTGTTTTTTAATGGGAAAAAATACCGTTAAAGCACAGCAATGGCTTATAAAATGTTATGCAGGATCAGCTCCCTCTAAAGCAATCATTTGTCGGTGGTATGCCGACTTCAAACGCGGTCGCATGGACACCAATGATGGGGAACGCTCAGGTTGTCCAAATGAAGCAGTGACTCAACAAAATATTAACAAAGTCCTCAAAATCGTATTGGAAGATCGGAAGGTAAAAGTGCGAGAGACAGCCGAGATAGTGAAGATTTCAGCTGGTAGTGTTTTCACTATTTTACATAAAAATTTGGCCATGAAAAAGCTTTTTTCTAAGTGGGTGCCGCGTTTGCTTACAACTAATCAAAAGGAACAACGTATCAATGATTCAGAGCGATGTTTGGCGCTGATGAATCATAATAAAAAGGATTTTTTACGTCGATATGTAACAATGGATGAAACCTGGATATACCATTTTACTCCGGAATCCAATCGGCAGGCAGCGGAGTGGAGAGCGGCTGGTGAAAGCCGCCCGAAGCGTCCAAAGACTCAGTAATCGGCCGGTAAGGTTAGGTTAGGTTAGGTTAGGCGTCTATATTTTGGGATGCGCATGGAATACTTTTCATCGACTACCTTGAAAAGGGGCAAAATATAAATAGTGACTATTACATGTGCTTATTGGAGCGATTGAAGTACGAAATTGCGGATAAACGGCCTCACATGAACAAAAAGAAAGTGGTGTTTCACCAGGACAACGCGCCTTGTCACAAGTCCGTGAGAACGATGACCAAAATTAACGAATTGGGCTTCGAATTGCTTCCTCATCCCCCTCATCCCCCTTATTCGCCAGACTTGGCCCCCAGCGATTACTGGCTGTTTGCAGACCTCAAAAAAATGCTTCAGGGTAAGAAATTTGACTCAAATAGTGAAGTTATCGCAGCAACGGAGGCTTATTTTGAAGCCAAAGACAAATCGTTCTACACACATGGGATAGAAAAGTTAGAAAAGCGTTGGAGGGACTGTATCGCTCTTGGAGGAGGAGACTATGTTGATAAATAAAAATTAATTTTATAAAAAAGACTTTTTTTTAGTACTTAGTCTCGGGACTTATTGAACCACGTGTTATTACAAATAAAGAAGAGTGTACAAAGGCGTTCTTATCGCGTGATCTCTTCCAGACAACCTTTGGGCATATAGGACACAGCGTAGTGAAAAAATTAATAAAGTTAAAATTAATTAATTGATTAAATTAATTAAATATTAAATAATTTATATTATTATATATTATTATTTATTTATATTATTATTATCATTATTATTATTAATTTTTTTATTAATTTATATTATTTTATTTAGGTATATATATATATATATATATATATATATATATATATATATATATCAATTAATATTATTTATTAATTAAATCAATTAACAATTAATGTCACCTAGAATGCTATCAATTATCGAGTACAAATTCACATACATATACAACATAATACATACATACATACAAAATACATATAATATGGATAAAAGCATAGAATACATAATACAAGTGCAGCAGAACTCATACATTATGTTATGCAGAGATATTAAAAACAATTATGGCGAAGTGACAAATAGTGCGCCTTAAGGTATGTTTTTGAAGTAAGACAGGGATTGGGCATGTTTTATAAGAGAAGGTAGAGCGTTCCAAAGTTGAACAGCTTTAACTGAAAAAGAAAAAGACATAATTTCGTTACAAAAAAAATAACCCTAACCTATTTAATATCAAAATGACGGGTCTTAATCAAAAGACTAGCCGTTAAATTCAACGCAAAAAAGGCCAAGGAGCTTCGCATTTTCTCTTGTGGAATGTGCCAGGGTTCCTTCAAGTTCACGCAGTGATGGTAATTAATACAGACAGACATTACCTTTGAGAGCTTTGACAAAAGACTAAAAGATCCCATACTTTTTAGTTTTTCACGACCACCGACACGGTCAACCGCGCTGGTAATAAAATATTACTCTCCTTCCAGTTCATGTTTTTCTTTACTTGCGTTCAAGGAACCTTATAACTAAATCCATAATACTCGAATTGTATATACTGGAACTGTACTTTACCTTTAATGACCGCGTTAAGATATGGCAATTCCATAAGTGTTTGCATATTGAAGTCGTCATTTTCTTTACAACGCATAGTTTCTGATAATTCTTGATATAATTTGTTCTACAAATAAAGGGCTATCAAAATTAAACTTAGAATCATTGACGCAAGCTATAAACCATAAAATAAGTATTTTATGGTTTATAGCTTTTAAAGTGTTTTATAAAATTTTGCATAAGAAAATTTTGTCACAAATAACCCATTCTTATTTCGAAAAAGGACGTTTTTCGAAAGTTCATCGGATTTGCAAACTAAATACTTTGTAAAAATATTAAAGTACTGATTCCATTTACACAGAGATGTCATATTTTTCGACACATTGTTAATCTTCACCTAACCTTTTTTATTCATTAATTTATTTACAGAAAATAATTATATAAAAAAAACCGACTTCAATTACAAAAGTAATTATCAGAACTCAATCAAATTTAAATATGACCACAAGACAAGTCTCAGCTTTCGATTAAAACAAGAATCATCAAAATTATTTACAAATAATAAACTGCCACTGCTCTCTAGTGGATATAGCTCACTACATTATAGTAGATCCAGCCGTGTAACAGCATTTGATCGATAGTTCGAATCAAAGTAGTTTCTCATAACGCCATCTGTCGGAATCCAATAGGGTTCCGAAAGATGGCGTTGTCCTTAACTTATTATAATTATCTTAAATCAGTATACCTGTATTTCTTGATTATGTGCCAGTTCATAAACTGAAAATGTCAGGAGTTTTCCAGAAGTATCAAACCCACCTAATAGGAAAACAGCAGCCTGGCCTACAATTATATCATCTGAAAAACCTTGAATAGAATTTTGACGGTAAGTTAACACTCACTTTTATTACTATAATTAACAATTAATAAATTTTAATTAACATGCTACGTCTTACTTTCATTTTGTTTTTTAATATTAAGCAAGAAGTCCAATAGATCTTTAGTGTCTTTGCTTTTCTCGTTTTTTTCACGTCGCGATAAAAGTATTTGAAATATTTTTTTAAAATAATTGATTGAAGATTTTGGGAAAAATTTAAATCTGCAAGAACAAGAATCATATGTACTTGAATGAAAATTAGGTAATAATGTATGTATGTATGTATGTATGTATGTATGTATGTATGTGTGTATGTATATGTGTATGTATGTATGTGGGTATGTATGCATGTATATGTGCATGTAACTGTGTATGTATTTATGTATATATGTATTTTATATCAGTAATTTTGAATGTATATATTGCAAAATAAGTACATGGCTTTTTTTATTAATTTATAACTTTTTGTTCAGTTTTTTTCAATTTATCTCACATGCGCTTATGAGTCCCGCGATAACATCATCTCTCACCACCATGGGTAGACTGGTAGAGATCTCTTACAGAGATAAGTTCACTCTTGCCAACATTCTTTGTAAAAATGACTTGTAATTATGTTTTTTTTAAAGTGCAATAAAGAATATATATATATATATATATATACATATAATACTTATATAGTAGGTAAAATTCATAAATATTAAGTAAAACAAACCTGAAAATATCAACCAATTCCGGAATGAAGAAGATGCTAAACCAGCCTATACTTCTAAATAAACTATATTTTGAGAAGTCCTTAGTGATGTCCCTTAAAGGACCAGCTCCCGTCAAAGTAGCATCGCTCTTAATGCCAAACAACGTAGTACCGATTACGTCGGTTGTGTAATCATTAAAAAGAGTCTGAAAATAATTTTTTATATTTCATAAGTTTAAAACAGTAATTGGCGTTAACAAAATAAATCAAACAAAAAGGAACAACCCAATATATTTGAAAATTCAAGTATGTTATCAATGTCAGGCTGATTAACATTAAAATGATGTAAGTACCATTGCTATGTTATTGCTTTTGAATATACCTGTGCGACTTTCTTGTGTTAAATGAGTCAACAAATTAAATTGTGATAGGACATTAAATAAAATATATAAAAAAAAATCCTATAAATTTAAATCCTACTTATATCCTATAAACTTTGTGTAAAGATACAAATTGAGACACGCAATTGTGTGTCATTGCTAATTTACATGCAGTACCTTACTCCTTGACATGAAAATGGCACCTTATTAAATTATATATATTTTTTATTACCAACATGTCAATCTTGCTGTTGCGATCATTATGGATCCTTTGAACTAATTCTTTCGATTTGATTCGAGTGTAATCTTGAAATTTTCTGAGCTTTGCACTTGTAAATAAACCGCCGAGTTGCAGTCGTAAATGTGACCAAAGAGGATCCTGTAATTAGTAATATACTTATATGAGTACTTTATAGTACATCAAAAATATAAAGCGATTGTGGCGCCATCTATCTCGTGACATACGAACTGATATATCATCGCGATGTCAAAGTTGTCAGAGTGATTGAATATATATACAAGACTCATTGCATTTATGATAAGTCATTAATTAAGCTGTCAAAACTCTCGACAACTACACGGATCCCACAGATTGTTTATGTTTCCCTGATACTACGATTTTTATTCTATCAAAATAAATGCTTTAAAGTGCCCAGAAAGAAATGACTATCGTCAATGAAAATTCAGTGTTAAGTGTCCGGGTACAACATTTAACAAAAAACAAGTCTAAGAATCAAACTTTAGACATACTACTAAATCAGTCACTTCTGCACCAATATATCGTCAAAAGTATGATATAATAAATACTCATTATATGTAAACATTTTTTTTGGATTTTGTCGTGGTTTATCAAGTTAATTAAAAATAAATGCTATTATTATGAAATACTACAAAAATGTAAAATGTAAAAAAAAAATTACCAACCTTGGCGGTAAAGAGATTCAGTGCACCAACAGGATCTGTGTTACCAGAACTCAAAGAACGATTCTTGAAGATGTCAAAGTCTCTATTTAATATGTTCCTGGCTATAGTCGGTGAATTGACGAGCAGTCCAGGTCTCCAGAAGATCCAAAAGCCTACATAGGGCCTATCATAATGTTGATGATACACCCTTTCCAACCAATAAACCTGAGTCATAATACAAAGAATAATAACTGAATTATAAATTAAAGAAATGATAAATATAAACCGGTATTTTTTTTCACGGTCAAAATATGTTTACTTAGTAATTAATTAGTAACGAATTAATTAGTAATTAACTGATGTGTTTGTTAAAATGAAAACAGTTATCAATAAGCTATGATGTGTTTAAGTCAATAACAAGTTCACTGCTAAATATGACTTATCTCCTGTAGTGTTCTGTTCCTGTGGTGAGTGAGGTCCAGCTCCTGGGAAGATTGGAGATAGGATCGGTAAAGCAAAACCAAAAAATAACGTGGCATTATTAAAAATAAAATTACTAAATTCTTTCCTTATAACATAATTATACGCAGAGTAACTTTTGCGAACTCACCACGAACGCATGTTATTATGTAATATGTGTTGACAATTTGCATGTATTTATCGAGAAAAAAAGTTAGTTAGTTAAAAAGTAGTTATATCAGCCGGCTGTTACCAATAACATACATTAAACTGCTTATTTTAGGACCAGACGTGCAAAAAAATGAAGCTCCGATACTTCTACATGGAGAAAGAGGCCTATGCCCAGCCGTGGGATGTTACAAGTTGAAGCATATTAAAATAGTAATAATAAACGCCCTCACGCAACGGCCTTCACTAAAATTTACTCCAATATTGGGGTTCCGGTAATATACACAATACACACGCATAAACGCCCATACCACGGAAAACACTTGTACGGCTAACGCTCATAGCAAACAAAAATTTTCCATTAGCGGCAATCAAACCAGCGACTGCCAGCGCCAACAGCCAGTGATGCGACCGCTGCGTCAACGCGTTGTCAAAATATCTTTAAAGTAAATGTCTTAATCTTACGATATTCTCTCTTAGCAGGAAAGTCATGTTGCCCACAAGTGGAACTGGCGGCAGATGGGGGACATCACGATCTGCCCAATATCTCTTGACCTTAGACCACCATAAATGAACTAAAGTCACAAGACACAGAAGTGTAGTAATTAATACCACATAAAAACACATAGTAATAACTTATAAATAATCACAATTGCTGTTTCTGAACTCAGCAAACTGGTTCTCTTTGTTGATAACGCTCGAAGTACAGTTATTAATTCGGCGTCTTTAAGACAACTGAACACTCAAAGTAACGATTTTATAATCGACTATAAGTTATTTACAATCAAAGGTCAAAGTTCGAGTTATTATATGTTCTTACGCTAAATTGTATTTACCGTTATCGATAAAACTTGACAAATAAAGCGCATGAACTTTGACTTTAAATTAAAACTGTACTGGTTTTTTTATCACTAGTTTATATATTTATATATGTATTATTTCTATGTAAGTCTATAAAAAAAATAGTTATAACAGTCGGCTGTTACCTGTAACACAAGCATTAAGTTGGTGACCATAGGAACAACTTGGTAGTGGATCTTTATAAGCTCATCATTTCAACGCTGGATGAATCAAAATCTCAGAAAAATGGGCTGTTTTCATTGCTGCTTTCGATTGGTTTCGAAAGCCGAAGAACGGGCAATGTGTTGGAACAGTGATTTTTTCACCTGCTAAAACAACTTTTTCATCTTTGCGTATTATAAGCGTCAGATAAACGTTCTCGGAATATCTTTGGAAAGTGGAAAATATGAGGCCATGTATAATTGACGCTGACTGACTGATTGACTGATAAAGGAATTAGAGTAGAACCCAGCATTTATTACTACACCAATAGTCAGCACGATACGGACATCCGACCGCAAGTGTCGGGTAGCGGAATTCCTTTCAGGAAGGATTTTTCGAAAAAAAAGTGTAGCTATACCAGTCGGCTGTTTTTTATAACTATTTATATTCTTTTTTTAATAAATAAATGTCTACAAAATACACACACGGTCGTCTGTTCCTAAAGTAAGCAACTTAATGCGTGTGTAATAGGTATAGGTTTTTTTTTTCGATAAATATACTTAGGTATATTTATCAGGTAGGTATAGGTTTATATATATTTTACACCTAGACTCGGGGTGGGAATCGAACCCACAACCCCCGGAGCCGAAAGCAGGGTCACTACAAACTGCGCCAACGGGCTAGTCAAAGAAAGAAAGAAAACGAAACATTCTCCCTTAAAAATGAGATCGGCTCATGTTATCGTTATCAGAACAAGTCAGACCCAATAATGCAAAAATAACTTGTTATGTTTAATTTGAAACACAAATGTCCTTTCATTCTCCACAATCGGGATTAAAACGACCGGATCACATTCGCGCCTTAGAAGCACGGTTTATTGCCAAAGTTTAATGTTTTGATTGAATTTTGATCGTCTAAATTCGGATTAATCAGTCATTAAATTTTGTATTTGACACTGATTCTTGGGATCTTTAAAATTATAAAATTACGTATAATAGACTTTCTAGTCACGCGTAAAACATTTCCATGAATAGAAATACAGGCTGTATAGTGCTATCAATATAAATACTGTATTAAAGAGAGAGGTATTAGATAAAACCGCCCTTACTACATACAAATTCTAAGCCATGTAATATAAGTTTTTCTTGGGCAGGGTAGGTTAACAATTGAACCTTTTTTTGGTATCGCAGGGGAACCCATTTACCGCTGATATTCAGGATGCCCGGGTAATCATTCCTAGACCATATGTCGGCTTCAGCAATGGGGGGTGCAATACCGACCAAAACCCCTGCAGGAGCCTTCAGCCGCTTTAATTGGAGGGTCCCGGATCTCAGGCAACAGGATCCCTTAACAACTGAACCTAAGGTATTGCTTCTATTGAAATAAATTTCCATTTCAACTAATTTTTATAAATACAATACAGGTGAATTATAATTTTAAACACATATCGGGGTACCTCATCTCACCCACTCTTTTGAAGTAATCTGCCCACTGTATGATCTGATATGATGACTGTGATGATCAACTAGCGCTTTACCATATTTTATTATTTACTAGCTGAATTTAACAAAAAAGTTATTGTCCAGTTCGGAGAGTTATAAAATAAATAAATTTCTAAAATATAAGTAGCCTAAGTTACTCCTTACTACATCAGCTATCTGTCAGTGAAAGTTCCGTCCAAATCGGTTCAGGCGTTTAGGAGATTAACCTGAACAAACAAACAGACAGACACATAGACAAAAATTGAAAAAAATATAATTATATGTATGTAGGAGCAGACGACAAATTATTTATTTATTTTGGCTTCCTATATGTATAACAAAATAAAATAAAAGTTTTACTAATAAAATAGAAATACCTTAGCAAAAATATCAAAGGTAATAAATGTAAGCCGCATTAAAACCCTGTTAACAAAAGCTAAGTACGCGAAAATAATGGAGATTAGACACTTCAAGAAAACTGAGTTTATCAACAGGAATAACGATTCCGCTAAAACAGATAGCAACTCAAGCGAATTTTGCAATATTACAAATCCATACATAATACAAAAGTTTTAAATTTTATTCGTTAACTAAACGTAATTAAAAATTAGATTTATTAGAGCGTTGTGACGGATTAAGCTTCACTTACATTTTTTTTTATACAACAAGGTCGGTAAGTACTTTGTGGCTACGGTACTAAAGAATATAGCCACCCCTTCTCTTCCCGTGGGTGTCGTAAGAGGCGACTAAGGGATAACACAGTTCCGCTACCACCTTGGAACTTAAAAAGCCGACCGGTGGCGAGATAACCATCCAACTGCTGGCTTTGAAATACACAGGCTGAAGACGGGCAGCAGCGTCTTCGGTGCGACAAAGCCAGTACTACGGTCACCAACCCGCCTGCCCAGCGTGGTAAATATGGGCAAAACACATGAGTTCACGTTATTTTTGACGTTAACTTGTGGAGGCCTATGTCCAGCAGTAGACTGTATAGGCTGTAATGATGAAGGTCGGTAAACAAGCGTACGGCTCACCTGATAGTAAGCGATTACCGTAGCTTATAGACGCTTACAACACCAGAAGCACCACAAGCTCTTTGCCGACCCTATCCCCAATCCTCCAGGAGCTCTGGTCACCTTACTCACCAACAAGAACAGAACACTGCTTGAAAGCAGTATTATTTATCTGTGATCTTCTGTAAGGTCGAGGTACTATCCCAGTCGGGCTGCTCCATATTTTGAGCAGAAAATTTCCTGCTGTGCCCTACCTCAGTTAAACATGGTAGTTGCATGGAGAAAGAGGAATATGACCAGTAGTGGAATATTACAGACTGAATCAAATCAAATCATATTTATGTAATTATTAGGTCATCGTTTTTATTACTTTTTCAAACAGTCCCAAAATAACACATGTGATTTTGTCAATGTCATGTAGAATGATATTTATTTAATACTTCATACTATATTATTTAGTTCCCTATCATTATACATCTCACCGCGGACGCTAATCGAACTTCAAAATACAAGCTTTGCTTCAAAATTATAAAACTACTAGCTGACTCGGCAAACGTTGTCTTGCCGCTAAACGCTATTTAAAAATAGGGGTTGTTGGTAGAAGGGTGAAAATTTAGGGTTGAATGTATTTTTCAACGCCAAATCATAATAAAATAAAGAATAATTAATTTATCTAAAAAAAATTAGGGGCTATCCTCATTTAGGAGGATGAAAAATAGATGTTGTTCGATTCTCAGACCTACCCAATATGCACACAAAATTTCATGAGAATCGGTCAAGCCGTTTCGGAGGAGTTTAACTACAAACACCGCGACACGAGAATTTTATATATTATATGTTTTTAATTTATTAGGTTAAGATTAAACGTTTAAATGTTTTTACTTAATCAACGCCATCTTAGTGAATTGGTTATTTGTTTTGTAACTTCTTGAAGTAAGTACTTGTTTAGATACTATTTATTTATTTATAATGCTTTCGCTGTTTAAATTGCTGAATAATTAACTTTAATAATAATAATAATAATAATAATAATAAATAAAATTTTACAACAATATTTAGACAGCACTCAAAATTTATCCGATACTCACTCACTTTTGTACTGTGGAGCTGCAGCCGTTTGTAATGTAGCTAAAGTGAAGTTTACATCAAATAAAGTTACTTTACCACCCTACACGGCTCCAGCTTGGCAGGCCAGAATTGAAAAACGAATAAATTTAACCAGAACACTAATAGCCAAATTAACATGTTTCAGGGCAGGTAACAGGCGTCCAAAAATCATGCGGTTTGTACATCAGGCTTTTGCGGGTACAAATATAAGATCCAACGAGTACATAACATCAGTCTCAGACCGCATAGATTTTCTGAAACAAAAACTCTGTGCATGGGCAAAACGCATTAAGAGGTATAAAAAACGCAGGGATCGATATCATCAAAATAGAATATTTCAAAGCGACCAACGAAAGGTATACAGGAATTGGGAACAGTGCACTACTAATGTGGTTAATGGTGATTTACCGACCCGAGAATCGATTAATAATTTTTGGCAAAATATTTGGTCGAACCCCATTGATCACATTGAGAGTGATTGGATGGATGTTGTCAGAAGGAGGTGCAGCTCACTTCCACAAATGGAACAAATTAAGATAAATTCAGAAGATATAAGTTATGCAATCCGTTCAACGTCGAATTGGAAATGTCCTGGACTGGACGGATTGCATAACTTTTGGCTTAAATGGTTTCATAGTTCGCACCCCATCCTGGCATCACAATTCCAAAATGCAGTTTCTACTAATTCATTACCAAAATTTATGACGACTGGTACCACATTCCTGTTATACAAATCGGGATGTACCGCTGATCCTAAAAACTACCGCCCTATAACTTGCTTACCCACCATCTATAAGCTACTTACATCTGTTCTCGTCGCAAAAATTACAAAACATATTACTACAAATAATATTTTGGCTACGACTCAGAACGGATGTAAGTCTGGTAGTCGCGGTACCAAGGAACTTCTCCTCATAGACATGACCATATGCCAACAGGTACGTCGAAACCGGAAAAATCTGGCTGCCGCTTGGATTGACTACAAGAAAGCGTATGATTCAGTGCCTCATACATGGCTTATGAAAGTAATGGAGCTATACAAAATTGATGCTGCTTTGTGCTCTTTTCTGAGTACGTGTATGAGACAGTGGAACACTTTTTTGCGTCATCCGGGTGCTGTCGATGTTTCAGGATCGACTGAACCGATAAGGATTATGCGGGGTATTTTTCAAGGTGATAGTTTGAGTCCATTGTGGTTTTGTCTAGCCTTGAACCCTTTAAGCACTTTATTGGAGGATTCAAAGTTGGGCTTTCACCTTCGTAGAGGAAGCAAAGCAATCTCTCACCTACTTTATATGGATGATTTGAAGCTTTTCGCATCCAAACTACCAGACTTATACAAGTTGTTAAAAATAACAGAAACCTTTAGCACTTGTATAAGAATGGAGTTTGGTGTGGATAAATGCGCTGTCATCCATGTAGAAAGAGGTAGAATTGTATCATCAGAAAATTTACAACTTAACAACTCTTTGTCTTTTAGATCTCTCAACGAAGGTGAAACCTATAAATATCTCGGAATGTCAGAGGCATTGGGCATTGATGACGGAGCCATGAAACAACTGGTAAAGGAAAGATTCTTTGGCCGGCTGGGGGATGAATGAGAATGTCATGCGTGCGTACTATAGGGCTGTAGGACGAGAGACCGGGCGGACTGGCTACCGGGCAGTAATGCACCGCGAGTTCCTACTGCTTGAGCCTACGCTAACTGTCACGGAACAGAACCTGGCAGATCGAGCTCGGTACATCCAACGAAAGGGCATATTTGACGTCGCCGAGCTCGAACGATTTCGACGTGAGGCTGCTCCTGAAGTCGAACCCGTGTCCACGGTGCGCAACGAAGTGTCAACGCAACAAGAAGGCGTTCGTAGCGAAGCGCCTGTGGAGGCGATCACTGAGGGAGCAGTCGCCCAAAAAGTAGAACAGATGAGAGGGATCTTGCACGAGGCGATTTCCGAGACTCGAGGCGCTCCTCTGGAAATGAGACCGCGACTTTCTCGCCTCCCCCTCAATGCCGCGACGCGGCATGCCATTGAGGCAGCTAACAGGCTGTTGCCTCCCTATTTGGAAACCAGCTTCAGCTTGGAGGATACGGCTTCTATTCTCTTCGGCGCCGCTCTAGCGGTGCACCGCCTTGTCGGAGCCAAGACCCAGGAGTCTGGACGCGCTACTCATAAGAATAGCGACGTACCAGCCTGGAAGAGGAGAATAGAACGCCGTATCAACCTGGCCAGGTCCCTCATTGGTAGGCTGCTAGCTTTCAGGTCGGGCAACACAAGGCCAAGGATTGTGCGCTCTGTTAGAATGGCCTTCAACGGGCTAGGCATCAGCCTCGATCAGCCTGACATAGCCGATAAACTAACGGAGCGCATCGACGGCCTGAAGCAGAGAATCGCGGCATGGGGAAAGCGCATTCGCAGGTACTCTGAGAGAGTTGAGCGCTTTCGACAAAATCGCCTCTTCTTGAGTGATCAGAAAAGGTTCTATAGAAAGCTGGAGAACCCGATATCGGGCTCTGCTTCCCTAAAACCGAGTACGGTTGACCTCGTCGCCTTCTGGCGCAACATATGGTCAGGGGAGGTGGAGCACGAGGAGGGCCCTTGGATTGCGGCGGTTCAGGACGCATGTGCTAAAATCGAACCGATGAACCCAATCGCCATCTCTACGGAGGACGTCAGTGGTGCGGTCCGGCGGGCTCCGAACTGGAAAAGTCCGGGGGCCGACGGTCTGCATCACTACTGGCTGAAAGGGCTCTCGGTCTGCCATGCGACCTTGGCTCGACAATACCAAGAGGCAATAGATCGGAAGACACTCCCGAACCTTTTCACTACCGGGATCACTCACTTAGCTCCTAAGTCCACCAACACCGCAGATCCCACCAATTACCGCCCCATAACGTGTCTGACCTCCATCTACAAGACACTGACGTCCGTTCTGAGCTGTAAGATCTCACGACATATTGGTGAGTTTAATATCTTGTCTGCAGCTCAGAACGGATGTCGTGGAGGCGGTCGCGGTACAAAGGAGCTCCTTCTCATCGACTCTGTGGCGGGCCAGCTTGTCAGACGCAACCGTCGGAACTTTTCGGCCGCCTGGATCGACTACAAAAAGGCTTTCGACTCGGTGCCTCATTCATGGCTCCTGAGGGTCCTCGAGCTGTACAAGATTGACCAGGCAGTTCGAGACTTCCTCGGAGTATGTATGGGGCAATGGAGCACGATCCTATGTCTCCAGGGCGAGCGACTGACGGGTGCGGGTGACCCAATCAGGATACGGAGGGGTATTTTCCAGGGTGATTGCCTGAGTCCGCTATGGTTCTGCTTGTCCTTGAACCCTCTAAGCACCCTGCTGGAGCGTTCGGGAACAGGCTTTCAGTTTCGGAGAGGAGGTACTAAAGTCTCCCACCTTCTCTACATGGACGACCTCAAATTGCTGGCACCTAACGCTGCACGCCTGCAGGAACTGCTGAAAATCACTACGGAGTTCAGCAGTTCCATCAGGATGCAGCTTGGAGTGGATAAGTGTGCGGTCGTGCATGTGGACAGGGGTCAGGTGACTCAATCGTCGCAGCTTAGTCTCGAATTAACATCATTCAAGACCCTTTCCGAAGCTGAATCTTACCGGTATCTGGGCATGTCACAATGCATAGGGGTGAAGGAAGTGGACATGAAACAGGCAGTTTGTGAAATCTTTTTTGGACGGCTGACAAAAGTTCTTCGGAGCTACTTGTCTGGAGCCAACAAGGTCCGAGCCTATAACGCTTGGGTCATGCCCACTCTCTTGTACACCTTTGGCATACTCAGATGGACTCAGACCGAACTTGACGCCCTGGACAGAAGAGTCCGCACAACTATGACGTACCATCGCGTGCATCACCCTAAGTCGTCGGTCATGAGACTGTACATCCCGCGGAAGTGTGGTGGTCGAGGCATGTTAAGCGCTAAGACCATGCATAACCGCGAGGTGTGCAGCCTCAGGGCCTACTTTCAGACGAGACGGGACAGCGCTTTGCATGGCGACGTTTCAATGTGTGACAAAGGACTAACCCCCCTAGCCTTGGCCAAAGAGAACTGGCAGAAACCGGTCGTACTGAGCACCTCTGACCGGGAGACCGTATGGATGGAGAAGGAATTGCATGGACGGTTCTACAAGGCGCTTCACGCGCCTCACGTGGACAGTAAGGCCTCCGTGCAGTGGCTGCGATTCGGCGACCTCTTTGGGGAAACCGAAGGTTTTGTCTGTGCAATACAAGATCAGGTGGTCAAGACGAACAACTACCGAAAGCACGTCCTGAAGGATGGCACTCCCGACTTCTGTCGAGCCTGTCGTCATCCCGGTGAGTCACTCAGGCATGTGCTTTCGGGTTGTTCCGCGCTTGCTAATACTGAGTACTTGCACAGACACAACCAAGTGGCCAAGATTCTCCACCAAGAGCTTGCTCTTATGTACGGTCTCCTGGAACAGAGGATGCCGTATTACCAATACTCACCGGTGCCAGTACTCGAACGCGACGGAGTCCGGCTCTACTGGGACCTACCTATCGCCACAGACAGGACGATACTGGCGAACAAGCCTGATATCGTGGTGATGGACAGGGCACGGTCGAGGGTATTTTTAGTGGACATCACCGTCCCGCATGACGAGAACCTCGTGAAAGCCGAGACTGAGAAAAAACGGAAATATCTGGATCTGGCGCACGAGATTGTCGACATGTGGGGTGTGGGGTCTGCTGAAATAATCCCTATCGTAATATCTGCCAACGGTTTGATCCCGGTTAGCCTCACTCACCATCTGAGGCAGCTGGGGATCCGGGACGGTTCGCTCGCAGCCAGGATGCAGAAGGCGGTGTTACTTGACTCGGCTAGGATTGTCCGCCGGTTTCTCAGCCTACAGCCCTAACCCCCGGCCGTTTGATCTCCCTGCCGGGGCGTATTCCTCCACCCGCTTATATTTATATATGTAAGTATAAGTAAATTTACTATATTATTTATATAAGTAGTTATTATAATATATTTATCTATTATGTATCTATTATATATTGGGCGGGCGGAGTGACATTCAGGATTATAATAATAATAACTTTATTTGCAAAAATATAGATGTAAAATATAGATGTAATTTTAGAAGTCATTTCTATGCATTTCTACTTTGATTTATTTGCTTAATAATTTAATTTAATATTGTAACGATCCTAATACGTGTACTGTCCTTCGACCAATAGAAACGCAGTATGACAACGTCTTCATGTAATATTGGCGGGAAATCGAGTTCATGTAAGTGTGTTTGGATCGGTAAAGAATTCCTTTCGGTATTAGCTAGCGAACGCCTTTGTCTCGTAGGGTCTCTATGTCCAATTTCTGCCGTATATTTTGAATTGTGAAATAATTTTGAAGTTCTTATTATAAGTTAAATATAAGCTGTCTGTGAATTCATTTTCGTACCATGATTTGAAGAAAAAATAACAAAAAAAAAGAAATGTAGAAAAGGCGGTCTTATCGTTAAAGAGCGATATATAAATATCCTAAGTGTAGTATTATGATAAGGAAACCAGGATCTGTTGATATGATCCCAGAGAAATCGAAAGAAACCCTAGAAAATCCGCATAACTTTTTACTGTGTACTGATTTTAATGATTTTTAATTTAATCGAAAGCCAATGTTTATCATGTACTACATTTAAATTTCATCGAGATCTGATTACATCTTTTGGAGTAATCTTTGATAATGCGTATTAACTTGACTATTTTTTCGTCTACCTACGTTGTATCACTTGTCGATGTAATTGAAGTCAGTTTTTTTTTCGTTTCTAGCAAAACACAATTATTAATATTAAAAATTGACAATTGTTAATAATAGGTACTCGTATCACGTTTCAAACGAAAGTGAAGCTATTATTGACGTTCTATAATAACAAACTTTTAATAGAAATCCTCGGCAACAGGAAATAAGATGTCCTCCTACATTCAAATACGTATCTTAACTTCCTTATCTCAATATTGATATCAAATAATTAGCTTTCTATATAAATGTTTATATCAATTGGAAAATATATGAAAAAATAAGAATGAGGGTGGGTGTGAGGCGACGAATGTTCACCCTGGGGACTGACATCGATCATACGAAAATGTTGATCAAATTATAAATTAAAAATTACTTCAAAACTTTGTTCACGTAGGCTTCAAAATAACTTTTGAATCGTAATTATACAAATTGAAATTATATTAGTTTCAATGAATTACTTATAGTTAAAAGTTAAGCTACCGTCGTCAATCCGAAATATCCCGCAGATAATATAATTTTTATTTCAGTTTGATCATTGGATAAGAATATTTTTTTCCAATTTTATCAAATTTGAATTCTCAGTTACTCTGGAATCGTCATTTAATATATTTTTTTAAAATAAATAAATAAATAACTTTAACATAACAGCCATCTGTCCCTACGGTAAGCAACTTAATGCTTGTGTTATACGTAACAATATATAGATATATATATATATATATGTATATATAAGATAAATATATATTTTTATCTATAAATATGCACATGAATAACTATAAATATTACACCCATATTCAGGGTGGTAATCGAATCCACATACCACGTAGCAAAATCAAGTCACTACAAACTGCGTCAACGGACTAGTTAAATTAGTTACATTATAGGTTATGCCTAGAGAAACTCGCGAGAAAGTCAACAGTGACTATTTAAATACGATAAAATCCGGAAAAAGTTATTTCATTGTAATGAATAATTTTCATTTTCAATATCCCAAAAACAAATTACTTTCCTTTGAAGATGACAGAATACAAACAGCTCAACAGTGACGTGAGAGTGAACGTCAACACTGCTAATGTAAGCGATTCTATTTCTGCATTTAAGAGACTTAGCCGGGAGGAACCGCTAATGCTTCGTGACGGATTATTCCAGAGTTCATGATGGGGAGCGCTTTAAAGGTAAAAAAAAAACGGTCAAGTTGGAGTCCGGTTAACACAATTTGTTCCGTAACATATAATACGTAGCTTTGCATCAATTGTTTGAGTCCGATTAAGCTATGAACTATATTTTTCAACCGAATTCCAAAAAAGAGGTTATTATTTCGTCTGTATTTTTTTATGTTGCCACAGAATTTTTTCTTAAGTGGTTCCGATATATATTCTTTTTCAATTGAAAGATGTGATGAAGTCGATGTAAATGAAGTCGTCTTATTTCGTTTGCAAGTAAACACAATTATTGTTTACTTAGCTGTGCTCGCGACTTCGTTCACGTGGAATTTAATATAAAGATTTAGTTTCAGCTCTGAGAGTTATGAAATAAATAAATTTCTAGCATAAAAGTAGCCTAAGTTACTACCTTTCCGTGAAAGTCCCGTCAAAATCAGCCCAGCCATTTCAAAGATTAGCCGGAACAAACAGGCGACAGACAGACAGACATACAAAAAGTTTTAAAAATGTTAATTTGGTATATGTACCGTGTATTCATGAATATGCATTTAGTACAGACACTCCAATTTTATTTATTTGTATATATTATTTAGTGAGATTAGTTATATAAAAATTTCACGTACCTACTGATCTGCCTATAATGGTTCCAAGAATATAGCCCTGTGATACACAGACAGATGAATCGTTAGTATTTTCGTATATACTTCCTAAAATACTAGTAAGCTTTAATTCTAGCAAGGACTCCTAAAAAACATTGGGGCGACTCTAGGAAGATTTTACGCTTAACCCGTTTAAGTGGTGTCGACTTAGTCAAAGAGTAACTTTATTGAACTTTATTTTTTAGTTTATTATTAAGTTTTGAGCGGTCGCTAAACTACCCACTTTCATTTAAAAATCATAATGCTGCCATTTTAAAATATGTACTCATAAATTTTCTGAAAAATTGTGAAATAATGACCTACATTTGGGATGCTTCAGCCTGTAATATCTCACTACTGGGTATAGGCCTCTTTCCCCATGTAGGAGAAGGATCAGAGCTTAATCCACCACGCTGCTCCAATGCGGGTTGGCGGATATATTCCCTAACATGAGTAACGATCGCTATCAGGTGTACATGATAACAACCGGGACCGAAGGCTTACGACGGGAAGGACTGCACAAACACCCAGACCACGGCAAACAGCTCTATGGCCAATACAAATGTTTGTCATGTTCGGGGATCGAACCCGCAACCACCAACGCAACAGGTACAATCCGTTGCTGGAAAAATTTACCAATACCCAATCAAATAAAAGGACTTCCACTACCATCTTGGAACTTATAAAACAGAATGATAGCGGGATAACCATCCAACTGCTGGCATTCAAATACACAGACTGAAGACGGGCAGCAGCGTCTTCGGTGCGAAAAAGACAGCACTGCGGTAACCAACCCGCCTACCCAGCGTGGTGATTATGGCCAACACACATAAGTTTACGCCATTTTTGGCGCGAACTTGTGTAGACCTATGTCCAACAATGGACTGCAATAGACTGAAATGAATGGATGATATAAAATTGTTCGGCCAGTAAATAACATTTCCTCCAAACTGTCTCAAGCGTGTGTAGCTCTCAGCGCTGGTTTATTGCCAAAGCTTCTGACGGTCGATTAAAGCAATAAATTATAAAATATCCTAAAATTTTTGTTTCAACGACAAATCTTTTAAACTCTCGTTCCACTGCTTAAAAACTTTTTACGTATTATGCCATTCTTTCCGACGAAACTTCGCGAAGCTTAAAACAAACTTCGTCAGCGTGAAGCTACGGTACGCGCCGGTCTACTGATGAAATATCACTACACTTCGAAAGTTGCGCTTCTAAACTTATGTCTTTGATAATTAAGATATAATTGATATTAAACATATAATTCTATACCCTGTCCTATACCCAAAGGTCATCTGAAGGAAATCACTCTTTTAATGATAATACCGCCTTCGTACATCTTCCTCTATTGTACTACTTTTGTCTGTATCTTTTGATAGTGTACAATAAACAACATTATTATTATTATTACTTGCTGTGCCCGCGATGTCGTCCGCGTGGAATTTAAAAAAAGTTATTGTTCGGTTCACAGACTAACAAAATAAATAAATTTCTAAAATAAAAGTAGCATAAGGTACTCCTTACTACACCAGCTATCTGCCAGTGAGTTCCATCAAAAATCACTTCAGCTGTTTCAGAGATTAGCCGAAACAAACAGACAGACAGAAAAAAATGTAAAAAATGTTATTTTGGTACCGTGTATAACATCTACGAGTATATGCGTTTAGTAAAAAGCGGTTATTTTAATATTACAAACAAACACTCCATTATTATTTATTTGTATAGATTGTCGTTATGAAAAAATTAATAAAATACAATTTTAATAAAGTTGAAGTTATTGCTCTTTATTTTAACTCGATAACCCCGATAAGACCACACTTTGATGAACCGAGCATAAATGATATCTATATATATAAAAAGTTGTGTTAGTCTGTCTGGAAATTTCTATCATGAAGCTTAATGTTCTAAAATGTAATCAGGTTATACCTGTATTAAAAAATAATGTACTGAAAATTTTCAATTTACTTTTCACAAAAAATACACGTTGTTTTTGGTTATGAAGGGGAAGTCTAAAACTCACAACTTATCACCAGGGCGTAGGGGTTTAAAAATTTACTGAAGCATTACGCGATTAATTAACGACCCCTTACAAATTGATGGCATTTGGGCTTAGTGACTATGATAGTCTGCTTGCAATCATATGTACATTTTGAGGTCATTTTTTTTTTGTTTAGGGTACGACCAATGCTGGCAGATCTTTGTCATCGATTAGGCATTTTCTTTGTATAATGTGTGTTTCTTAAGGATAAACTTAATATATCACTACTTATTCTTAAACATACACACATCCAGCCGTCTCTAAGGTAAGAAACTTAACGCTTGTGTTATAGATAACAGCCATATGATATAATTACATATATTTTTCCTATAAATATACATATGAATAATACTGACATCAATAAATGTGGATAATACGCACGGACTCAGGGTCAGAGTCGCACTGTTAACCTCTCGGAGCAGAAAGCAGGGTCACTAATAATTGTATTTGCTCGCAAGTAAAAAAAAAACGACTTCAATTATATCGACATGTAATACAACGTAGATCGACGAAAAAAAAGTCAAGTAACTACGCGTTATCAAAGATTACTCAAAAAGTAGTTATCGGATCTCAATAAAATTTAAATGTGACCACATGATAAACATCGGCTTTCGATTAAATTAAAAATTATCAAAATCGGTACACCCAGTAAAAAGTAATGCGGATTTTTGAGAGTTTCTTTCGATTTCACTAGGATCCCATCATCAGATCCTGGTTTCCTTATCACGGTACTAAACTAAAGGTATCTCCTTTCCAACAAAAAAAGAATTATCAAAAACGGGACATCCAGTAAAAAGTTATGCGGTATAATAAACGTAGATCGACGAAAGAAGCGTCAAGTAAAAACGCATTATTAGATATAACTCGAAAAGTAGTTGTTAGATCTCAAACAAATTTAAATGGGACCAAATGACATACACTACCTTTTAATAAAAAGAAAATTTGTCGAAATCGCTCCACCCAGTCAAAAGTTCTGAAGTAACATACATAAAAAAATACAGTCGAATTGAGAACCTCCTCCTTTTTTGGAAGTCGGTTAAAAATTGCGCGCATGAGCTAGTCAATTGGACATTTAATTTTACATACTTTGTAATCGTATTTGGGAAGTATTTAGTCACAAAATGTTGAGTGAGCAAAAAAATAGTACTGTTTATACGAAGAAATTTCGTGTTTTTCGCCATGGCGTTATTTTAGCAACGGGTGCTTTTAACGGGGTCTTCGAGTACAATGCTTGTGAACAATGTTGTAAGAAATGGGTTACCAATATCAGACTTGCTGTGGATTGCCTCTGATTATATCATCAAGTTTGGTTTCATGAATTACTTTTATAAGTGTAGAAGTTGAATGGTAATTGAGAAATTTAATTTATAGTGTCCATAAAGCAATTGTGTCCATAAGGCAGTGTGTATAAAACAATGTATAAAAGGAAACTGGAAAAGTTCATATATGTTAGAGTGGAGCGCTGAGTTGTATTAGCGGTCGTTAGTCATAGTAGGTAATATATCCGCCAACCCGGATTTGAGTAGCGTAGTGGATTACGCTCTGATCCATCTACTACATGGGGAAAGAGACCTATGCCCAGCAGTGGGATATTACAGGCTAAAACGAAGCGGTGTGTTCTTTTTGTTCAAAAAACAAAACCGATCCATATTATAGGATAGTACGATGCTTACCTAATTAGGCGTTATTTACGCTTAGGTACTTCATAACTTCTTGCCAAATTTAACTTGTAATTTGACTTGGAAATATAGAGAAGTATGAATGAAATTAATTTTGAATGAGCTTATGAGTTTAAAAATGTGTTTAAAAACTAGAAAATACTGTTGGTTGTGTACGTTCAATCTTTCAATGAAAATAATTTTGTTTTACTCCGATGTCGGGAGTTTTAAAGTGACAAACACTTATGAAATTCTAAGTAGCGTGACGGATTAAGTTCCAAACACTTTCTTACACAAAAATTAGAACTTTGCTCAGAAGTAGGACATTTATAGACTGATTCAGTTCAAATGAATATTAAAAACTTTTTTTCTTGCAGCAATTTCTTTAAGACCAACCTTTGACCGAATAAAATGTATAAGGAAATATATTTCTTTATCTTTTTAAATGTTATTTTATCACTATCACGTCAGCCTATCGCAGTCCACTGCTGGACAGAGGCCTCGACAAGTTCATGCCAAAACGGTGTAAAGTCATGCGTTTTGCCCATAGTCACCACGCTGGGCAGGCGGGTTGGTGACCGCAGGGCTGGCTTTGTCGCACCGAAGACGCAGCTGCCCGTGATCGGGATGTGTATTTCAAAGACAGCAATTGGATGGTTATCCCGCTATCGGTCGGCCTTTTAAGTTCCAAGGTGGTAGTCGAACTGTGTTATCCCTTAGTTGCCTCTTACGACAGCCACGGGAAGAGAGAGGGTGGCTATATTCTTTACTGCCGTAACAACGCGGCAGTTGTGCACCAAAATGCTATTTATATAATCGAAATGTTATTTATATCATCATAAATATTACATAGATTTACATTACTAACTAGCTCTGCCCGCAACTTCGTCCGCGAGGAATTAAAAAAAATAGAGTTCGCAGAGTTACAAAATACATAAATTTCTGAAACAAGTGCAGTCCAATTTACCCTATCAGCTATCTGCCAGTGAAAGTTCTGTCAAAATCGGTCGAGCCGTTTCAGAGATTAACTGGAACAAGCAGACGGAGAGACAGATAAAATTATAAAATTTTTATTTTGGTATATGTACCATGTATTGTATAACATCCATAATTATGCATTTAGTAAAAAGCGATTATTTTAATATTACAAACAGACACTCCAATTTTATTTATTTGTATGGATATCAATTTAGTCAACCAATACTCCTCATTCTGAATAATCTAGATGATAACTCAGCGTCGGTATATTAAGTAATTCAATCCATTATCGGCTCATTCTCACCTGTTCGGAGTAATCTTGTGTAATTATGTTCTAATACAATATTCACTTCAATCCTTATTACAATAATATATTGAAACTTTCATATCAGTGTTTCAACAAAGTGTGATTTGAATTATTCTTCATTATCTACTGTTGTAGATGTTGAACTCAGGCACGACTTGTTCATTCATATTGTTTCTTTACTTCTAAGAACTCACTGCTTAACTAGCCCGTAGCTGCATTTGCAGTGATCCTGCATTCTGCTAATGGGATAGTGAGTACAATCATTAACTTTGCTTATCTTAGGAATAGACCACGTGTGTTTGAGTGTGTGTGTGTTAAAGATATTTATGTTTCTAATGGAAGTTTTCACTTCAATAAGTTTTTCAGTACATTTTTGAATATCATATCAAAAATTGACCACTCCAGCGGGGTTCGAACCCGCGTCTCCGACTGACCGTGTCGGCGCTCTAGCCAATTAAGCTATGGAACGATGTACCCGCTAGATCGAAATTTTTTATATGATAATTTTATATTCGCTTTAAGCGAACCGTGGCGCCGTCTATAACGAGTTCCTTACAGAAACCCGTAACTATTCAAAGTTTCATATTACAATGAAAATCTGTGACAGGAGACGACACCATGCTATTTTTAATATGTACGATTTTATTTTTGATATGATATTCAAAAATGTTTAGAATTCCTAATGTGTGGATAACACAAAAATAAAATCGTACAAGTTTTTCAGTTTTGAACATAATATGGCGTGGCCAGGTATTTTTCAGCCAACACTTTCGCGATTGTTTTTCCTCTATCTATACTAATATTATAAAGCTGAAGAGTTTGTTTGTTTGTTTGAACGCGCTAATCTCAGCAACTACTGGTCCGATTTGAAAAATTCTTTCACTGTTTATTTATCGAGAAAGGTTATAGGCTATATATCATAACGCTATGACCAATAGGAGCGGAGCATCAATGAAGAATGTTTCAAAATCGGATTTGTTTTTCTTTTTGAGAGCTTCCGCTGCGTGCCCTGCGTAACCAGTAAAAGTTTTGCAAAAGTCATGTATGACAGAATTGTTCCTATTCCATACGGACGAAGTCGCAGACAGAAGCTAGTACTAAAATAATTTCCATAGGTGAAGTTCGTTTAGTTCGGCTCTCCTACTACATAATTATATTGATATTGAGCATCAAACAAAACTAATTATTACTAAATATTTTAGAACAAAATATTTATTTGTATATTTGTATTGTTAATGGCTCTGGTTCTGTTATTATTATTCAATAATAACTGGCACACTTCTATTCGTCTAAAACGTAAAAAAATGATCTGAAACTTCATTACAATCACTTTGATTTGAAATTCGAAGAAACGAAAATTCGTCACAATAAAGAAGGAAACATAAATGTATGGAAGAGAATGAGATAGAATACATTACTACTAAAAACGCGCAAGCGACGCATGTTGCATAGCGCTTACGATCTTGTTCACGAGACCGTCATCATCGTCGATAGAATAAATCGCAACCGCCTACCTTCCTACGACTTTTCAGAAGTCTCACTTCTGCCGTGTGTGAATTGCAAACAAAAATTATTGATTTGAAGCAAAACTTCTTGACACACTCTTGATTTGGGGAGTAAGCTGGTGAATGCGTGACGAGAGTGTTACGAAAAGTATGGCGAGGCAAATGGAAGTTGAGAAGGAGATATAAGTAAGATGAAGCTAAAGAAGTTGAACTTCTGTCCTGTAGTCTAAAGCACACTCGTTTTCTTTTTCTTATGTTTTACGTTTATCGCCTGTTTTTCTTATTCAATCGCTGTGACATCTAAATATCACGGCTGTGAGAAGTCAGGACCAATAGCCGATGTCACAGTTGCGTGCCTTAGCAATCCCGTGGCGTCCCACAACGACGATGAGGGCACCGCTGGTTTTTAGTGAGTAGTCTGGTATTGCACGTTCCGCCTGGAGCCTCACACTCTCGTCCCCTTCGGGTGACGGGGCCAGTGCGTAAATGCATTTTCCAGCGTAAAAAAAGGACCAATAACCGATAAAACAGACGTGTTCTGGAGCGGATACCGCGTTTCGGCAAACTCAGTGTCTGTCATCTTACGTCACTCGATTGGATGAGAATGGCAGATAATCGGGAAGCTAAGCGCTAACTGGGATTCCTATCTCCAGCGATGGATTGCGAGAACTAAATAGAGAGAAAGAAAGAATATAAACATTAAAGATAAAGTCTTTATCTTATTGTCTTGTAAAACATTTAGGAAGCAATTAACACTAAATGAAGGTTTACGATTACGAGGTCATATATCATTTCGTTTGGAATTACGCCACCTCAGTCGTCCTTCATGATCTTATAACAAAGGTCATAAATACAACAATGCCTCTACTTATAGCATTGATATTTATAATTTTTTTATGTTTATATGATTATTTTGACTTACAAGGGATATCTAATATATAAAATTCTCGTGTCGCGGTGTTTGTAGTTAAACTCCTCCGAAACGGCTTGACCGATTCTCATGAAATTTTGTCTGGATATTGGGTAGGTCTCAGAATCGAACAAGATCTATTTTCATCCCCCTAAATGTTAAGGGTAGTCCACCCTAATTTTTTTTTAATTTTTAGATAAATTATTAATTTTTTATTTTATTATGATTTGGCGCTGAAAAATACATATAACCCTTAATTTTCCACTTTTCTAACAACAAGCCCTATTTTTAAATAGCGTTTAGCGGGAAGACAACGTTTGCCGAGTCAGCTAGTAATATATATATATATATATATATATATATATATATATATATATATATTATTTTGAGTACATTTATTTTTTACTTTGGACTACGAAAAACAAGATTTTTTGTAACAGTATCAAAACAAGTAGAAAATAAAGCAGTTAATATTTTTCTAAACTTTTAAAATTTCTGAATTTCCTTCATCTATTCAAATTCAAAGCGCACAAGTCTCCAGATTTTGCATTTAGTTACAAACAGAAAGCGTTTATTAAGCCCGAGTTTATTTCTCAAGTTGTAATAACAGTTAGCACTCGTAAAGCGTTTAAGGTTTACAAATCCGACTTGTACTCGCCAGTTGTTCCCTAGGGAGCTATGACGCTCCACACTCGCCCCGGGCGAACTAACTTACTCTAAAAGAGAAATAAAGACAACTACACTGCTACGTACAAACATACTAATGTCATTGAACATTGGATTGTTATGTAAACAGATTATAGTGGTCTCATTACTAGCATTCTTCTCTTCTTTATTCTTATCTTCTCTGCAGAATCTACATTCCCAATTGGTGGTAGCTTTACTTCTACATATATAATAATTTTTAAAGTCTTAATTTGTAAAATGACGATTCGAAGGTGCTCTTGGATCCTATTTGAATAAAGCTGTTTTTGATTTTCATTTTGATTGGATGAAATGTATGTTTTATTATGTTAAATTGTACCATTTATTGTTTTAATAATGCGCTGTAATCTCTGCCAATCAGCATTGGAGTAGCTTGGTAGATTAGGTTTCGGCCCTTCTTCTGTATGGAGAAAGAGGGCTATGCCCAGCAGTGGGACGTTACAGCCTTATGCCGAGTTGCACGAAAAGAAATTAAAATTTAAGTAGTGATTAAACTAATTTAATCGCAAGAATTGTATGAAATTCTTGTGATTAAATTAGTTTAATCTCTACTTAAATTTTAATTTTCTTTCGTGAACTGAGGTCCGGAAACTGAGGTATCAGGTGGCACAGCAGGAAACACATACACATACAAGACATAACTATGTCTTGAAATAATGCGAAACTGAACCAAACCAAGAAATATAGACTTAAGCTTTAGAACTCAAATCCTTTTTTTTTTCTTCAAATCATCTTATTTTTAGGAAATTGTCGTGTTTAATAAAATAATTATTCAATTATTTTGGTTTTATTGTTTTTAATAACCTGTACTTTCTCTGTAAGCTCATAACAACAGTTATTAATTTACAAAATGATAATAAACAAATAAACAAATGCTTCACACGCAACTGCCCCCAGTAGGATTTTCTCCGGTTTCGGGGCTCCGGAAACACACAATCCACAAGCAGAAACGCCCAGACATCAACAAACATCTATGTGACCGATACAAATGTCTGTCTTGAGCGGGGACTGAATCCGCCATCGCCAGTACAACAACCAGTGTGACCGCTGCACTAACGTGTCGTCAAAAGTATAATTTATAATTTTTTTAATAAACTCTTGTTTTTTATACTAAAGATAACATATATATATAGTGATAAAAGCGAACGAAGAAAAATAATCCAACAATATTAAATAAAGGCTACATTTTTTTTCGCGAAAACGCTAACAAAGAAAATTGTCTTATATGGGAAGGCAATGGCCGTCTATTTTATCTTTATAGATAATTCATTCTCTATCTCCCCATAATAACGGCAATATAGTTTTTTCTCATAGAATCGATTCCGAGTCCTTCGGGGACATTTCGGCCGCTGAAGTGACAAATACATCCTGTAATGGGTAGTTTAGGATTTTTTTAGGAAAATGTTTATTTATTTTCATCTATAGTAACATTATATTAGTGTAATATCGGCATAAAATATTATTAATTTTTCTGAGATCATGCAAGACAAAACGTGAAATATTTTCTCAAGAAAATAGGCTTTGATATATTTTAAAAATGCTTATATTCTAGTGATAGTTTTGGTAACAAAATTGAATGGATTTAATATTTATTACCCGACTGCCAAGGGAGGGTTATGTTTTTCGCGCGTATCTTGTATGTATGTATGTATGTATGTAATATTCTTTACTACCTCATATTTCCAGAACCACTAAACGGATTTACATAACTGAGGTATCGTTAGGTTCGTCTTTGCTGCCCAAGTGTTCTTAGATAGGTGACATTAAAAAAAATCAAACATGGCGGCTGTGCGAAGCCATTGTATTTAATGAAAAAAAATTTTTTTTTCTCGAATACTACAATATGGGTATCAAATTGAAGGGCACAATACAAGGATTTTAAAAAGGTATATCATGATTATTATTACCATAATACTAAGACAGAAATACAATATTAAAGTTTAAAAAATGTGGACTTTGCTCTTTCGCACGCCTATGCCATGTCAAACTCGCCTCCTAGGCGACGATCAACTTCGGGGTGTAGCCTTTCAAATAAAATACAATGGTTAAAAAAAAACATACAATTAAAATTACAAATAAAAATTAATAAATGTCACACCAATTTACAATTACATTAATAAAATTAATAACAAATACATAATACCAAATACAAACAAATAATTTTAATAATAATTTCATTATATTAAAACTAATAGTTGTTGATTTAAGCAGTCACCTATTTGCTAAAGGTCAGGCTTACGTTGCTTTGAGCAGAGTGAGATCTTTCTCCGGGCTTGCTATCAGTTCTCTTGACCCTAAAAATTTACTTAATCAACCACATGATGTAAACTGTTTTAATTAATTGAACCGATTACGTAATTTGTCTGACTAAAAAGACATAAATAAAATAATAATTAAAAAAAAAACAAAAAACCCGCCTGCGTGAAGAACAACTAATAGAAAATCAACTGAAAAAGCTGGAACAAGATAAAAATTCAATATGCACACAAAGTCAGCGAAATAAATAGAAACAGTATCAAACATTTTTTGCTGTACATTTAAAATATATTAATAAGGTAGTCCTTCGAAACTTTATGCAACGTCATAGATAATATGCAGTCGGAGGCATGAAATTGAAGGATAAGTCAAATCATTCTCTCTTTGTGCATGTCTCCGACTGCATGTTATGTACGACGTTCCATAAAGTTTCGGAGGACTACCGTATTAATATATTTTAAATGTACAGCACAAAATGTTTGATACTGTTTCTATTTATTTCGCTGACTTTGTGTGCATATTGAATTTTTATCTTGTTCCAGCTTTTTCAGTTGATTTTCTATTAGTTGTTCTTCACGCAGGCGGGTTTATTGTTTTTTTTTTTAATTATTATTTTTTAATTATTTATTCTAAATGTACACCAAAACAGACACATATAAAGAAAGATACAATACAAGATGTACAAAGGCGATCTTATTGCTTAATAGCGATTTCTTCCAGTTCTCATAGTTTTTCGGTTTTTGAAATATTTTAAATCATCTTTTGTATGTATAAATAATGTTCTGTATAGATACGGTACCTCTATTTACGTTACAATATAATAAAAGCTGTTTCCCGCGGTTCCACACGCATTAATTTGAGGAAAAAAATTAGCTATAGCCTAACTGAGGTACACACACACTACACACAGCTTTATTTATATTTGTACAAGTTATACACCTTATAGACCTCAACCAAGTTATAGACCTCACCATATCAAATCTATAATATAAAAATGAGTCGCTGAATGTGTTGCTAAGCGCAAAACTCGAGAACGGTTGGACCGATTTCGCTAATTCTTTTTTTAAAATATTCCTTGAAGTACGAGGATGGTTCTTACGGAGAGAAAAATTCTAAAAAAAAAAATTTTAAATTTCCTGAAAAAGTCTAAAAACAACACTTTTCTATACTCCCATACAAAAGATTTGTGATAATACTTAAAAGTCAATTCGAACTTTAATACCATACGATAAAGTTTGTGTTAGGCGATACGAAGTTCGCCGGGTCAGCTAGTATTAAAATATAACGACGACGTCAATGTCATACAATTAAAATTCACGTGATTCTCTTATTCACAAAAACACAGAGACACACACATAGTGCTAGATAATAAAACTTGGTGCATTATTTCTTCATTATTACGTACCAACTAAATTATTGTTACAGATATTTATTATTTTATTATATAAAATATTCATCAAATATATACAATATTGTAGCGAAGGTTTGATTTAATTTGTGTAATGAATAGCTCCCTTCCACAATTAAACAAGTTGCTGGCCGTTAAATAAATTTAATTTTAAAATTTGATTTGATGTAAGTAAAAAAATTAGCTGAGAAACCCATAAAAATATTTATATTCTGAAACTAGATAGTTTTAATAATATAATTGCGAGCAAAGAACGCCAAAATTGGATGAAATATTATCTTATAAATATGATAATGTAATTTTAGTCTTGCGCGTTTTAAAGAGAGACACGCTCGCTAGAGGCTTGTATCATATATATGACTCGCTGTGCCAGCGACTTCGTCCGCGTGGAATTTAAAAAAAAGTTTTTGATTAGCTCGCAGAGTTATAAAATAAATAAATTTCTAAAATAAAAGTAGTCTAAGTTACGCCTTATTATGTCAGCTATCTGCCAGTGAAAGTCCTATTAAAATCGCTACAGCCGTTTCAGAGATTAGCCGGAACAAACCTTTGGAAAAGGTAAAAAAAATGTTATTTTGGTATACATATGTACCGTGTGCATAAGCAACTAGTAAAAAGCTGCTATTTTAATATTACAAACAGACAATCCAATTTTATTTATTTGTATAGATTACTATTGCAATGACTTTTATGATATAAATAAGAGAATATGTTTGAAACTTTAGTGCTTTGAAATGGTGAGATTAAAATTATCAAAGGATAAGCGATTTAAAATGATAGTTTAAAAATTTTAGGAAATCGATTGAAATTGTAATCATTAATAAAAAAATATTAGCGTGGCATGGATAATATGAGCAAAGATATGGAAATTATTGATTAGTCTGATATGGCTTAAATGATGTTGTCCCATTTTTTGGCTTAAAAGCAGTATTGTTTAGCTGCGATCTTCTGTAAGATCTAAGTACTTCTCCAGTCGGGCTGCTCCAGATTTTTAGTTAAGCTCATTTGCTGTTCCCTACTTCATTTATTCACCACGTCAAAACAAACAAACAAGCCTTCTTATAGAAAATAAATGGACATTTTACTCCCATCAAAAAACATAATCCTCGTAATGGACCCAAACAGCCTTGTGTCAAGAATCTGAAATTACACAAGAGAAACACAAACGCCCAGACCGCTTTAAGGATCTGTAGGTATGATATATACAAATATTGTAGTTGCAAGCTGTGTGCGCAAACGTCAAGCTTAATATACCCTCGATTTCAGGACACCAAAACGTTACTAAAACAAAATCTGGTTAAGAACTTACAACTCAAAGTGATCCCGAGGGAATGAGATGTTGTAAATCAAATTATTCAAGAGATTAAAGAAAGCAGGAATATCATCTAAGTCGGAATTACAAAATTTTAAGTGACTGGAATACTAATGGGAAAAAGTTGATTAATTCCTGAGTTCATTATATATATATTTTTTGATCTTTCGAGGTTTCTTTAATTACTTTCGAATTATCGTTATGAATCGTATCTTTTACAAATCAACAATTGTTCTGAGTTTATTGTTTATTTTACAAAGAATAATTGTCATTGTTGCAATTCGATTTTAGTTATAAGTAATTTTTTATTCTGTACCTAATTTGACATTTAAAATATCTGATATTTTTGAATGATTAATAATACCGTAATTTTAAGCTATACTTTTAATTTAATAATCGAATTATTTTTGTAACGTCTTAATATCCATTATTTGCAGTACATTAAATATTCTGCTCCAAATCTGGAGCAGCCCGACTGCTCGACCTTACAGAAGATCACAGCTAAATTATACTGATTTCAAACAGCGTTGTATTCCGCTGATAAGTAAAGGGACCAGAGCTCCTGGGTGGTATTGGGGGCAGAGTCGGCACTGCGCTTTAAATACTTGCAGTGTATCCACGACAGCGTTTCGCACGCTGTAGTCGCGGTGACTAGACACACCAACACCTGTGTCTATTACACCGACGACCGTGACGACGCAATTGGTCGCTTTGTGGCGAGGGCAGCGGAGATGACGGACAAGAAAATCCTTGAGCATAGTCTCAAGATGGCCATTCACCATAGAGATGCTGCCGTCATTGAGAATGTGCTCAAAATGTTGAAAAATGTAGAGGTGTGAAGACATTATTGTATTGTAAGTATAAATTATGCGTAGATAAAAGTGTAAAGTAAGTAATATAAATAATAAAATTGAATGTAATAGTATAGGAATAGGATAATGTAATTGTAATGATAAGGCTTTATATATTTACTTAATAAGATAGGATTAGTCATATAATATATTAATAAAAATTAAAAAAAAAAAAAAAAAAGAAATTACAAAATAAATAGACAAAACGATTCCTAACCACAAAAAAAAAAAAAAAAAAAAGTACCTAACTACTAACAATAACATAGGTTAAGTGTACATTGTAAGTAGCAAATAAGTGTACATATATTGTAGTTAGAAAATAAGTGTTCATATATTGTAGTTAGCAAATAAGTGTAAATATAATAAAAATAATTAGTATATAAGAATATAAAATAAGCAATATGTAGAATAGTCTTGGTCAGTGGACTCGCGTCGACTTTTAGAAATTTGAAATTTTAAGACTAGTTATTAAGGCTTCTAGATTCTAAGTTGCGGTGAAGTACCGATGCATGTTAAAAAAAAAAATAATAATAACAATTTATGGAATAACAAAAGCACGGGCATAATAAGCCTGTGGATATATCACATAACTAAAAAAAAAAAAAAAAAAAAAATACTTGCAGTGTTGCAGGCGTCTATAGACTACGGTATTTGCTTAATGGTGAGCCGTACGCTTGTTTGCCGACCTAATTGTATAAAAAAATCTAAAAGTCGGTATGAATATTGTTTCTACCCATCATTCATCACTTCATTGTCATAAAAATTTATAACATTCATAACGAAATTACTTGATAAAATTAGTTATTGATGAAATTATATTCTAAGACATAGCGACAAAAATCAATATATTATTCTAAATGTAAGCGCCGCAACTAATAAGCTCGTGTAACATGTTGTAACATGTAGAAAACCGAAGATTTGCGGGTTCGATTCACGTTTGGGACATATATTTGTATTTGCATAAACATTTCTTTTTGGGTTTGGATGTCTGTCCTTGTGAGTGTCCCCACCGAGCCTCGGAGATCACGTTAAGGTATTTATAACTATAGCCGGGACCGACACCCAGTTGTTATTATAAATACTTAATAGCGATCGTCACTCATAGTAGGGAGGATATCCGCCAACACGCAGTGGAGCAGCGTGATGGATTAAACTCCAATCCTTTTCCTACATGGAGAAAGAGGCATATGCCCAGCAGAGGGGTGCTACAGGCTGAATTGTATCGTATCGAGAGAAATAAATTATTTGTATATTTCATTAGTCATAAATTAAATCGTAGGCTGTAAATCAATATTTCACATTGCGCATAATTATATGTTGTATAATTGTTTATTATGGCGTCAAAAATTACTTAAAGTAAATCAACATAACATCCCTTGCCATTGCTCCAAACTGTTTGTATCTGACCAAAATCACAAAGATATAATTACACATATATTAACTTCAAAAAAAACAACATTTGCATACATAACGAACAAAATATTTACTGAAAAGTCATAAAGACAGAAATATGATTCAGAAATATAACAAAAGAACGAAGTCAAAGCTACGCATCATGAAGATTAAGCATAATTCGTTTCCGTTTTACAAAGTTATGGGACTCGCATACAAAGTGGTAAAATGTTAAAAATATCAAGCGGATCCCGCACCAAATCAAATGTTTATGTAGCGTGAAATAACCGAGACGTCCGGCCATGGGATAGAGAGAGGCGTTTGAGACCTCACGACACGTGTACGACACAACTGGTAGCGATTCCTCTCTACTTATAAATAGCTTAACTTTTAGTTGTATGCACAATATAACCTTACTCAATCTCGATTAATGACTTAATTGCAAAAGAGGTCCGAGGAGATGTTTTGTTATGACGTTGTCACGTTAAACTATCGTCCGTAAACCAACTTTGATGACAATCAATTTTATTTTTTTTTATTTATTTATACTTTATTGTACACCACAAATATATTACAAAAAAGCATAAAGATAGTTACAGACAGTGAAGTACAATGGACGGACTTATGGCTAATTAGTCATTTCTTCCAGACAACCTATTCCAGACAATTTTATTTTGCGCTAATATCGTGGTAGTCGTTGCCTATGTATTATGTCATCGGCTTTATTTAATATTACAACAAATTACACAACCTAATGGACCCTAGTATGGCCGAGAGGAAAAAATACCACAAAGAAAGAACAAAAAATACTTATTTAGTAAAAAAAAATAGTAAAAAAAAAATAGTAATAAAAAAATCATAATAATAAATCCACTTAAATTTTACAAAACGACTTTCGAGTTTGTAAAATATCGTATCGCAAGGATATAAATAGCTTTCCAGCCACGTAATAAACTTGTCCGTAAATAGGTAATGACTTAGAAGCTCTTGTTCATTACCCTACCTACTGTTTTACGTGGTTTTGGAATGGCAAATAAATCCGACGACGGTACGGTTAAACTTAACGCCTCATTGGCTACCTCACCCGTAATGCTTTATCTACCTTAGTTTAGGATCAGTGCCAACAATGTTATATTAGGATGAGCTAGTAAGTGTCAAAACTTTTTATTAAAATTAAACTGAGCGCTATCCTGTGCTGTGTGCCTCCTGTGTGTGTGTGTATCCTAAGCTGTGTGGCTACGGCACTAAAGAATTTAGCCACCCCCTCTCTTCCCGTGGGTGTCGTAAGAGGCGACTAAGGGATAACAAGATTCCACAACCACCTTGGAACTTAAGAAGCCGACCGATGGCGGGATAACCATCCAACTGCTGGCTTTGAAATACACAGGCCGAAGACGGGCAGCAGCGTCTTCGGTGCGACAAAGCCAGTACTGCGGTCACCAACCCGCCTGCCCAGCGTGGTGACTATGGGCAAAACACATGAGTTCACGTTATTTTTGGCGTCAACTTGTGGAGGCCTATGTCCAGCAGTGGACTGTTATAGGCTGTAATGATGAGCGCTATCCGTTTAATGTCATTTTATATGGGGCACAGCAGGAAATATTCTGCTCAAAATCTGAAGCAACCTAACTGGAGAAGTACCTTGACCTTACAGAAGACCACAGCTAAACAATACTGCTATCAAGCAGTGTTGGGTTCCTATGGTGAGTAAGGTGACCCGAGCTCCTCGGGCCGGGGACGGGGACGGGGAGGGACGGAGACAAGCTTGCGATGTTTCTGGTGTTGCTGGCGTATTTATGCCACGGTAATCACTTACCATGAGGTGATCTGTGCGCTTGTTGACGACCTATTTTTTATAAAAAAATATACTTTACTATAGACCACAACTACATCGCTTCAGCCTGTTATATCGCACTACTGGGCATAGGCCTCTCTCCCCATGTAGGAGAAGGAACAACTACATGATACGCATTAAACATAGTTTAAGATAATTGAAGGCTGTGTACGATGGGCGGACTTATGGCTATTTAGCCATTTCTCCCAAACAACCCAAGTTACTAGGTGAAAAATATTTTCCTGGTCATTGACATAAGTTTGGTATAATCACTAGCGATTATTGATTATACTGATTTTTTGCTACTTCTTCATTATAATGCTACTACTAATGCAATTTGTAAAAATAATATAAGTATAGACTTTATTCAACTTTGATTGTGTGGTGAAAAGTTCCATTGACACCGTAGAAAGTTCAGTTCAGGATAAGGTGTCATATTATGCAAATATTTAATTCTTGGTTTGTGTTTACCCTTGAGAGGGACTCATCACGAAGGGAACGTAAAGCTTTCAGCCTCGGCTGCTGTCCTAAACACCTGATAACGATCGTCTCGGCAGGAAAATTATCCGCCAAAACGCAGTGGAGCAGTACAGCCCTTCTGCTATATAGGGGACAGCGTTTGCCTTGCATTGGAAGATTTACAAGTTCTTTCAATTTATAAATATTCTACAATACTTATACGTTATTGTTCTGTTTTATACATTCATCTTGTATCATTTATACATAAGAAAATTGTGATTGCTCCAAAAATAAAACGGACTAACAAATACATTGACAAGTAATTATTAGTCAAAAAGTAGTCATCATAACTTTATTCAATTAAAGAAAAATCACCAGACAAGTACCACTTTTTAGATCACAACTTCGCTACCAATGCGTTGAATACTAAGATTTAGAACATTCCCCGTAGAACCAGTAAGGCAATAAACATTAATCTCGCCAACAAGAAAGCAATACAAACGAATAACAAACAAAATCAGAAGACAATTTAAACTACCAGCATTAAGACGGCAACAAACGATCCTTGTAAACACGCCGCTGCATAAGTTTGGATTTGCAAACAATGCCGGATAAACTGCCCAAGTTTTTAATTCACATAATTAACTCTTATGCTACTGTCTTAAGGTAGATTATCGTTCATATCAGCTGTAATATAAATCTGGTGGCTAACTCAGTGCATTTACGGAGCTAGCCGAGCTACAGTATTTGCATTGTTAATAGACACGACGGATTTAATATCGTCGATGTACTTCGACATTTATAAATTACATAGGTAATTATATTATAAATAAATAATCCAACGTGGCTTTTTGTGATTACACATTTCCTTGTTTCTCCTCTCCTCTTAAATTATCAGGCGATACGTTGTCATTTCAAATATGTCAGCGTTGTTAAATGTACTGAATTTGAAAGTTTTATATTTTACAAATTTCTAATACACTTCAATCCAATTAAAACCAACCGGTTCACCAACTTATAATTCTTCTAGCGAAGTCAATTTTTTTTAACGTGACAACGTCTAATAAATCGACGAACGCTGGCTGCATACACGAAAGAGGATGACTCATTGCCCCATTACGCTCATTGTCCTGTTACGCTAATTAAACGCTTGCGCCTCATATATCCCTCTCCACTCGATAAGCCTGTGCGTCCGAGGAGATGTTTTGTTATGATATTGTCACGTTAAACTATCATCCGTAAACTAACTTTACAGACACCCATTTTTTTATAAAATATAAATACATAAATATATTTTATAAAAAAATCGTCGAAAATGCTACATACTATAGAAAATCAGTCAAAATTATTGAAGTCTCGAAAAAGACTACCTTCTTAGCCATATATTTACTGACAAGTTATTCAAAAAATTCGCGAACTTGAACTAAGTCAATAAGTATATTATTGACATAGAAAGTTACTGAAAATAAATAGTAATGAGGTCACTAACAAATCCTGAAAATCAATTCACTAAAAATTAAAATTAATGACGCCATTTCGTTATTTAAATAATCCTTTATCACAATATTATCACGAGTTTTATTCATACCAAATCTTAAATTTTAAAATCCTGAAAACTTTAAATTTTTACAAGTTTCCAGAACATAGCATACAAAACTAAAATATAATTATCGTACGTAACATACTTTATAAATTAATTTATTTGTAAAATTCGTTCGAAACGATAACAACAATCAAGACGAAGTCGCAGAATCGAGAAACTATCAGAAGTACAATCAAGCATAATCAGAAAGTGCTGATCGGAGAAAATATGGTATTGGAAGTTATTATCCTAAGAGACAATTGGATCTTGCAACTTGACACAACTTATAAAAACAATGCAGCTTATTTATTTCCATGCATTTTATCCTTAATGAAACTGAAAATTCTATAAAATTTACTAATTTTATAATTTACATCACAGTTGAGAATGGAAATTGTTGAAGACAAAATGGTTTTTGAATTCACCTAAATTTGATCTAGAAGGAATTCGTAGCAACGCTCTAAGATATAAAAATGAATTATTAACGTCAACTGAATTTGGAGACTTTGCAAGAACTAATCTTTGATTAAATGGAAATGTAGATATTCAAATTAAGAAAAAAAAACGAGCGCGCGTTACACCAAACGATTGAAATAAAACTTCTTTAGCAATAGGCCTGCACTATGGGCCTACGAGAGAAAGAGAGAAAGAAAATGTGTACTCTTGCTCTTTTACCTCGCCCGATCACACTTTTTGTATCGCTCTCGTCAAACATCTACTAGCTTACTCCCCGAGGCAAGCATGCGTAAAAAAGTATCACTTCAAAGATATCATCTAAATTTAACAAATTGTTACAATAAATTACTTAATCAGAATAACTCAGTGTATGAAGCACGTAAATTTAAATAATATAAGCGTTTTATTGGCCATTAAGATTACAATAGCATAAAAAGTTTTGCACTCAATTAGGAGCGTTCGTTACAGGATTTCCGTGCAAGTCACGTGTTGGGTTATTATTAGACTTTTTATGACCCGATGATTGAGCAAACGATGTAAGCGTGACGTAGCAGTGACTTGTGTTAGAAGAAAACAATTTACTAAGAAATCTACTGATGATGGCATGGATTGTTAAATCGTGACCTCAATGGGTAACTTTAAATATAACTTACAAGAGAAAAATAGACAGAAGAGAAATACAAATGATCGAACCAACAACTATTGTGAATTTATCACATAATCAATAATAATAATAAAATATAATAAATAAAAGTTGATCTTGGTCAGGCCATAAATACAAATCAGATATGGCCGTTGAATTTTAAGTACACTTCAGCCTATCGCAGTCCACTGCTGGACATAGGCCTCGCCAAGTTCCCCCCATTTACTTGGGGAATTTTATGTGCCCTACTAAAATCCCGTGTGTTTTGGGAATAAAACTTGGCTTGGCTTGCTTCTAGGATTATATATGAATATTAATCCTAGGAGCTTTTCAAAAATATGGGACGATGTACTTTGTAATATTGTGAGACGTGATGGAGCTGACTCTAGACTATGCAACAATGAAGATCTTGAAACAGCGAAAGGTTTTGTTCGGCTCAGCTGTCCGACACTCGCTTGGATGTATCTGAAATTAATTGTTTGCTACATTTGAAAATCTCTCACTATAATAATCTTCGTTTTCTTGTTTACTTCATCGTTTTATATTATTTTATGAAACATGAAGTTTGGATTGTGTTTTTTTAATGAAATTTAATTAAAGTCAGAAGATATTATTAACTAAGCTGGATAGCCCACTAAGTACTTTATCTCGTTATAGGAAAATAATGTCTGACACAATCTTCGAGTTACGTGACCGCTGATTGACGAATACTTCCTCCATCAAGAGCCACGATCATTATTACGCGTCGAGAAATATTGTATTTCTGTATATATATATATATATAGTAGTGCTGTGTGGCTACGGCACTAAAGAATTTAGCCACCCCCTCTCTTCCCGTGGGTATCGTAAGAGGCGATTAAGGGATAACAAGGTTCCACAACCACCTTGGAACTTAAGAAGCCGACCGATGGCGGGATAACCATCCAACTGCTGGCTTTGAAATACACAGGCCGAAGACGGGCAGCAGCGTCTTCGGTGCGACAAAGCCAGTACTGCGGTCACCAACCCGCCTGCCCAGCGTGGTGACTATGGGCAAAACACATGAGTTCACGTTATTTTTGGCGTAAACTTGTGGAGGCCTATGTCCAGCAGTGGACTGTATAGGCTGTAATGTAATGTAATGTATATATATAGTTATAACAGTCGGCTGTTACCTGTAATACAAGCATTAAGTTGCTTACCATAGGAACAGACGACCGTGTGGATGTTATAAGATATTTATTTACTTATATATATACCTTGTATTTCTATAATATCGGCATTGGCACATACACTACAGCTTCATTTCTCTATCAAAACTATACTGAATATAATAACGAGATAATCATACCATACCATATATAATTTAATACGCTCTACCATAACCAATAAATAAAACCATTTCCAAATAATGCACGAATTCGATACCTGATTATAAATCAGTGCAAGCGTGTCATAACTCCGGCCCAACATATTGCGATGTCGGGAACGAAGCACCAATAATTCAACATTTTCCCTAATGTCGATTCATTCGTATCGCGCTGGAATTATCTCATTACGCGCTAATTTAACGCGCCAAACAAATCAACTATGGCTTTGGTTAAAATTGAATAAATTATTTCGTTTCACGATCTGGTTGTTTGATGTGGTATTGATTGGAATTGTATTTGATTTCGAAAATATTTGGCTGTACGAAAAGATAAACTAAGGTAGTGCACAGCAGGAAATTTCCTGCTCAAAGTCAGGAATAGCTCGACTGGGGTCGATCTTACAGAAGACCACAGCTAAATAATATTGTTTCAAGCAGTATTTTGTTCCTGTTGGTGAGTAAGGTGACCAAAGCTCCTATGGGACTTGGGGATAGGGTCGGCAATGCGCTTGCGATGCCTTTGCAGATGTCTATAAGCTACAGTAATCGCTTACCATCAGATGAGCCGTACAATTGTTTGACGACCTAGTTATATAAAAAAAAAGTTAATCGGATTCGCAGAACTGCAAAAAAATCTATCTCCTTACGGCCGTTTTTAATAATCTAACTATATCTGATTTTGCCTGTTAGCGATAGGCTGAATTTAGCTATGAATTAATTTCGATTCTACATAATTTTATTTGATTTCAACAACATTTCAAATAAAAAATAAATATATTTTATTAAAATAAATATAAACTTCGAAGCGTATCTCGTTCCACATAAAATGCAACAAACAGAACAATAGCCATTGTTGTAATACCAATTAAAATATTTCAATAAATATGAAGGAAATATGCATTAGATGAAACGTAAAAAATCGGATCAATTCGTATGAAAAAATTCAATACAGCCAGTGAACAATGGCGATTATTCTCATTATGATAGAGCATGATATAATCTAAAATCTATATCGCTATAATTATGGTTTTTTATTTAATATATAACAATATGAAATTGTAGTGATATTGCACCAGTTTATTTATATTTGATTAATAAATACGCGTTATTTGAACCGTGTTTACGGTAAACGCTTATTTGAGTTATTGTGGGTAAATAAATACAGGCATATACAAACCGTATTGGTGTGGTGGTGTGTTAGCCATGTAAGCGCCAAACGGAATGGATTTTTTATTTATACAATTTCCGGTCAGGATGCCTGTCCTTTTCGGTCTCCCCACGATGCCCCTGAGAATGTTTATCCGGGTTGTTATCATAAATACATCATAGCGATCTTTACTTATGAGTAGGGAACATTATTGCCAACACGCAGTGGAACAACGTCATGGATTAGGCTTCGATCTTCTTCTACATGAAGAAAGAGAGCCATTAAAGCAGGAACCATTCAGACTGTTACATGAAGCAAGTTATAGGCTGAATCAATCAGCTGTTTTTGATAAAATCCAATTAAGAAATAAATACTCTTTGTTACAAGTGGGTATTTATATAAGTTGAGTAAAATCCAACATATCATCAAGGCGAGATTTTACAAAAATCCAAAATCTAACACAATAATCTTTTAGAAGTGTGGGTGTTCAGACAAGTAAACAGACAAATGGGTATAAGTTCTCAAAAATTTAGCAATGCAATTCCAATTTGGAATGCTAAACATTTTAAACCCAAAAACGCACTAACACATATAAAGCACGCAATTTATTTGACATTGGCTTTATGAAAATCGTAGATAAATATTTATCTCATTATATATATTATCACAACGCGTCAATCGCTGAATATTGGCCGTGTTTACTGTACATTGTTTTTTGACAAACTAATAATAATATTGAGCTGAAAATTCAATTTGCATATGGAACTGTTCTGGGAAATTATCGTGAAATTATATTTCATAAATAGCGAAATGTGTAATAAATAGTTAGTGTAATAATTGTTGTGAAATTGTCGAACGATTTTCAATTTTATTGGCTAAAGGCTATTTTGATATCATATATTTGGTATTTGGTATTTTGGTTGGTTTGTATTTCTACAAGTGTTTGGTTTCGATCTAGATCCTAGTAGGTCTCCCTTCCGTGCCTCGTTGAGCACGTAAATCATACGGACCTTACTGCCTAGACAGATCTCGCCCTGCCCGCCGTCGCCGCACCGCTCACTATACACTTCGTGGTGAGTCGCTTTAGTCTGTAATATCCAACTACTGGGCATAGACCTCTTTTCCCATGTAGGAGAAGGATCAGAGCTTAATCCACCACGCTGCTCCAATGCGGGTTGGCGGATATATTCCCTACTATGAGTAACGATCGCTATCAGATGTACATGATAACAACCGGGACCGACGGCTCAACCTCACGCCGTTTTCGGCGCGAGCTCATGTGTTTTGGCCATAGTCATCACGCTGGGCAGGCGGGTGGGCGACCGCAGGGCTTTGTCGCACCGAAGACGCTGCTGGCCATCTAATACATATTTCAAAGCCAGCAGTTGGATGGTTATACCGCCATCGGTCGGCTTTTTAAGTTCCAAAGTGGAAGTGGAACTGTGTTATCCCTTAGTCGCCTCTTACGACACTCACGGGAAGAGAGGGGGTGGCTATATTCTTTACTGCCGTAACCACACAGCGGTTCTTTACCAATAGGCTTGCTCTCATATATGAGTAATATTTTTATGCGTTAAGTTACTATTTTTAAAAAGTTTTATAATTTTTTTAGATCATCAGTTGATATTTGAAACACAGACATAATATGCTGCCTATCTTATTAGGTAACAAACGACTATGTGTATTTATTATATATATTTATTATTCGACTATTTGTATTTATGTACATTACTAGCTGCACCGCGCATTTTAACCAGTGTTCATTTAAAAAATACCAACATACTAATATGGCTTCATCTTAAATGAATCTTCCTCAGAAATGAAGTATCCAAAGAATAATTCAATCCGGACCAATAGTTTGCTGGGATTAGGGATTTTTATGCAACAAACACAAAACAAACAAAATTTTCAGCTTCACAATATTAGTATAGATATTTAGGTATTATTAAATACTCATACACAACAAGGGAGGGTAGTAGAAAAGGATAGCTATGATGGAAAAGTTATTTTTAAGTAATTTGTGATTTCAGTTTTGCTCCCTTTGAACCCTAGATTTATCCCCCTAAAAGACAAAGTTTATGAAAAAATAACACGTGTTACCATATATATATTTATTATTCGACCCCTTATAGTTTCTCCAATAGATTCTGAAATTAGCGCGTTAAAACAAACAACGCCTTCAGTTTCATAATATCAGTACAGATATGTAGATATACAAATAGTCAGTACAGATAATAGTACAGATATGTAGATATACAAATAGTCCATAACAATAAACACAAATGTAAGCAAAAGTACACGTGTTCACTAAATATAATTCAATAATTTATATGATATATATACGAAGCCACTCACGTCTCGTAATCAGCCCTGCGATTAGCCAACTGAGCCCTTGGGGCATGTCGGGCGCTGTCTCGTGCCCCTATGAAATTCAGTGAGCACTCATTTCGATGAACTTGTTGACTTGTGTGCAGAATTTTTTTTTTTTGGTATTTAATTAAAAATAAAAATGTTTATCACTCGGATAACAAAAGATCCATAAATGTACGTAAAAAATTATATTTTTATTTATGATAAAGAAAATACCAAGAGAATGAAGGCTCTGACTGATGTACACAATGTTAATCAATACATTTATTGCATACAAATTAACATACAGATATAAATGTCGGCCAAAGCTAATACTTAGAGCAAAAGAGGATATATGTACAATATATGTTACGCAATGATTAGCCCATAGTTAAACTTTTCTTCAGAATATTGACTTCAAAATATTGATTTAAATATTATTAACTTTATTTGCAGGTATTTCTTTAGATTTTTTTACAAAAACGTTACGCATATTTATATCATTAAGGTTTTCCAGCGCCATATTATAGATTTTCGTAAATATTGCTTGTTATTGAATAATTTTTTGTTGATTTAGATATTTTAATTTTTTACACTTTACAGACTGAAATTTTTTATCTTGTCTAATGATAACGGCCTGGAGATTAGTTGAAGTGGCAAGCCATTTTTTAAATCATTATATTTTTAACCGACTTCCAAAAAAGGAGGAGGTTCTCAATTCGACTGTATTTTATTTATTTATTTATTTATTTTTATGTATGTTACATCAGAACTTTTGACCGGGTCGACCGATTTCGGCAAATTTTATTTTAATCGAAAGGTGGTGTGTGCCAATTGGTCCCATTTAAATTTATTTGAAATCTAACAACTACTTTTCGAGTTATATCTAATAATGCGTTTTTACTTGACGCTTTTTTCGTCGACCTACGTTGTATTATACCGCATAACTTTCTACTGGATGTACCGATTTTGATAATTCTTTTTTTGTTAGAAAGGGGATATCCCTAGTTTGGTACCATGATAAGGAAACCAGGATTTGATGATGGGATCCCAGAGAAATCGAGGGAAACTCTCGAAAATCCGCAATAACTTTTTACTGGGTATACCGATTTTGATAATTTTTAATTTAATCGAAAGCTGATGTTTGTCATGTCGTCACATATAAATTTTATCGAGATTTGATAACTACTTTTTGAGTAATCTTTGATAACGCGTAGTTGCTTGACTATTTTTTCGTCGATCTACGTTGTATTACTTGTCGATGTAATTGAAGTCGGTTTTTTTTTCGTTTGCGAGCAAACACAATTATTTTTTAAAAACTCAGGCCAAATACATTCAAGAATCAGAGAAAGAAAGACTAATTTATTGATTAATTAAAATAAAACAGTTGTTTTACAACTATTTTGCAATTCTTGTGACGATATTTTGGCATATGAGAGTGTTTAGTATTTTTAATAAAATCAAAATCAAAATGAATAATTGTGTTTGCAGGTAAACGAATAAAAAACGACTTCAATTATATCGACAAGTAATACAACGTAGGTAGGCGAAAATTTTGTCAAGTAAATACGCATTATCAAAGATTACTCCAATAAAATAATTTTTAACAAAAAAAAACCGACTTCAAAAAGGAAACTAAAAAGTGAAAAATAAATTTACTTAGTACAAAGTAATTCGTATTTTGATTTAGTTAATCAGAAATGATTAAATAAATATTTTATAATTTTGAAGTCGGTGCCAAGTAAAACCATAACTAAGTACTCTAGTATCTACTCATAAGTTGTATTCAGTTTTCTTTCATAATTTGTTTCATTGACTATTGGGTTGAATACTGTTATTATTCGGTTATTGTTTTGACATATCTAATAATTTTTTTTATACTTGTTTGTTGTGTGTGTGTGTTGTTTGTATTTGTTATCGTAGCCAGGTTGTTGTAGTATTTACTTGGCACCAACTTCAAAATTATAAAATATTTATTTAATCATTTCTGATTAACTAAATCAAAATACGAATTACTTTGTACTAAGTAAATTTATTTTTCACTTTTTAGTTTCCTTTTTGAAGTCGGTTTTTTTTTGTTAAAAATTATTTTATTTTACAATTTTTAGTGATGGGTACACCTAACAAGAATGCTTTTTCTCTTATGTCGGGGGTTCGGAAACATACACAATACACAGGCACAAACACCCAGATCATGACAAACATCTATATGACCAATACAAATGTTTGTCGTGCGCGGGGATTGAACCCACTAACGCCAGCGCAACAGCCGGTGCTGTGACCGCTGCGCTAATGCGTCGACATACTATGAGTAAAGTTCGCTATCAGGTGTACGTAATAACAACCGGGACTGACAGCCTAGCGTGTTCTCCGAGGCTAGGTTGGGAGAACCACAAGGATTAACAACTAGACCAAAAATACATATTTATATAAACATAAATATCCAATCCGAGCTGGAATAGACCCCGCGACCGTCGGTGTTTAGGCGCCGCCGCCACGGCACATGCACCATTATATCAAAGCGGTCGTCAAACAGCAAAAGGTAACTGCTGTAAATTGTTGAGAAATTCCTTCGAGTGTTCCTGGTCCTACCTGGTCCTACGACACAGATGATCACACAGCAGGTAATTGCTATAAGTTGTTGAAAAGTTCCCTCGACTATCTTTCGTCTCCATCATCAGACTTTAATGGCACTTGTAACTCATATAGGTGCAAAGTTCTCATCAATAGAAACGAATTAAGTTCAAACAGCAGGTAATTGCTATAAATCGTTAAAGAGTTCCCTCGACTATCTTTTGTCTCCATCATCAGACTGTAATAGCACTTATAACTCATACACGTGCAAAGTTCTCATCAATAGAAACGAATTAAGTTCAAAAAGCAGGTAATTGCTACAAATTGTTAAAGAGTTCCCTCGACTATCTTTCGTCTCCATCATCAGACTTTAATGGCACTTGTTACTCATGTAGGTGCAAAGTTCTCATCAATAGAAACGAATTAAGTTCAAACAGCAGGTAATTGCTATAAGTCGTTGAAGAGTACCCTCGACTATCTTTCGTCTCCATCATCAGACTGAAATGGCATTTATAACTCATATATATGCAAAGTTCTCATCAATAGAAACGAATTAAGTTCAAACAGCAGGTAATTGCTATAAATCGTTAAAGAGTTCCCTCGACTAACTTTTGTCTCCATCATCAGACTGTAATGACACTTATAACTCATACAGGTGCAAAGTTCTCATCAATAGAAACGAATTAAGTTCAAAAAGCAGGTAATTGCTATAAATTGTTGAAGAGTTCCCTCGACTATCTCTCTTCTCCATCATCAGATCGACTCCAGACCTTTATTAAATAGTAGTGCTTTATAGTACCTAATGAAAACATGATTAAATTTACTAGTCACCCTTACGATTTTTGAAAGTTTCCCTCGATTTCTCTAGGATCCTATCATCAGATCCTGGTTTCCTTATTATGGTACCAAACTATGAATATCTCCTTTCCAACAAAAAAAGAATTATCCAAATCGGTTCATAAACGAAGAAGTTATCTCCGAACATACATAAAAAAAATATATATATATATACGGTCGAATTGAGTAACCTCCTCCTTTTTTTGAAGTCGGTTAAAAATGTAATCAGATCTCGATGAAATTTAAATGTGAACACATGATAAACATCGGTTTTCGATTAAATTAAAAATTATCAAAATCGGCAGTATTATTTAGCTGTCATCTTCTGTACTCCCCCAGTCGAGCTGCTCCAGATTTCGAGCAGGATATGTCCTACTATGCCCTACCTCACTTAAGTAATCTATAATCTATAATATATATAAAAGCGAAAGGTCACTCACTCATCACGAAATCTCCGAAACTATAACACCTACAAACTTGAAATTTGGTAGGTAGGTTCCTTATAAGACGTAGGCATCCGCTAAGAACGGATTTTATGAAAAACGATCCCTAAAGGGGTAAAAAGGGGGTTGGAAGTTTGTATGAAAGTCCTATGTTTTTGAAGTAAGAGACTTGAAATTTCAAATGTAAGCTCTATAGATGGTGAAAAGGTGTCCAAATAATGTATCTTTAGAAATCAACCCCTTTTTGGGGTTAAAATGGGGGATAGTAGGTCGGCTAACTGATCACGAAATCTCCGAAACTATAACAGTTACAAACTTGAAATTTGGCAGAAAGGCTTCTTATAGGGCGTAGACATCCGCTAAGAACGAATTTTACATAATTCGATCCTAAAAGGGGGTAAAAAGGGGGTTGGAAGTTTGTATGAAAGTCCCATGTTTTGAAGTAGGAGACTTGAAATTTAAAATGTATACCTTATAGATGATGAGAAGGTGTCCAAATAATGAATCTTTAGAAATCAACTCCCTTTTGGGGTTAAAACGGGGGATGGTAGGTTTACTCACCTACAAACTTGAAATTTGGCAGATAGGCTCCTTATAGGGCGTAGACATTTGCTAAGAACGGGTTTTACAAAACTCGACCCCTAAGGGGTTAAAACGGGGTTTGGAAGTTTGTATGAAAGTCCTATGTTTTTGAAGTAAGAGACTTGAAATTTAAAATATATGCTCTATAGATGGTGAGGAGGTGTCCAAAAAATGTATCGTAATCTATATATATATATAAGAGAGAGGTCACTAACTCACTCATCACGAGAACTCAAAAACCGCTGGATGGTCTATCTATTCAGGTTGGACCAAGATAAAATTTGGCAGGGAGGTAGATTATAGTCAGCAGACGTCCGCTAAGAACTGATTTTACGATATTCCACCGCTAAGGGGGTTTAATTGGGGTTGATAGTTTGTATGAAACATATACAGCCTGAAAATAAAACTAAAAATGTGGTGTATACAGAGGTTTTATAAAAATAACTATTAAATTATACTAAATTGTGCCTTTTATAAAGTTACTCAGTTTGATAAGCATTTCAAGTGACTGAAATAAAAAAGTAATTTGCGTTAAACATCTTAATAGTAATGCATATCTTCATAACCACGCGGACGTAGTCGCGGGCAACAGTTGGTGTATTATAAAACAAAGTCCCCAAAAGTGTATGTGATCGATTCGCTCAAAATCTACTGAACGGATTTTCATGCGATTTCACTATTGGAGAGAGGGCTCCACCATTGGCAAGAGGAAGGTTTACGGAACGGCTAAGCCGATTTTGATGAGAGTTTCAGTGGAAGTTTGCCGGGAAAACTTTGTGGCACACTAATTTCAACGCGGGCGAAGCCGCGGGCACAGCTAGTATTGTATATAAAATATTACAAACAAGATTTCAGAAATAGAAAGTTTTAGAATAACTACACTCAACAAGTAACAGTATTAATAGGTGATTCAAACGCGCCAGAAATAACTTGACCTTTAGCTTAATAAATTTTACTACGTAACGATTCAAGTGTAAAGACGTGAGAGCTTAATAAATATGGAAATTATTTAACCACATTTATATTTAACCACCTCAAGGTCAACATCAGTGATGCTAAGAATTCGCAAGAACATACACTAATCTTTTCAGAAAACGTTTTTGAGTAAAGACATCCTTTTTTATTAGTTTTTATTTGGTGGTAGCTTAATTTATTATTAAAGATGTGTGGACTTAATAACGCTGTATTTCATGCAAGATATTACTAATTTTGTATTAAAACACAGTTTATATATTATTTTCAAACGAGTAACTGTTGAGTTTCTTGCCGAATCTTCTCTGCAGAATCTACATTCCGAATTGGTGGTAGCTCCACTTTTAAAAACAAATAATCGCTTTAAAATTTTAATTTGTACGGGTGAGGTTTTGACGGTGACGATTCAAAAGTGGTTTTGAAGCCAAGCCAAGATATAATGTATGTTCGGTGATAACTTCGTCGTTTATGAACCGATGTTGATAATTATTTTTTTGTTGGAAAGGAGATATCCCTAGTATGGTACCACGATAAGACACATACATGAAACCAGGATATGATGATGGGATCCCAGAGAAATCGAGGGAAACTCAAAAATCCGGATACCTTTTTACTGGGTGTACCGATTTTGATAATTTTTATTTTAATCGTAAGCTGATATCAGTATCATATGTTTGTAGTTTAGTTCAAATTTTGTCGAGATCTTATTTTTTATCTACTTTTTGAGTAATCTTTGATAACGCGTATTTACTTGAATATGTTTTCGTGGGCTCTTGTTTCGATTTTTTTTTTTCGTCGCGAGCAAACACAATTACAACTGCGTATGCTGCAGAACTCAGTTTATCCGTCAATCGACAAACAGGGGTTCCCTATCGTAACTTTGAACTAACGGTGATTCCAAGAAAAGTTAAGTTATCTAACTTCAGTTTATCACCATTTAGTTCTGGTGGTATATTAAACTCCTATCCTCTTTTACATAAAGTCGGTTAAGTTCTTATAGACCAAGATGTCTTTCCACAATTTTGATGAAATACAGAGTATACATGCATATATGCCTATTAGCTTACACGTAAATTTTTAAATTTCAAGTAAATACAAAATAGAATGAAAAATAAATCATAGCAGATGAAGTAACGCTTAAAACATAGTAATTAATAACAAACTTAGCGTAAAAGAAGATAAATTATTATAAATTACAGTTGAAACTTCAACTATAACACCTACGAAACTTTTAGAACACAAAACGTAGATCTGAAAACAAGTTGCTTGCGTTTTATGAGACTCATGACAAAGTGGCCGCCGCTTAGACATGAAATTAGCGAGGCTATAAAATCAAAAAGCGGCTGCTCACTTACACCGAAGCGTAGTGTGACGATTACTAATTTTGAAATGAAACTTCTTCAGCAACTTAGTGATCTGAAACTGGATGAAGTGAAAATGCGCGATAAAGAAGCAGTCACAAAATTTTTATTAGAGAATGAGATAATAATAATAATAATAATAATTGTTTATTTGCAAGAACATGGTGACGTAGTTGTACAAGATTAACATTAGTACAGTCCAAACTTGTTCTACCTTCATCATTACAGCCTATGTCCACTGATGGACATAGGCCTCCTCAAGTTTACGCCAAAAATAACGTGAACTCATGACTGTGTTTTGCCCATAGTCACCATGCTGGGCAGGCGGGTTGGTGACTGCAGGGCTGATTTTGTCGCACCGAAGACGCTGCTGCCCGTCATCGGCCTGTGTATTTCAAAGCCAGCAGTTGGATGGTTTTCCCGCCACCAGTCGGTTTTTTAAGTTCCAAGGTAGTAGTGGAACTGTGTTAAATTAATATATGATATAATTAATGTTATAATTTCTTCATAAAACTATAAAATTAATATTACCATAATTGATATGTTTCTTAGATGTCACGTTTAATTAACTATTTCTAAGGTCATTAAATAAGATAGAATGCATTACTGCTTAAAATGACTAAGCGACACGTTTTATATGGCGCTTATGACCTTTTTGACGAGATCGTGATCTTCGTTGATAGAACAAATTACACCGGCCTACCTTCCTACCACTTTTCAGGAGTTTCACTTCTGTGTGAAGTGTACTCAGACATTTTTTTTTAATATTTAAATCTTCAGTAACAATATGATTTAAACGTCAGTGTTAGAACATGTCCTAGTTTTTCGAGGCAGTATTGTTAGGACTGATCTAAGTGCCGTTATTGGTAACGAAAAAAGAAATTACGAATGTTGTGTGTGACTGTACGATTGTCTATTTAATGTTGTTAAGACCATTTTTCGAGAAAGGATGTAGGATGTATAACCTAGCGCCTTAATCTACTACTAGGGACGTACGATTAATGAAAAATGTTGCAAAATACTGAAAAAAATATTTCTTATGCCTTCAGGGATAAAATAATAACAACAATTCAGCCTTTAACATCCCACTGCTGAGCATAGGCCTCTTTTTCCATGTAGGAGAAGGATTGGGACTTTTTTTTATATCACTAGGTCGGCAAACAAGCGTACGGTTCACCTGATGGTAAGCGATTACCGTAGCTTATAGACGCCTGCAACACCAGAAGCATCGCAAGCGCGTTGCCGACCCAATCCCCAATTCCCCCAAGAGCTCTGGTCACCTTACTCACCAACAGGAACACAATACTGCTTGAAAACAGTATTATTTTGCTGTGATCTTCTGTAAGGTCGAGGTACTACGCCAGTCGGGCTTCTCCATATTTTGAGCAGGGAATTCCTGCTGTGCCCTACCTCAGTTATGCAGTTACTTAATCCACCACGCTGCTCCACTGGGGTTGGTGAAGACATAGGGATTTAGCTACAGAAATAATATGAACCTCTCAAGAAAATGTTGGTTAAAAACTATTTTATATGACGTGAAATTTTTTCTTCACACATAACATTACGCTTCCGTGTTACCGTCGGTACATCCAGTAATACCCAACGTCGTCCAACGAGGCAAGTTTAATGAAATTCCTTCAACACCGCCAGACAACGCTACAATGTTTTTAAACTTCACCCCTGCACTTACAGTGTTACCCCTTTTCGTAACAACCGTATAGATACGGGGACTTTTTTGTTTTAACTTTGATGAACAAACTTCTTAACTAAAGGTACTGTATACAATAGTACTGTATACAAAAGTACTGTAACAAGGAACAATCTTGCTGTATTTAGTATGGAGTTGTTTCTCTGGGAAAATACATCAAACTGACAGAAGATCACAGCTAAATAATACTATTTTCAAGCGGTGTTGTGTTCCTGGTGTGAGTAAAGTGACCAGAACTCGTGGAGAGGTTGGGGGCAGAGTCTGCAACGCGCTTGCGAGTCTATAAGCTACGGTAGTTGCTTATCATCATGTGGTTATCAACAGCCTAACGCTTGTTTGTTGACTTAGTTTTATTAAAAAAAAATATTTTATCTTCATAAACAGATATCTTTCTTTACTTTTGGTTTAAATTTTGTAAACAACAAGACGTGCTTACGGCAATATTAAGTTAGTATAGCATCTGAACTACTGGCAAATACCTATTGTAGGTAATCGCAAAAGACTAATTGTATTTATTATTACATCCAGAATATAAAATTAATTTAAGTATAGTTTGTAGATTTAATCCGAAAATGTTATATGATTACATTTAAATCGTAAATTATACTTACAGGATAAGCTTGCTAGTATTTTTAACTACAAATAGTAGATATTACCAAATACTGTAACGTTCTAAGTCTTTTCAATAATATAATCAGGTTCTCAGTATAAATTGTATGTTTGTTACCTCATAAAATTTTACTGCGAGTATCAATTTCGTTATTCTTTTATATTCGAAAGCAGATTCTTGTGGTGCATTCCCATTTCCATTTGAACAAGATCTAATCAATAGTTTTTGAGTTGTCTTAAATAACGTGTACTACACTTGTCAATGTTAATTGAGTCGATTTTTTGTTTTAGAATAAACACAATTGTTACTTACTAGCGACCCGCCCCGGCTTCGCACGGGTGGCAATGCTGATAATAATTATAAAATATAAACTAAAATAAATATAATATCACATTCAGACATCACATTAGAAACTTCTAAAACTATCAGTGTTCCTCTACTATATTATGCATGTATTATACATATAAACCTTTTCCTGAGATCACTCTATTTATTAAAAAAACCGCATCAAAATCCGTTGCGTAATTTTAAGATCTAAGCATAGCAAACAGCGACTAGTTATAGACTATGTAGTGATTAAATCAATTACGTTATTTTGAATTATCTTCGCAAAAAGTATACTTTGTACCTTAAGATATAGAGTCCAAAAAACTATAATTGGTCAATATATAAGTTAATTTATACTTAGTACATTAAACCGAGCGTTATCTTGTAAGCCACTAGTCAAACTGCATAAGTGGGGCAACATCAGTAAGATTTAAAGCCATCCATTCATCACACGTAAGCACTTCAAATTACAAACGCGAAAATATCATCTGTTACTTTCTCATTGCGAACTTCGAAATTTATTTACGTACAATTTGAAGTTTTAATGTTATATTTCTTGCTTGTAACGTTACTTTCCTCAATAAAGGACTTGTAACGTTATTTTATTCAAGGGAATACTTCAAAAAAGGAGGAGGTTCTCATCTAGACTATATTATCTATGTGCGTTACCTCACAACTTTCTACTGGGTGTACCTATTTTTCTGAGTGTACATATTTTCCTGCAGTCATCAACCCCTTGCCCCAGCGTGATGACTATGGGCAACACACATGAGTTTACGCCATTTTTGGTGCCAGCTTGTGAAGGCCTATGTGCAGCAGTAGACTGCGATAGGCTGAAATGATGATGATGATGATGATGTATCTATTGTGATGGTTCTTTTTTTAAATCGAAAACTGGCGCCTGTCATGTGGTCCCATTAAAATTTTATCCAGATCTCACAAGTACTTTTTGAATTATCTCTAAATATATATTTCCTTGGTAGACCAATTGGATTGTGAAGATTAGATGCTAAAAAGAAAAAGAGGTTGCTTTATGCCCTTTTAGTGGTAAGGAGTGCGTGTAGTCAGCCACAAGAACATTGGTACTCGAATGCGTCAGATATCAATAGTATATGCGCTCTACGTGTTTTTAATGACTAAAGCATATTAATCTGCCCATTTGCGTAGTGGATGTGACCGTACAAAGTGATAGATTTTTTTTGAACCGTCTGATTAAGGAACTTCCGGCAAATAATTGTCAGATTTTGGGTCAGGACGACGAGAACATAAAAATGAAGCGTCTGTTTACAGAGTAATTTGATGCGCTCGAGTTTTTCTCAACAATCGATTTTCTTACTAATATAATAAAAGGGTCAAGCATTGTTAGAGTACCTCACAACCTGCAACACCAATTATGTGTTATTCTGACGCGCTTGAGTTACTCCCAAAATCCCCGATAGGCCTCTCCTACCACTGTATTACTTGTTTATGTAATTTAAGTTGTTTTTTATAATATATTTTTTAATATAAATATGATAAATCATATAAATAAATAAATAAATATAATCGTTTCCTCAGTAGTAGGCATTATTCAGAGCGGCTTCACTATTTGGCGTATAAGCATTGTTAACCATGTAGGTCTCTTCAACTTGCGGATGCTGAAGTATACACTTATCTGTTCCACAAGATTTGCGTTTACTGATTATAATTCTGATTTGTTTTGAGATTCGTAGCTAATAATACAATGATGCTTTTGGTATGGTACGCTGCCGAATAGAAAGATTGTTTAATTTTTTTATTATTTTTCTTTTTAATTTTTGTTTATTTATGTATCTGTTTTTTTTTTATTTATTTAAAAATATGATTATAAGTACATAATATGAGTAGAGATTTTTAATGAAATTTTTAATTTATCGATGATTACTTTGTTGTAAATATGCAAAAAATCTTAGATTTACGTTTATTTATATATTTTATATCGGGTCACTTTTGGGTATTATATTAATGGCTTTACGACAAAGTTGTTAGTCCCGGTTATCATCAGAAATTGATAATGAACAATACCATTAGTAGGAACATTATACGCCAAACTTAACCTCCGTGATGGGTCTTTTTTTGGTTTGTGAGTTATATATACGTACAGAATCTACCGTACTGGTTTTATTTTTTCTTTTAAACTTATAAATTGGTAAACAAGCGTACGACTCAGCTGATGGTTAGCGATTACCGTAGCCTATAGACGCCTGCAACATCAATCAAAACTTCTAATCCCCCCAAGAAGACCAAGGTCATCTTACCAAGCATAGGAAAACAACAATGATTCAAAGTTGTACTATTTAGCTGTGATCTTATGTAAGATCGAGGTGCTTTCCCAGTCATACTGCTCCAGGTCCTGAACAGAATATTTCCTGCTGTTTCCTAACTAAGTTAATGTTTATACTTTATTACGAGTATATCATGTCAACTATTGAAAGCGCAATGCTCACAGCACTGGTTTGTTGCTGTTGCGCTGGCGGTTGCGGGTTTGATCCCCGCACATGACAAACATTTGTGTTTGCCATACAAATGTTTGCCGTGGTCTGAGTGTTTGTGCAGTCCTTGTGCGTCTCTCTACCGTGCCTCGGAGAGTACGTTAAGCCGTCGGTCCCGGTTGTTACCATATACACCTGATAGCGATCGTTACTCATAGTAGGGAATATATCCGCCAACCCGCATTGGAGCAGCGTGGTGGATTAAGCTCTGATCCTTCTCCAACATGGGGAAAAAGGCCTATGCCCAGTTGTAGGATATTACAGGCTGAAGCGTCCTAGTGTTTATGCAGTCATCTCGGTCTACCCACCGTGTCTCGGAGAGCACGATAATCCGTCGTTCCCGGTTGTTATCATGTAACCCCAGTTAGCAATCGTTACTCATAGTAGGGAATATATTACAACCCGCATCGGAGCACCGTGGTCGATTAAGCTCTGATCCTTCTTCTATATCGGGAAACTTTTTGTCGATATTTTTTTTTCTAAATTTTATTCCCATTTTTAGTTTAACCATAAACATTTGTCTTATTCGGATATCCTAATTGCAAATGCAGCTTATTGTTTTTTCTTTTCTCTTCTCTTCATCTATGTTAAGTACAAAATAGTTACTTAAAACTGTTAAAGATTCAACGTAAAAATTAAAGTTATTAATTTTTTACAGTAATTACGCTAAAAATATTTTACTCAGTAAGTAGAACTTTCTACTTGAGCTGGAAAAACCCCTTGAGAAGTGTAATATTCATATTGATGATTAAATATGTAACGAGTTTTATGTAGGTCAGTCAAGGAATTAGATTAGAAAAAAATTATAATTTCAGTAATACTTCCATCGTAAAAAGAAATTGTGTACGAGTCACTATAAAAAGATCTAAAAAAACCTTACTCAACGAATCCCGAGCGAGATTGATTTGTTTCACAGACGTTATAAAAGTCATAACGATATCAGCGGAGTATCATCCCTACTAATATTACAAATGTGAATGTAAGTTTGTTTGTTACGCTTTCACGCGAAAACTACTTAACCGATCATCATGAAACTTGTACACATATTCTTGGAGGTATTAGAAGTAACATAAGATATTTCTTATTTAAAAAAATCGATGCGAGCGAAGCCGCGGGTAAAAGCTAGTAACAAAATACATCCAGACGTTTCCGTTTCAGAATGTCCTATGTACGGTTTAGATGATAGTCTTTGTGGAGAGAAAGTTTCTCGTACCGTATACACGCCGGAGCACTGCCATCGCATCCAAGTTTTTTTTTTTTTTTTGTAGACCTACGTAAGTCGGCAAATAAGCGTACGGCTTACCTGATGTTAAGCGATTACAGTAGCCTACAGACGCTTACGACACCAAAAGCATAACAAGCGTGTTGCCGACCTTACATCTACTCCCCACAGGAGCTCTGGTCACCTTACTCACCACATGAATAATATACTGGTTGATAGCAGTATTATTTTACTGTGATCTTATGTAAGGTCGAGGTGCTTCCCTAGTCGGACTGATCCAGATTTTAAGCAGGATATTTCCTGCTGTGTCCTACCTCAGTATCTAACGTAACCACCAAATTCAATGTTTGAAAATCTTTGTTAATGGCGCCCCTTATCCTCTTCATCTTCAGTGACACTTATTACCTTACGATAAAGTTCATTTTCGTCCCCACAGCTATTTTCCTATCATTTTTATACGAGTACAGCTATCGTTTATTCTATTCTAGCATCTGTTACTTTGATATTAGGTTTAAATTTCGCTGCAACGTTTATCAGTTTTAGTGTTACTGCTGTTTCTGTATTAGGACTTACAGTTGATATTGCGATTATTATTATTGGCGTGGATGTTTTCGTTGGAAGTTTACACGGATTCTATCATATTTTTATAACTAACAGTTTCCTTTTATTCTATATTTTTAGTTTGTCTATATTTATATCGAGGTCGTTGTGATTCGATAGTGATAGACATTGCAGTATTAAGGGTTACGAGTAAAGGGTGAATAAATTGGTACTTATATAAATTGTTGACTCTAAGATGTCTTGACATTGAACATAAAAATAAAATAAAATAAAATAGCCTTTATTGCTGCTCCTTTCTTTAATATTAATACATAATAATATATGCCTATTTTCTAAAAAAAAAAACAATAAATTGATTTAATTAAATTTAACTTGTATTTGAATGATCGGTAACTGGGTGTTTGTGTGGAACAGCTTGTCTGTCGACAAAGGCCTCCTCTAAAGATTTCCACGTATTCCTATTTTTTGCTAAGCGAGTCCATAGCGGACCAACTATTTTCTTGAAGTCATATTCCCATCTTTTCGTTTGTCCAAACAAACAAAAAATGAACATATTACAGGAAAAATGTAAATCATCAGAAATTGAATATATAATAATATTGAAACTTAACTAACGTTGTTCGAATCAAAATGAATTAGAGGAACAGCGTATGTTAATCAAAGGCATCATCTAAGTTAAGTTAGTTGGTCGCGAATTATTTAAATTAGAATAAAACGAAACATCGGAAAGAAAACCAAATGCTTAGTTGTATTTTCTCGCAAACGACAAAAAAACAGACTTCATTTACATCGACAAGTAATACAACGTAAGTAGACGCAAAAGTATTCGATGAAAAACGCGTTATCAAAGATTACTCAAAAACTAGTCATCAGATCTTAATCAAATTTAACTTAAAATACAATACAAGTATAGGCTTTTGAATCAAACAAGAATTATTAAATTCAGTGTCCTCAGTAAAAGGTTATGCGGTATAATACAAAGTACGTCGACGAAAAAATAATCGAGTAACGACGCACTATTAGATATAACTAGAATAGTGCTGCTGATAGATCGACTTCCAAAAATGGAGGATGTTCTCAATTTTGTTTTTTATTATTGTGTATGTTACCTTAGAAGTTTTTCTTTTTTTTTTCTTTGGCGAGCAAATTCAATTATTATTACATAAACCAATCGTTTAAAAGCAATTATAATCTAAAGCAAATATAATATTTAGTATCGAAAAGCAAAGAGTATTAAACCACCAAAGCCGTTAAAAGCGACAGTTTATTAAAACATCGCATACTAAAATTTAAATCCGATATAAGTAGATATTGACATGAATTTCGAACAAAAATTTGCCCAATTTGGCCGACGGCCAGACGCTGGAGTGTATGGCGTTGTAATATTTTATGATAAGTGAAATTTAAGAAATTCAATCAGAAGGTTGTTGAAAATAAAAGAACTCGAGGAATTTTTTGAATAATAATTTGGTTGTGTTCAAATTAATTTTCACAAACTCTTAAATAGTTTACTCATTTGATATATTTTCATTTATTTAATTTAATTTAATTGTAAAATACAAATATTTAAAGACTCAAAAAAAATCTCAATAGTTTTAATGTTTAACTATACCTGTATTTTAGTTTCTTTCAATTTCGAAATATATATTAATTCAAAAAAATTCCATATCGACTTTCGAAGTTAAGATTTTTTTTATACGAAAATTAACAGATTTAGACACAAAGACCTGAAACAACAAAATCCACTAAAAACCCATTGAACTAATATGAATTCATAACAAACAATGGTAATATTCCAACTAATATCGACATTTACGAACATTAAAAAGACATGGGGTCATAAAAATCCCTGAGGGATGAAAAGCCCCAGCAGTTAAAACTAATTTATCGGTGCACCAATCGGAAGTTTGGGGCAGTCGTAAGGTGCACGTGCGGTATATTGGCTCGACTCTGCCCCCGGATCTAATTTGGACACACAAATTATTATAATTATCACTATTCAAAAGTTTCAAGGCCGAGTGAATTTAATTTATTGTTTCCGAAATGTTTCTGGCCCTTTTTCAAATATTCCACGCTAGCATTATACGTTCAAATGTATTTCCTGCGTCGTTGAAAAAGGTTTATTTACTAATAATGAAAAGATCCAGATTGTAATACGCTAAACTGTTTGACAGGTAACAGTCAGGGATAACCTTTCTTAGACTTTTGACACACCATGAATGACAACAAACGTGTCATTATGGGGTAATCATTTACAAAGAGTTATTATTCTCATTTTATGGAACTTTCTTTAAATATAAATTTTTATTTATAAATATTATTTTAACGAAAAAGTATTGTCAGCAGTCTTACACAAAAATGAAGCTACATTTAAACCTTTATGAATTTTATCATTATCATTACAGCCTATACAGTCCACTGCTGGACATAGGCCTCCACAAGTTCACGCCGAAAATAACGCGAACTCGTGTGTTTTGCCCATAGTCACCACGCTGGGCATGCGGGTTGGTGACCGCAGGGCTGGCTTTGTCGCACCGAAGACGCTGCTGCCCGTCTTCGGCCTGTGTATTTCAAAGCCAGCAGTTGGATGGTTATCCCGCCACCGGCACCGGTCGGCTTTTTAAGTTCCAAGGTAGCGGAACTGTGTTATCCCTTAGTCGCCTCTTACGACACCCACGGGAAGAGAGGGGGTGGCTATATTCTTTAGAACCGTAGCCACACAGTACTTTATGAATTTACGACTATAAAATTTCAACAAAAAGAGTTTGAAATAAACAACTAATTTAAATATATTTTTAATTTTATCTGACGAGACTGTTATATTACTTTTACTATTTAACTTATATCTTAATTTATTAAAATAATTTAACTATCTATCTAAATTACTTGTCATTGGCACTTGTAGAAATAAACATGTGACAATCAATCAATTTTGTTTCTTGTAAGTATATTGACACAACGGGTCAAAGCGTATTTGTCAAAATAACAGTTTCTTGGTGTGTCGTAAAACACATTACTAATATTTATATTGCTCTTGTGGTAAATACTTACATTTTTTTTCTATTTGTACATGGACACCCGTTTTTTCTGACGTGACGAATTACTTGTGAGTGTTCTATGTGCAGAAAGTGTTCTAACATAAAATAACAGAGAATCCTTATTGAAACAAAACATAGTAACAAGTACATCTACTGTAGATAGGACTTACGCTTCATAAAATCTAATTCTGCGTATAAAAAATACCTAGAACGGTCCGAAAAAAAATACTTTTATTGAGCTATGTCCTAAAACGTCGTTCTGTGCTTAGTTCTAAAGTTAATAGCTTAAACAATCAGCAAACAATCGTAACAATGCAACAGACCCGCCATTCGAAATATAACACTAGCTGTTAACAGAACAGATTTCAAGCCTGTACATGTATCAGTTACACTGATAAAAAAAATTGCTTGTCTCTAAAGCTGGCTTACGAACGATAGTTTAATGTGACAACATTATAACACAACATCTCCTCGGACGCATAGGCTAATCGAGTGGAAGAGAGATAGATGCGGCGCAAGCGTACAATTAGCGTAACGCGGCAAAGAGCGTAACGCTACAATGAGTTATCCTTTTCGTGCATGCAGTCGGCGTTCATCGATTTATTATACATTGTCACGTCAAAATCTGCGATGATCTTAATAATAATAAAGTATTCTTTATTTTACAACAAAATATGAACAAACAGTAGTAACTAAAAAAAAGATGGACAAAAGCGATATTATCGGTGAAGAGCAATTTCTTCCAGGATAACCTTTGGCACAGGTACAGGACACGGTATATAGTAGTGACGGATAGGAAGTGTACAATAATCTTAAGGATAAATAAAATAGTGTATGATAGATTCAATAATACTTACGCATACACATAAACAAATATCCATACATTAATAATCAAGCTAGTATAATATACGTATATAAATGTAAAATATATATTGATATAAAATATGTTTCAATTATGAAAATTATTATATGTTAACGACATATAAACACACATAATACTTCTTTATAATATACATATAATACTTCTGTAGACGTTGCTTAAAACAGGCTGTTATTAGTTTCATGAGTGTATTATTTACCACCTGCATTAAGCTTTTAAGAAAATAGCAGCTTTTTACTTTTCCACGTACAACTCATAATTCTTCCACTGTCTCAGACACTCATTGACTCCGATTACTTTTTCATTCACTGCGGATTGGCAGAGACAAATGTCCGAGTTCATCCTCAGACTTACCCTTGCTAGTTCTTTTAAATTTCTTTTTTATTTTTCAGCACTAAACCCTATTTTCCAGAATTATCAGCAATTGAAATGTCATTATTTTGTTAAGTTTTGACTTCTTGTTTGTTGAACAGTTGTTTTACCTATATCACATTTTCAACCTAATAGATCGTCTTTACCAAACCGACAAATTATATTTCAATAAACAAAAATAATTCTATTAGGTTTCTCAAAAATTAAAATTAAAAAATCCTTCTCATAAAACCCAAGATAGAATAGAACAATAGATTTATGGAAATATAAGAATCTCATATAAGTTATAAGGAGAACGTAGTTTCAATGCCTCTGCTAGATTCGTAAGTGGTGCTACTTTGTGCCATATCTCAGGCAAATTCCGTTTGAGAGCCTTACACGCGTCAATCGCTTCGCTCCCTGCAAAGACTTTTACTATTTGAATTACTTCAAATTATCTCTTTTTTAAGCTATATTACGAAATGTTATAGTTGTGTTTGCTCGCAAACGAACACAAAAACTTGCTTCAATTACATCGACAAGTAATACAACGTAAGTAGACGAAAACAAATTAACAAACGAACCAGTCGTCACTACGATTTTCGACGATTTCCCTCGATTTCTCTGGGATTCCATCATCACTTGGGATATCTCCTTTCCAACAAAAAAGAATTATCAAAACCGGTTCATAAGCGACGAAGTTAGGTATCGCCGAACATACATTAAAAATATATATATATAATTATATTCGGTCGAATTGAGTAACCTCCTCCTTTTTTGAAATCGGTTAAAAATGACAAATATCTACGTTCTATTGTTAATAAGTATATCAATAACAGTAGGTATCATTCTAATAATGATTATTTTACCAATTAATTATAAATAATTAACAATAAGTTAAAATTTGGCGCAAAAGTCCACAGCACTGGTTTGTGGCTGTTGCGCTGACGGTTACGGGTTCGATCCCCTCACATTTTTAAACATTTGTACTGGCCATAAAAATGTTTGCCATAGTCTGGGTGTTTGTGCAGTTCTTGTGGCCATCGGTCTCTGTACACCTGACAGCGATCATTACTCATAGTAGAGAATATATATTGGCCAACTCGCATTGGAGTAACGTGGTAGATTAAGCTCTGATCCTTCGCCTACATGGAGAAAGACGCCTATACCCAGCAGTGGGATATTACAGGCTGGAGCGTATATATAAATTTACAATAAATTATTATGTACTCGTAAATACTAATTTAAAAAAAAAATTTTCTCAGTTACAACGAAATTAATCTTTATTAATAATATAAAAAATTAATATATTAATGAACTATAATTTTAAGCATAGGGTTAATATTGTTCAACGGAAATTTTATAGTAATATTAAATATTAAGTAAATTGGAAAATTTTAAACTGAAACGTTGAAAAGTTTTTCGAAGCGTTCAGATATTTAAATTACGCTTCATATTACAGGGATAATGCAATCACTCCAAAGTAATTATGAACAAATTTATTTGGATATTATCGGGATGTTTTTGTGAAAATGTTGAATCAATATTTCGGTAAAATGAACACGTGGATGAACATTTGAATTCGAGGCTCGTGAACAGCATTTTCACTTGGTTAATTCGTGTAAAGGTAGCAAGGATATTGTCAAAAGGTGATTTAAATTGATAAATGAATGAAAAAAATATTGGTTGTCTTTAAAGTTCGTTTACGGACAATAGTTTAACGTGACAAAGTCGTAACAAAACATCTCGGATATCGGATGCATAGACCAATCAAGTAGAAGAGAGATAGACGCAGCGCAAGCGTACAATGAGCGTAACGGGACAATGAGTCATCCTTTTTCGTGCATGCAGCTGAGTTACAGTTTATCGATTTATTAGACGGTGTCACGTCAAAAAAAAAACAGAATATTCATCTTTGTCAATTTATATAGACCTCCTGGATAATACTTCGATTATTCTCCTTAATGACAGTGGAGACGAATTATGTATAGTTTCAACTAATTGTAATAGTTATATACCATTATTTTATATCTTAAAATTGAACTATACATAAACTGCCCGGAGCAGATATAGAGACAAACAAATAATCGTTTTATTGTATTACTCAAAGAAGTAGCTAATGACAAATACCTATTTATACAGTACAAGTCTTAAGCTATCTGACCCAGAAAACTACGTAGGTAACGCTTATTCTTTTGGAACGAAAGTCCTTATGAGGCGTTGCGGAGAGGTACCGTAGCCGGTAAAAAAACGTTCGTAATGTTAGAAAAAAGTTGGAGATTAAGTCTAAGATTTTTATGTACTCGTATAGTCATGTATGATGGCTATACAGTGTCTAATGTTACTGTTATTATTATTGCAGTTTGCAATAATAATTATTATTATATCATTCAATAAACCTTTATAAATCATTGTAAATAAATAAAGGTAAAAGATAATTTTTTAAGTATTTTTTTTTTCATCTATCATTACAGCCTATACAGTCCACTGCTGGACATAGGCCTCCACAAGTTTACGCCAAAAATAACGTGAACTCATGTGTTTTGCCCATAGTCACCACGCTGGGCAGGCGGGTTGGTGACCGCAGTACTGGCTTTGTCGCACCGAAGACGCTGCTGCCCGTCTTCGGCCTGTGTATTTCAAAGCCAGCAGTTGGATGGTTATCCCGCCATCGGTCGGCTTCTTAAGTTCCAAGGTGGTTGTGGAACCTTGTTATCCCTTAGTCGCCTCTTACGACACCCACATTTTCATCTATAAAAAAATATAATAAAAATTGTATACCTGAATAGTTATTTTCTTTATACTTCAAATAGAAGGAAATTCGTTCCTATTTGGTGTCTTACGACACTACACGGATTTTTATTATTATTTAATGCTTTATTTTTAATATAATAGTACTCAAAAAAGAGTTCTAATGATAATTAATTTATATTTGGATGTGTATTATGTATAAAAGTGCTAGCATTGTTATAAAAATATAAAGGTTTAATTGTAAGCGCCTCCCGTATTTTTCGTTTCGTAAAAGTAATACAGTCTCCATGGATGCGTGCAACAATTATCAAATTCTGTGCAGTTCATTTGGAAGCTATGAGCGTACATTTACATACATAAAGGTATCAGTAACAAAAACACCAGCAATAAACGTTTCCTTCTACATTATATATCAAAGACATGATCGATTTCAGACGAACGCTTTACGAAACGTCAAAATAAAATGGCGGACAGTATTTCCCGCGCAAATTGCCGCCGCAGCAACGGCTCAAAGCAATTTTACAACAGTGAGACATTCTAGTTACGAATCGTTTCAGCCACGAAACTAAAGCCTTTGTTTTGTGCGTTGGGAAAATACAAGCTTTATTTTATGTTTTTGATATTTTAGCTACTTTAGCCAGATATTCTTAAGATCATGTTTATGAGCGTAGGTAGGTTTATTTACTCTAACACATTTAATTTGACTTGGTCTTATTATTATTTGTATTTTTTTTTATTCTCGTTTTTGTTATGTTTTTTTTTGACTGTCAATATGAGACTTAGTAATTTGTAATTACCAGATTAGTTTGTGCTTAATTTTTAATAAAAATATAGAGACAAATCGAAGGTTACATTATTTTAAACTCTTTTTGCAGTTCTAACGATGCAATATAAAGAAAATAATTAAGCCATAAAACTTACTATTATTTTATATTTTTATAATTACATGTTACTAGCTGACTCGGCAAACGTGGTCTTGCCGCTAAACGCTATTTAAAAATAGGGGTTGGTGGTAGAGGGGTGAAAATTTAGGGTTTTATGTATTTTACAACGTCAAATCATAATAAAATAAAATATAAATAATTTATCTAAAAATTAAAAAAATAGGGGTGGACTACCCTTAACATTTAGGGAAATGAAAAAAAGATGTTGTTCGATTCTCAGATCTACCCAACATGCACACAAAATTTCATGAGTATCAGTCAGGCCGTTTCGGAGGAGTTTAACTACAAACACCGTGACACAAGAATTTTATACATAAGATTAGATTAAACTATGACTAATCCGCTGGCGCAGTTTGTAGTGGCCCTGCATTCTACTTGACGAGTTGGGGCTTCGATTCCCGCCTGATTCTGGGTGTAATATTTGTATTTATAAATGTATTATTTAGAAATATTTAGCTATAGCAGTCGGCTGTTACCTATAACACAAGCATTAAGTTGATAACCATAGCACAAAAGAACCGTGTGTGTAAAAAAAGTGTTTAAAAAAAAAATTTTACTTGAAATACCGGAGATGAGGAACACAACAATTTTATTTAAGGGTGAAATGATGAGATAGGTGGATGATAGATATACGTTGAAAATAAATTCTAGTTTCTGAACCAATAACTTGATGCTATAATGTGGCAGTGACAATAGCAATTGAATCAGGATACGCTTGCAATTCTGGGCTTAGTACCTGCACTTGTCAAATGTTTCTAAAGGCCAAACATGTATTGAAAGTTGTCTGGGAGTTTGAGAATATGTTGTGTGTTGTCGAGAAATATATTGTCAAGGTCTTTTCACAGAGGATTCTTTCACTTATTAAGTCCATGGAGTATTAAAAGTTTTATTGACATCATTGCTTCATTATGTTTGATTATAAAGTGGAATCCTGTGTGGTTACGGCATTAAAGAATATAGCCTCTCTTCCCTTGGGTGTCGTAAGAGGCAACTAAGGGAAAACACAGTTCCACTACCACCTTGGAACTTAAGAAGCCGACCGATGGCGGTATAACCATCCAACTGCAGCGTCTTCGGTGCGACAAAGCCAGCACTGCGGTCACTAACCCGCCTGCCCAGCGTGGTGACTATGGGCAAAACACATGAGTTCACGCCATTTTTGGTTCGAACTTGTGGAGGCCTATGTCCAGTAGTTGACTGCGATAGGCTGATGTGATAAAGTGGAACGCTTAACACAATTTCTGGTTCTCGTAACTACGTGATAGAATATAATATTATTGAAAACAGTACATTATTTGAATTTAATGATTGCAGTTGATTGAGTGAAAGAAACTCTTGACTTTAATTTATTACAGCGGAGGCTTCATTAAAAGTAACGTATTTTCACAGAAAATCAGTATGAAATACTTGCTTCACTTAAGTTTAGTGTAATATTAACTGCTACCTGATATAATTGTTATCTTTTTCTCTTGTATTTTCGCTCATGATATTATTAGCATTAAATTAAAGAATGAACCTAACTGATATACCATGGTGAGGGGTTAAATTTGTAATACCTAGATTATGAACATTGGCACCGAGTTAAAAATGTGACGATCAAACGACATACCGATAATGTCGATGACACTGATGTCCAGTAAAACTCGAAGGAGTTCATGTGATATTTTACTGAAATTAATAATGTATACTCTCTTTTATGTACCCTCATAAATAAATAAATATGAGTGCTAATGTCACCCCATTTTTATCTAACCCTAGACCTAATCCTCGTTGTCTTTTCAGTAAATAACATACGAGTATTTTTAGCACCTGCAAGAAGAAACAATAAAAACTTTGAGCTGTAAATAGCCTTGGAATACACTTGTTTGAATGATAATTACCTCTCAAACAAGTAATATAAAAACAAAAATGAAAAATTTCAACTACATTTTTGTCACTAGTTTTAGTGTCTTCATATAGTTTCCTTTCTTAAAACAAATGGAAAAACTAACTTCGTAGAAAAAAATTTGACATCTTTCGACAGAAAATTTACGCTTCAGCCTGTAATATCCCACTACTAGGCATAGGCCTCATTCCCCATACCGGAGAAGGATCAGAGCTTAATCCACCACGCTGCTCTAATGCGGGTTGGTGGATATATTCCCTGCTACGAGTAACGATCGCTATCAGATGTACATCACAACAGCCGGGACCGACGGCTTAATGTGCTCTCCGAAAGACCCACAAGAACTGCACAAACACCCAGACCACGGCAAACACCTGTATGGCCAATACAAATGTTTGTCATGTGCGGGGATCGAACCCGCAACCGCCAGTGCAACAGGTAAAATCCATGGCTGCGACCGTTGCGCCAACGCGGTGTCGAGTAAATTTGTGAAGTTGCAATTAAATCAGATCTAAGATTTATCTCAATACAGTATTTAAAAGTGAAATTATCAATCTAGAAATATACGAACCTAACCACGTTCTTTGCTAATAAAGTCGGAAGTAAAAGGTAGTAATAAAAAAGAACGTAATATTGAGTATCAAAGTTCTTTTTGACGTGATAACGTCTTATAAATCGATCAAAACCGGCTGCACGCACGAAAAAGTGTCATGTTCCGCCTGAGCCTGAGCGTGCAAGCAAGAGAGCAGAACAAGCGATAGAGAGGAACGATTGGCCCAAGCGTTGACTTGTGCCACATTTATCTGGCTTCTCGCGTCAGAGTTAGAAGTTCCAAATTATTCGGTGATAATCAGAGAATCAAACTCACAAACCGTCGGTGTTTTAGCCAACTACTCGCACCACTGCATAAAAAGATTTATATTATAAAAACAATTATATCATACAAACAATTATACAATTAAATTGATAAAAAATCATATAAAGTGACCGCAATTTCGTACAACCACTAATAATCATTCGTTAAGTAAATTATCAGAAAAGTTGGAAATAATCTGAACGATTTTAAAATTTAAATTGAAATAAATTATTTAAAATGTGTTGTCCGTTAGAGCGTGTTCACTGAATTAAAATTTTCCAGAGGAATTTTCGTCTGTGATAATGTATCATAAAGCAATAATGAACCATATGCACAAGTTGTAAGGTTGAAAATGCTATAGCGCTGATATGTAACTGAAAATTTTACATTATTTGACACGTATTTACAAATGAGTAAGCCTATTTGCGATCGATCTAAAACGAAAATCAAACGTATTCCTCGATACTCCATCAGTTCCTTTTGATTTACAGATGTTTTATTCGTCAGTGCAATTAATCAACTATAATAACTAAGTCTATTCGCCAACCTTCATTGGAGCAACGTGGTGGATCAAGCTCTGATTCTTCTCCTACTTGAAGAAAGAGGTTTATGCCCAGCTGTGGGATGTTACATAAAAATCTTCATGCTTTGTTACATACGACTAATATACCTGCACGCTCGCTTCTATCAACAAATGATAATATAAATTCAAATATAAATAAATAAATACACAACACCCAGACTCCTATAGTTATAGTTATATTATGTATATTCACTAGAATATTGATTGTTTTGATATAAACAGTAATACGAGTAATCGTTTTGTAAACACGAGAAGGAATAAAAATAGGTAAAAAAACTTTTTAAGTTAAACGGTTTTATGTTAAACATACATTGCAATGTTTAAGATAAATGTACTAAAAACAAAAAAATAATAAAATAGATACAGTCGTGGGAATTATAAACATATGCATAGACTAGACTAAAATAAAACCGTGGGGCACGTCAATTGTCTACAATCGTTGATTAAAATGTTTGTTTTGTAATGTTACACTATAATTAGGCAGTTGTTCAACCGACAACGATGGACGTGTGATAAGTAGGGCTAGAATGTGGAAACAAGCTAGCAAGCTCGATTATAAGCGAGTTTTAGGGTTTCATAGTGGTGAGCGAATAGTACTTTTATCATATGTTTTGTCGATTAAAGACAAACTACGAGCAGTGAAACGATTCCTCGCCAGCCAGCAGTGTGAATGTCCAACGATAAACTAGTTGAAACATCTCTTTTATTTACATGGAGTGTATAACTATTGGAATTTCCATGAGCAAGAAAATAGTAAGTAATTTCCTCACCGTCTGCGGGCCAACTGCCTATTTTAACGACGAATTAAACGATTCTTCTATCGCACATTAAGTCGATAATTTGTAGACAATTGACGTGCCCCACGGTTTTATTTTAGTCTAGTCTATGCATATGTTTATAATTCCCACAACTATATCTATTTTATTATTTTTTGGTTTTTAGTACATTTATCTTAAACATTGCAATGTATGTTTAACATAAAACCGTTTAACTTAAAAGTTTTTTTACCTATTTTTATTTTCTAGTTTTTAGTTTTTATTTCGCATTCTGTTTAATTCATTTAGTGCTTCATTATTGCAAGGCCCATCTTAAATATTGAGGTTGTATAGTGCACTGTATTCTTCTTGTCAAGCCCTTTTATTTGATACCCATATTGGTGGGATTGATAAAAAATTGTTATCAAACATTTGGTAGCGGCGGCCAGCTTAGATTTCAATTTTGCATAGTAAATTGTATTCTACTTGTTGAGACCTTTCATTTGATACCCATGTTGATGGGATTGATAAAACCTAAGTTATCCGCCATTTTGTAGAGGCCGCCATCTTGGATTTTAATTTTATATAGTACATTGATTATACTGGTTGAGCACTTTCATTTGATACCCATATTGATGGGATCGATAAAACCTACGTTATCCGCCATTTTGTAGCGGCCGCCATCTTGTATTTCAATTTTTTATAGTATATTGTATTCTGCTTGTTGAGCCCTTTCATTTGATACCCATATTGATGGGATTGATAAAACCTACGTTATCCGCCATTTTGTAGCGGCCGCCATCTTGGATTTCAATTTTTTATAGTATATTGTATTCTGCTTGTTGAGCCCTTTCATTTGATACCCATATTGATGGGATTAATAAAACATAAATTATCCGCCATTTTGTAGCGGCGGCCATCTTGAATTTATAATGATAATGAATAAACATAATTGTATTGTCACCAAAATCCAAAGTGTATACAAAATTTCAGATTAATCGGTTGACAGAAAAAGGGTGAAATTTGAATTACTAAATTTGACCCAAGAATAATAAAAAATAAAACAAACGGGGTGAGCTAAATAAAACCGTTTAATAACAAAATTGTAACTCCAACTTCCTCACTGCGGAATTGTGTCAACATAACTATAAAGTCTTTATTAAAAAGAAATTAATAAATAAATCATATTATTCGGTGCAGGATTACATAGATGTTGAAGATGTGTGGACTTAATTACGCTGTATTTCATGCAACTACTAATATTGTACTGAAACACAGTTCATATATCATTTTCAAAAGAGTAACTGCGGAGTTTCTTATTTCTTGCCGATTGTTCTCTAAAGAATCTTCTGAATCGGTGAATCTTTTGAATCGGTGGTAGCTTCACTTTTAAAAATACTTTAAAATTTTAATTTGTAAAATGATGATTTGAAAGTGCTTTTAAAGTATTATATTGATTTTGATAATTTGAATAAATTTATTTTTGATTTTATTTTATTTAGATATACTTCTCATTCTTCGTTCTCATTATTCGTTCTTGGGATGAGCTTCAAATTTTAAACAAATTCTAACTCACAAAATTCTCTACAAATCGTTACACATCTCTGATTGCCAACCTAAACCATCTTCCTACTGCACGCTAACAAAGAGATCTAATACTTACTAAAGTAGTTACTTCAGTAATCCTTGTAGCATCAATGCATCCGATACACACATTTCCTCTGCAATCCAATTTACAAATACATAATATCCTATTATTGCTTTGTAAGCGAACGACAAAGGAATCCAGTGTAGTGACAAAACCAACTGAATGAAATAGCGAAGGATTTCGATCAGTTTTAAGCCTTATGTCTATTGTAATACAGCTCATCCCTATTATAAAATCTAGCGTTATTCTATACCAATTGTTGATCTCAAGCAAATTGTGTATTAAGCTTATTTGTTGGATATAATAGTATTAATCTATAATAACAATAAGAATTTGAATAAACTCTTGTATGCTACAACAATGTTATGTTATTGTTATGATAATTTATATGTCATGTACATTCAATTTGCTACTTTATGAATTATATGCTATGTTACGTTTTTGTTTGATATAACGATTTTGTCTTTCAGCCAATATTGGTTTCAAATGGTTATCTCATAACTTCTCATCACTCATCGTCACTTCAGCCTATGGCAGTCCACTACTGGACATAGGCCTCTCCAACTTCGCGCCAGACATCCCGGTTTTCCGCAGCCCTCATCGTAACTTCTCATAACACATTATGTCATAGACAAGTAGAATGTCTTCATTTTGAATTTGAAGCCAGAATCCTTTTGCAATTAGAATGTATAAACGCTCCACATTCTACGACATCAGTAGCATGAGAACTGTGTCAAGAATATAAAAACAGTCACAATACAAACAGTACAATCCAGCTTATCTCACATGGATTACACATTACAGCTACTTCGTGTCAAAGTAAAGTCCACTCAGTGACAACTGAGGTAGGGCACAGCAGGAATTCCCTGCTCAAAATATGGAGCAGCCCGACTGGGGTAGTACCTCGACCTTACAGAAGATCACAGCTAAATAATACTGTTTTCAAACAGTATTGTGTTCCTGTTGGTGAGTAAGGTGACCAGAGCTCCTGGGGGAGGGGAGATTGGGGATTGGGTCGGCAACGCGCTTGCGATGTTTCCGGTGTTGCAGGCGTCTATAAGCTACGGTAATCGCTTACCATTAGGTGAGCCGTGAGCTTGTTTGCCGACCTTTTTTTTATATCACTAGTTTGGCAAACAAGCGTACGGCTCACCTGATGGCAAGAGATTACCGCACCTCACCTACCTCAGTTACGACTTAGTGATATAAAGAAAAAAAAAAAAAACTTAGCATTCAACTTGTGAACATTTTTGAAATATGTTTATTAGTTTTTGAGTTTATCTATTAGTAACAAATAGTAATTATATTTGCTCGCAAACGAAAAAAAAAGCCGACTCTAATTACATCGACTAGTAAATACAACAATACACATACAATGTGGCATCTTACTAACTATCAAAGTGTATAAGAAAGCCCTAGTAAATAAAAAAAAATGTGTGTATGTAATTCACTCATGTCCAAAGTGAAAGTTCGGGAATGTAGCCGACAAAAGATTTTTTTGACCGAGTATATAAAATACTGTGTAATGTACTCTACTCATTTATGTGTTTGTTTATTCACCGTTATTCTAATAAAGTTTCGTTTCAAAAATAATCGATTTATTTTTTATTTTTTTATTTTTGTAATGTATATTATGGTAAGAAAAATCGGTAAGAAATTCAACCGTTACATACCCTTAACAAAATTCCGATTATTTAATAAATTACTAGCTGACCCCGCAAACGTTGTTTTGCCATATATTTTATTAACCCCCTTGATCCCCCCCCCACCACACAAATTAGGGGTATAAAAAATAGATGTTATTCGATTTTCAGACCTACCTGATATGCACACGAAATTTCATAAGAATCGGTCAAGCCGTTTCGGATGATTTTAACTACAAACACCGCGACACGAGAATTTTATATATTAGATTATAATACTACATAATTTACGTGATTTGGGACAATTTAAAATCTAATATTTGTATCTCGCAAGTGAAACCACGTGATCGCTTATATCATAACACTAACGTATTTTGTTTCACAACTTTCCATCAAAGTCATCAGATTTTCGAAAGTTTAATAGCGTTTTACAGCACTTGGTAATTTTTACCATAATTCTATTGTATAAAGTTCGAAGGAAAAAAATAAATAACAGCAGTTCTTAACGGACGATTTATGGTCGAAAATTCAGGGGAAACCCGAAACGCTTAAGCGATGGCGCACATAAAAAAGTTATTTATAATGAAAATTTCTCTTAAGATGCGAGGATATGATTTGACTGTAATAAATAAGTCGGTCCACCGTTCAGTTTAACGACAGCGGATGAAATTATGTTGTTTGATGGCTTGATGGCTCACGATGTTATTATTAGGTTTCTATTTATATGATATTCCTTGATTATATTGGATAGTGTTTGTTCAGATTTGATGGACCCGTTTCGGGCATTGTTTTATTCAAGAAAAGCAAATCTAATCATGTTTATAAGTCTGAAATTAAGGTTGGGATTGGCTGAATGTTATTCAATAATAATTCCCGCTCGGGGTAGGTATTTGTATTTGTCTATCAAAATATTGTTTGCCCGTATATATTTCTTACTATACTGTCGTAACTTATCGTCACGCCGTAGAGGATGCTAAGCCGTCGATTCAAGTTGTTATCACACACGTCTCACAGCAACCGTAATTCTGGGTAGGGTCATTTTCTTTGAAATTTTAGTGGAAAAGCGTGATGGCTTAAACTACAACCTTTCTCTTATAGACTAGAGGCCTTTGTCCAGGATTGGAACTTGTTCATTAGAGAGCATATTTCTTTAAAATTTGATTTTATTTAAAAAAAAATTTTAGGCAATTTGTAACTTATCTTTGTCCCCTTTGTGATCAATCTTGTTTCAATTGTGATTGTGGTCTTTCATTTCTGTCTTGTAGATTTTGAGAATCTTGAACTTCGAGGAAAATGTAAAACAATATTCCTTAAGACAGACTTCCTTAACCGTTCCTTAATCATAATTAAAAATTATATTTAACGTTTTATAGACGAGAGCGTTGCGGAAATAAATCCCCTCCAAACATAATTAATGTTTTCTGGCATTACATAATGAATTGAACTCTAATGAAAAACCAAATTACAATTGAACGATTAAACGAAACCGATAATAAATTCGGTTCAAAGGTATCATATTATTTAACACACGGTCTCTGTAAGCGATAAAAGCGTATAGCCGGTTACGAGGTAACACCCCCTAAAACTCCAATCTGTTAATATACATTTGTGTTTATGTATTTCTACCCTCCGTAAAAAATTCCGTCCCCGATTTTTACGGGTGTCGCCTTAGAACAACGGGTTCGGAGCTGGCGTGAAAATTCGCACTATTATTATTTTTTCTTACATCACTTGGATGCCAAATGAGAATAATTGTCCGTCTGGAAGTAAGCGGTTACTATAACCTGTGGACTTTTGCAACTCTAAGAGCATCACACGCTAGACTCCACATTGCCTTGCTTACGCAGACCGTACCACTGATTATCCCCATGAGTTCAGGCTTCCTTTCTCACCAAAAGGACACCACATTACTCGATAGCTGTATTGTTTCGATGTGATGGTTTATAAGGTCGAGGTACAGTCTGATTGCTCTAGATTTTAAACGAGATATTTGCTACTGTTCCTTACTTTGTACAATTGTATGCCTTGTATCTTTTTAAGATAATTATTGTCTTTGAATACACTTTGTCTATAGCATCATTATCAAAAATAATTTTAATAGTTGTACAAAGCTTTGAATTCCTGGAATACAAGTAGGTAGACGAGTAAATAAATAGTCAAAAGAATACGCTATATTAGTGTTAACTCAAAACGTACTTACTGACAAGTATCTCAATTAACATTAAATGGGACCACATGACATGTACCACCTTTCTATTAAAAATAATCATTAAAATCGGTACACCTAGTAAAAAGTTCTGACGTAACATATATAAAATAATTTAAAAATGAACAAACGCCCAAGTCGTCACTACGAATTTTCAATTTTATGAGATCCCATCATCAGACCCTGGTTCCTTTATCATGATATCATACTTGGCAGATCTCCTTTCTAACAAAAAAGAATTATCAAAATCGGTTCAGAAACGACGAAGTTGTCCCCGAACATAAATAATAATAATTCGACCGATATATCGATATATATATACTCAATTCGACCGTCCTCCTTTTTTGACGTCTGCTAAAAAGTAGAAAAAATATTTGATGATTTTTTTTAACTAAATACCCTCATTTTCTTCTTTTACTTAAATAAATACAACAAATAGATGGTTGAACAATCGTTAGAATCGATTGAAAGATCTTCCTCCCTACACGATACCGACGCCATTTCCACAGCATCACGCCTCTCAACGTCCAAAGTTATAAAACCAGATAAGCCATCGTATAATCAATTCGTGGGACGCATTGCGTAAACAGCGAACCTTTTAATACTTCCATCCTTATTCGTAAATTTTATCATAGATTTGATGGAGAGGATTTATGGTTTACAAGTCGTTTTAAATTTTACACTGTAACGTTTATGGTTGAATGATGTCAGGTCACGTGCTCACTTGTGCGATGATTTTACGGATTACGGATTTCGTTTTGACCTGTTAGTATAAAATGTAACTGAGTGTACAACTCGCCAAAATGACTACCCGCGATAAAAACTACAAGTATTCTACGGGATATATAAAATAAATACGCCGTTGCAATCTGAGGTCCTTTAATTGGAAATTTGAAGATAAAATGGTTTTATATGGAGACGTGTATATCAAAACCGTAGAACCAAACGATAGCGCAATTTAAATGCTTACAACGCCTCTATCGCCGAGTAGCAATATTACGTTAAACAGTTTCAATATTATGACTTACATAATATTATAATTTATCTAAAAATTACAAAAAAGAGTTTTTAGGGGTGGACTACCCTTAACATTTAGGGGGATGAAAAATAGATGTTGTTCGATTCTCAGACCAACCCAATAAGCAAACTTTAAAATTTCATGAGAATCGGTCAAGCCGTTTCGGAAAATTTAACTACAAACACCGCGACACGAGAATTTTATATATTAGATAAAACATGCTATACATTTTATTACACTACTAAACACTGGGGTAATGTAACTGCTCAAAATCTGGAGTAGCCCAACCTGTGGAATTACCTCGACCTTAAGATCACAGCTAAATAATACTGCTATCAAGTAGGTACCATACGTCAAAGTATCAGCTGCAGGCGGAGAAAAAAAACGAGTGTGCTTTAGATCACACGCCTAAAGTGAAGTAAAACTTACGAAAAGGAACTCTCTTATTCTCTCTTTCTATCTTCACTAACATATATATCCATCTCAACTTCCATCACTGTTCGTAGTTCATAGTACTTTCGTCTCGGATTCACCAGCTACTAACCGAGTCAAGCGTGCATAAACTTTTACTTCAAAAAACAACGTGCATGGTAAGCGTGCACTCCGACAGTACATAATCCCCGGCCGGCCGCTCATGTGTGTACATAAACGAGCGCGACGCGCGCGCACGTAGGCCAGTCGAGACATTGTTACGGCGCCGAACGCAAGCTTTGGCTTCCGCCATGAATATTTCATTTTCGCTTTCATAATTGCTATGAACTGTATTTTTATGCTTTATGCTGTGCTTGTATTTGTTGCTTTCTCTTTGTGCTTATGCGGTGTATAATTATCTTATTGTGAATTCAATAGACGCTTGTAAACAGTGAGTTGAACTATTTATTTCTACAAACCTTTATATCATTATTATACATTATATATCTATACAAATAAATAAAATTGGAGTATCTGTTTGTAATATTAAAATAACCGCTTTTTGCTAAATGCATATGGACACGGTACACATACTAAAAGAACATTTTGTACAATTTTTATCTGTCTGTCTATCTGTCCGTCTGTTTGTTCCGGGTAATCTCTAAAACGGCTGGACTGATTTGGACGGGACTTTTACTGGCAGATAGCTGATAAAACAAGGAGTAACTTAGACTACTTTTATTTTAGAAATTTATTTATTTTATAACTCTGTGAACTGAACATTACTTTTTTTGTAAATTCCATGCTTACGAAGTTGCGGGTGCAGCTAGTATTAAGATATTTTCTTATACTTTATATATTATATTATTTTATGGACGAACCAGATGATTGACGAGTTCTGAAGTCTGTTTTTAACCGACTTCCAAAAAAGGAGGAGGTTCTCAATTCGACTGTATTTTTTTTTTTTTTTTTTTTTTTTTTTTTTTTTATGTATGTTACATCAGAACTTTTGACTGGGTGGAGCGATTTCGACAAATATTCTTTTAATCGAAAGGTGGTGTGTGCCAATTGGTCCCATTTAAATCTATTTGAGATCTAACAACTACTTTTCGAGCTATATCTAATAATGCGTTTTTACTTGACGCTTTTTTCGTCGACCTACGTTGTATTATACCACATAACTTTCTACTGGATGTACCGATTTTGATAATTCTTTTTTTGTTGGAAAGGAGATATCCCAAATTTAGTACCATAATAAGGAAACCAGGATCTGATGATGGGATCCCAGAGAAATCGAGGGAAACTCTTGAAAATCCGCAATAACTTTTTACTGGGTGTACCAATTTTGATAATTCTTTTTTTTTGTTGGAAAGGGGATATCCCTAGTTTGGTACCATGATAAGGAAACCAGGATCTGATGATGGGATTCCAGAGAAATCGAGGGAACTTCTTGAAAATCCGCAATAACTTTTTACTGGGTGTACCGATTTTAATAATTTTTAATTTAATCGAAAGCTGATGTTTGTCATGTGGTCACATATAAATTTTATCGAGATCTGACAACTACTTTTTGAGCAATCTTTGATAACGCGTAGTTACTTGACTATTTTTTCGTCGATCTACGTTGTATTACTCGTCGAAGTCATTGAAGTCGGTTTTTTTTTCGTTTTCATTGAGTACGTTTCTAAACCATGTGCATTTTTAGATTGTTATAAAAAAAAAAGAAAAAAAAATGTATGCAAGTGTTAATCTTACTCAATCATGTAATTAGAAATATCATTGAGTATTTAAAGAGTTACAAAACCTTTAGCCCCAAGTTCTACAGAAAACCTTGTAAAATAGCCATCTGTTCTATTCCAGTTCAACAGTCAATAGTCTATTGAAATTATTGAGAGTTCTAACAATAGCTACGATTTAAGAGATTACACCTCCTTGACTTACAAAGGATTCCATTTATCACATACTTCGATACAAAGTAGAAATTTCTGGAACGTTTTAAAATATTATCGTCTCGCTTTATATTTGGAGCTTTTGGTATCTTTATGGAAAATATAATAACGCTAACATAACTGTAACATAGCATTTCCACCAATCAATCTTACATGGAGATTCTTTATATATTTTTTTGTAACTAACCGAATTCAAATAAAGGAGACCCTCCTCCTCAATTCGAATGTATTTTTACCCGACTTCAAAAAAGGAGGACGTTACTCAATTCGACCGTATATATATTTTTTTTATGTATATTCGGGGATAACTTCGTCATTATGAAGCGATTTTGATAATTCCTTTTCGTTGGAAAGGAGATTTCCCAAGTGTGGAACTTTGATAAGGAAACCAAGATCTGATGGTGAAATCCTAGAGAAATCGAGGGAAACCATCGAAAATCGTAGTGACGACTAATGCGTTTGTAAATTTTTTTTCGTCTACGTACATTGTATTACTTGTCGATGTAATTGATTCGGTTTTTTTTTTGTCGTTTGCGAGCAAACACAATTATTTACGAACGTTAGCTCAGAACTTTTTCTGGATGGACTTTTGATTATTTTTTTTTAAATTAATAGGTGGATGATTCTTTATTTGATTGACAGGTTGTCACGTAGCTCCATATAATAGAGATCTAAGAAGTAATTTTAAGTTATATCTAATAAAGCGTATTTATTTGACTATTTTTTTGTAGACCTCCGTTGTGTTATACCTCATCACTTTTTACTGGGTGTACTGATTCTCGTTTTGATCAAAAATTTTTTAGTCCCATATAAATTTAATCGAGAGAGATAAATAGTTTACGAGTAATTTTTGTTAACGCGTATTTACTTGACTATTTTTTCGTCTACCTACCTTGTTTTACTTGTCGATGTAATCGAAGTCGGTTTTTGCATTGTGAGAAAAATAGATTAATTTTTATGTTTTGTAGAAGATTATTACAAAATAAAAACCGTAAAACAATTATTACGTTCTAAATTTTTAAAATTTTAAATTACACGTTTGAAAGTGTTGTTTTGTTATGCATTGAGTCATAAATGTATTCCTACATAATAACTACATAAACAATTTAAATTTTATACACATACACACACACACACACAAATATATTATACATATGAAATTTCATATATATATATGAAATTTTGTGTCACGATGTATGTTCCAGATAAACTCTGAAACTGATACTATACTGAACCAATTTTTATCAAATTTTGTCAGCATCTGTAGTTTGGTCCAATTTGGGAGATACTTACAACTTGGAATTTTTATCTCAATTGGACCTGGTAGGTGATGCTGCTATCGGTAAGTAAGCAATCGAATGTGGTAGTTGTTTTTCGGGCAGGACAACGTCTGCTGGGTCCACTAGTTCTTGTATATATTAGTTTATAAGCTTTTCCATATTTTTTCGAAATTGTTCATATAAACAGATCAGAGATTGACGGGTAACAATAACAATATAAATACTTAGAAAAATAGAGAACGCAATATTCGATAACACTATTATAATTTTCATTATACATCGAACCTCGCAATATTGTAAGAATAACGCGAAATTCAGATAGAGATTGTGGTTTTTCCAACAATATTTACTTAAAATGTTGGCAAGTTTTTTTATTACGGATGAGCGATTTTCGTCTTTATTGTAATGGAGTAATCGCTATAATGGCTTGTAGGGAAAATAAATAGCTGCGGTATTACGAAGGAGCACGATATATGTACGAATCCTACAAGAGTTTCTCCTAACGTTACAGTTCCTACCATTGTTTACAGAACTCTAAAACAATTTTAATTTTTAAGTGCCAAGGAATCGTGAAGTAGCTTCTTAAAAAATTGCCTACAAATATTTGGTGGTTATTTTATTACTTGTTATTTCATTTTTTATATTAAAAGGTATAATTCCTATTTTTATTGCCTCCACTGGTGACAAGAGTGATGTTGCAGGCGTCTATAGGCTACGGTAGCCAAGTATGAGTATCAGTGTAGGGACACTTGTTTGCCGATCTATTCGCATAATAGAACGTGCTTCAGACTGACAGAATTTATATATTTTGTAGATTAAAAAAATAGAACAACATTAATATTAAAAAAAAATACAATTTATTTTAGACCACACGACTGAAGTAAAACATCTTTACCAATAGGCCTGCACTATTTATTTACGTATTTATTAATACATTAAATAATTGTGCAAAAGGCGGGCTTAATGCTAAAAGCATTATCTACCAGCCAACCTTAGGACGTACAAGAGCAAACGTTTGTAGGTGTGCAAAATTGAGTATTAGTAAAATTCACATTAAGAAGAAAAAAGGGAGGAATAATAAGGTAACGTTAGTGGTAATCGTTATATTATACTATGTCTTGGATATACGAAATGCTATAAGAGAAAGAGAGAAATAAAATGTGTGAAAAACCCCTCTCTCTCTTTTGTTCCGTTCGCCTATCCCGATTACACTTTTCGTAACGCTCTCGTCACGCATTCACTAGCTTACTCCCCAAATCAAGCGTTCATAAAGAAGTTTTACTTCAAATAAAAAAAAAAACAAAATGTCTCCGACGAACACGTAGTAATGGTGACCGGAACGACACGAACTCTTTGGAAATCTAAAGAAACTCGCATTGGCGGCAAATCAAGAGTAACCTCTGTATTTTGCAACGCTGGTCGGTCGCGCCGTGAACGTGTTTGCTCACGTACAATCATGTGCTTTCGTGGTACATTTTCTTTAATCATTTTGATTTTTTCTATTTAAATTTGAGATATCGTTATTTTTCGACGTCAGTCTTTGAGCCCATGGGCGTTCTGTAGGCGAAAGCGGCTCGCACAGGCGGGCCAACTGTTGGAGCGGCTAATAGCATTCGAAAGTGATCCCGTGCCCTCGCTATGATGATGAGGGCACCGCTCAGTTTAAGTGGGTATTCTGGGTTGTTTTCTCCTGGCCGGGAGCCCCACATTCGCGGGAGTGCGTAAAAGCATTCCTCAGCGATAATAAAAAAACTGCCCCTGACTGGTTGCTCCATATTTTGAGCAGAATTATATCCTATCCCTACCTCGCCGTGATCTGGGCGTTTGTGCTTGTGTATTGTGTGTTTCCAGATACCCGATACCGAAGTAATATAGTGGGGACCATAATGAGGCGATTATTTATTTATTAGCGCCATATTCCTTGAGATAATACCGATCTGATAAAGAGAGAAAATAATATTTGTTATTATTAAATGGGACCAGTCAAAGCCTGTAAGCTAATATTGAATAGGGAGGGGATTGAGGATGTTAATAATCAACCACTAGTAAGTCTGTTTAGTTATTCAATTTAACGATTCGATCAATTTAAATTCATAAGGACAGAATTTACTTGTATTACCAACGCTTTGTCTGGATATAATTGAATTTGTAGCATCACTTGTCCTTAATTTCTATCTCAGATATTAGAGCGGAATATTCTAGAATAAATAAATAAATGCTTCACACTCAACGGTCCCCAGTAGGATTTTCTCCTGTGTCGGGGGTCCGGAAACATACACAAGCACAAACGCCCAGAGCACGACAAACATCTATATGGCCAATACAAATATCTGTCGTGAGCGGGGTTCGAACCCGCGACCGCCAGCGCAACAGTCAGTACTGTGACCGCTGCGCTAACCCATTCTAGAGATTCTATGCTTATATGTATATTTAAATTAATATTAAATCAAGAAATCATAATTTAAGTTACTTCTGAACCGATTTCTGTAAATTTCTGGTTTCAGTCTAAATTTATTCATTTATTAACGTTTATTGAAGTGAAACTTGTTTAGAATCGTTGTGATTAGAAACTCGATGAAACGAAAATGCGTCACAATAAAGTATCAAACTCATAAATGTATAGGAGCGAATGAGATAGAATAACGCGGTATTAAAAACTCTCGTGAGCTACTTTTCAGAACTGTCACTTCTGCCGTGTGTGAATTGTACACACACACTTGAAGAAAATGTGTTTAAGTGAATATTTAACATTTCAATATTGATTTAAAATAGAATTTACCTTTATAGTTCGACCGTTGCTTACTGTAGATTTAATCTTATATGTGAACGGTTTGTGTCCGTCTTGAGGCTAAATTCTCGTAGGTATCCGTTAGAGCAATTCAATCGATGTTCAAGCTCCGACGGCTTGGAAAGGTCAATACCTACCAAAAGGTTGTTTAACGTGTTCAGGTTTCAAATATTTATCTTGAAAATAATATGAATTTCTATCAAAATAACATATCCGTTATCGCCTGTATATTACGTATTTATATTTCCGTATCCGGCTGATTGGTAGACTGGCTGTTTTGTTGGTTATATAATAAATAAATATCATATAACACACACACACGGTCGTCTGTTCCTATGGTAAGCAACTTAATGCTTGTGTTACAGGTAACAACCGACTGTTATAACTATTTTTTTTTTGGTAAACATACATAGAAATAATACATATATAAGACATTAGTTGATTGAAAAAACAAAGTTTTTATTATACAATTTTTCTTTATACATTATGATACAAAAATTAATTATAAAAACCCTTAACCTACCGGAAAAAACAAAGAAACGACATTTAAAGCTATTTACCAATTCCTATACATAAAATTAAAATTAAATATTTCTTTTATATGTGACTATTATGGAGTGTCAAAAATCTTTTTATAAAACAATACATATTACTACTGCTACAGAAAAAATGTACTATACAAATATACAAACTCAAAGGAATATATTCCTTTATACATATATAAATAAAAATATTATATTACACCCAGACTCAGGCGGAAATCCAACCCACAACCCGCAGAACAGAAAGCAGGACCACTACAAACTGCGCCAACGGGCTGGTGTTGAAAAAAACACCGACTTCAATTACATGGACAAGTAATACGACGAAGGATTCAAAAAGTTCTTTTTAGATGTCGATTAAATTTAAGTGAGACCATATTAGCAACAGCTTTTGATTAAAAAAGGATCATCAAAATCAGTTAGGAGGTACCACACCAAAAACAAAAATGCAATCGAATCAAAAACCTCCTCCTGTTTTTCAATTCTCTTAAAAATTATTTATTTTTGCAACAACACCTTTAAAATTACATTCAAATGATTGATAAGTATTATTCAATTTTTAAATTAAATTACGAGTATTAATTGTTTCTGACGTATTTGTGAAGGAGTTTGATAATTAAATCAATATTTGGAACAGTCATAACAATTTCCTTCTTCGGTGGCATTTACATCACAATTATTATGTTAACCGTCTTTGTTCGTAGTGTCACATCTTTTAACAAGGTAGGGTGACATTACTGAAATATTAATAAATTCTTGACTAACATGAAAATGGAAAATGTAGTTATTGTACTATATTTAGTTATACTACACAACTGGAGCTTATAATAAATTCCAAAACTAATTTTTATATAATGTAACATATTTGACTAGCTTTTGTAGTGCTTTATGTTGAGAGTGGATTCCTGGCTGATTGTGGAAATATTAATAAAAAAAAAAAAAATAGATATATCAATCGGTTGTTACATGCCTTAGGAATAAACGACTGTGTGTGTATAAAAATATACTATTGCGAAACACTTTCAACTTTTGTAGTATTTTATAATTGAAAGAGCTGTTCTTCAAATACACTTTTATTATATATCAATTTTTAGTTGAAACGACCAACTTGCTTTGTAGCTCAATGATGAATCCCCTGAATTATATTGTAATATTTATTGGAAATGAAGACATAGATTAACAAACATAAATTTACAAGCTAACACTATTGAACACCAAATATTACGAAATAATACAAAAAGTGTCAAAAAATAACGTTTTATTTTAATTACTTGGTACTTCGTTAACAGTGAAAATAAAAAATAGCAATTACTTTTGCCCTTATATATGTCTTAGTTCATCTAGTTCTAATAAGGAAATTTTAAAGAATCACCTTCTGTCTTCTTAATACAAATAATACAAAGAACGGCAACAACACCATAAGAAACAGCTTATACATTGCACTGTAGCTCTTCGTATAGAGACATTAGCCATAATTATTGATGTACATAATACCACGTGAGACAAAATTTAAAACAATAATAAAATATAGTAATAATTTGATGTCCTGAAAATTTCTCGAAAATTGTGGACACTGCCATCCCAACCTTTCGGAGTGGTGTCGAACAATAACAAATAGATTTTATTGTTTCAATTGTTTTCTGATAGAGAAAGTAGACAGTGTTTATTACATTACATCTGTACAGAACTGTTTGCTTTGCTTCGTGGAGCAAATTCATTTTGAAATATTTTATTTGTAATTTTCAACATTATATCAAAAGATAGAATTGTTTGCGTGTCTGAAGAAGTTTTGTTATTTATCTCGGACCTTTGTAAGTTTGTAAAATAAAATAAAATTCTTACGACTCGTTCGAGATTTACTTTGTAATTTTAAGACTCCTAATATTTCAGTGAATAGGCTACCTTAGAAACAGACGACCGTGTGTGTCTATTAAACATATGATCAAAATATTTTTTAAAGTGTATTTTTCTATAGGATCGTTGTAATTTGAAATTCAATGAAACGCAAAATGCATCACGATAAAGAAACACATACATACACGTACACAAAATATAGGAGAGAATGAGAGAGAATATATTACAGCTCAAAACGCGTAAGTGACGTGTTTTGCATGGCGTTTACGACCTTTTTGACGAGACCTTGATCATCGTCGATAGAATAAATCGCAACGCCTACCTTCTTACGACTTCTCAGAAGTTTCACACCTGCCGTGTTGTGAATTGGACAAACTCAGATTTTTATATAAGTTGGCTTCAAAACCAATTCTTGATCGTAATTTACATGTTACCTTTATATTTAGCAGAAGTCTATAATGTAATAATAATATCCCATTACAGAAGTCCCTGTGTGGCTACGGTAGTAAAGAATATAGCCACACCCTTTCTTCCCGTGGGTGTCGTAAGAGGTGACTAAGGGATAACACAGATCCACTACCACCATGGAACTTACAAAGCCGACCGATGGATAACCATCCAACTGTTGGCTTTGAAATAAACGGGCTGAAGACGGGCAGCAGTATCTTCGATGCGACAAAGCCAGGCCCTCGGTCACCAACCCATCTGCCCAGCATGGTGACTATGGGCAAAACGCATGAGTTCGCGCTATTTTTAGCGTGAACTTTTGGAGGCCTGTGTCCAGCAGTGGACTGTGATAGGCTGAAATGATGATGATGAATGATGATTTCAGAAATAATAAAACAAAATCCAAGTAACGACATCTCATTGTGTATTCTAATCGCACCCACAGAGGTGTATTTCTTAATAGTTTTCCGACTAAAAGGAGCACGGCGATAGTAGTGTTTATTTATGTTAGAGTGTGAGGTCGTATCTACGTCAAACGTTCTGGACTTAGGTAACATATTGCTTAAACGAGCGTCAAGGGAGGGCTCTAAAATGGTGCTTTGATATCGACGACACTCTTCGGACTTGAGACTTGGGCGTAGTATTCTTAGGGAAACAGTTGAATAAATTACCTTTTAGTATGTTATTTATAATACACTGTTACAACGCTTTAAGTCAATATGACGTCATTGGTTAGAGAAAATTTGCAGCTTAGGAATTTATATTTTAATTAGCTGTGTGACTTTGTCCGCGTTGAATTTAACAAAAAAGTAGTAGTAAATTTCTAAAATAAAAGTAGCCTAAGCCACTACTACATCAGCTATCGGTCCAGCCGTTTCAGAGATTAGCCGGAAGAAATAGACCGACAGACAGACAAAAATTGTAAAAAATCTTATTTTGGTATAGGTACCGTGGTACATCCATGCATTACTGAAAAGTAGCTATTTTAATATTACAAACATACACTCCAATTTGTTTTTGTATAGATTTTGTTTTCAATTGTCATAATATTAATATAATATACCGTAACTAGTTGTCGGTTAAGTTGTGTCTTTTGAACTCGCTTGTATCTTGTATTGATTTTAGATTTTACTTTTCCATGTAATTGGAAATGAAAACAACTATTAGAAATTATGTACTAAAGTTAGTATTCTAATCCTAACTCTCTACTTGTTTTAAATAATATACTTACACATTTTGGGTTAATCAAATCATCTATCGGACGACAACAAAAACCTCTACGGTGCAAACCTCCGTTCAAAAGACAGTCAAGTCAAAATTTTGATGTGTAACTTCCTTTGTTCTGTTTAACGTTAAAATATTATTCGACACACGACTATTTTAGTTTACTGTGTATTATTCGAAACTACTATCAATTTAAAGTTAAACAAGAAATAGTTATTAATACCGGTAATCTGTTTAGCGTGAGGTCTTAGAAATATAAGTTTGGACCGAAACCCGTCTGAAACTAATTTTCAATAGCAAATCTCGAGAGTGGCGCAAAACTTAGCTAGAGTTAGGATTTCTGTGAAGCTTTTGTGTTACCGGAGCGCTAATTAACATTCGTTGATAGTTTCTTGAAACGTTGTGGATCTATTTCTATTTATAATTCTATTTTAGTAATTTTAAGTAATTATTAAATAATGATGACCGCCCTGGTGTCGACGGTACTTAAATACCGACGGTCCCCGTTCGATTTCCGCTCGGATTGGATATTTGTGTTTAAACAAAAATTTATTTCCGGTCTGTTTGTTAGTCTTTGTGGGTCTCCCCACCGTCCTCGGAGAGCACGTTAGGCTGTAGTCCCATTTATCATGTACACTGATAGTGATCGTTACTCATAGTAGGGAATATATCCGCCAACCCACATTGTAGCAGCGTGGTGACAGCTGTGATCCTTTTGCTCCGTGGGAAAAGATGCCTATGTCCAGCAGTGGAATATTACAGGCTAAAGCGTAATCTAAAGTAATGAAGTTTTGTATTTAAATAGAAGCATATAAAAGTGAGTGTGTGTGCAATTCTCAATCGGCAGAAGTTAAACTTCTGAAAAGTTGTAGGAAGGTAGAGCGTTGCGGTTTGTTCTATCGACGATGATAACGGTCTAGTAATAAAGGAAAATTACTAATACAATCTTCTTCTTATCGAAATTTAATCAATTGCCACTATGCAGAACGTAAAACATATAAAACGCATACATATAACATAAAGTAGTCTCCTGCATTTGTTAGGTATAATAATATTTGGATAGAGTTGAGAAAACGTTCTGATCAAACGTTGTCTTTGATGTTATTTTGTAACAAAGTGGTATGGTATGGTAAAGTGGATGTACAAAACGGAACATCACCTCTTTGACTATTGTTGAAGTGCTAACAAATAAACAAACAGTCGTATTTTCGCTACCATCTTTGAAACTGAAATAGTTGGCCGTAATCTCTCGGAGACGCATCTGTACATCTAGATAAGTCCTAACATATCGCTTACACTCAACGTTTGCGACGGAAACCTAAAATATTCATTGTTAGTTCAACCGTTTGGTAAAATATGGTCGAAATGTTCCTTGTAGTTGCTCGTATGCTGGTCTTAAGATATGAGCGCTCATCTAGGTGTTTCATAAAATGTTACCACGTCAGTTAAACTTAAAAATGACGTTTAAATCGTAACTGAAAAATTATCTTTTGTTATAAATTCGGAGATAAAGAGCTGGACTAACTCAGTTAATTTTCTGAATATTTTGTAATAATTTATATATGGTCTTGCATTGGAGCAGCGTGGTGGATTAAGCTCTGATCCTTCTCCTACATGGGGAAAGAGGCCTATGCCCGGTAGTGGAATATTACAGGCTGCAGCGTATTAAGCGTATATATGGTTATTTATAAAAATAAAGAGAATTGCAAAGAAAATTGAATGATTTCAGGATACGTAATTATAATTTCAACTGCACGTATTTGGTAATTCGTAAGTAGGCAGCGTCCGACGGGTCGGACGTTGATTACTATTAAACAATCATATAAATTAAACTTGTAACACTACTCTGTTTAAAGAGGATAAGAATTAGCAATGCATGTGCAGCAGTCCATGCGGAAGGACGAAACTTAACACGTGCAGAGAATGCAAATGCGGGAATAGCTCCTGTGCCGTTTTGCTGCATGGTATGTGCCACAAGGGAATGGCACCTTTGTTGTAAGGGAATATATCAGTTGAAATATTGAGCTGCAATGTTGTGATTAGCATTGTATGTTAAAGACTGATCTGAACGTAAATTTAAATGAAGATATACTAGTTTCTTAATCAGCAGATATCCTTTTTAATTCTAATTTGGATAAATATTGACAATTTTGTTTAAATATTTAACAATAATATTTGACATTGTTAAGTATAGTATAATGTATTTATACATAAATAAATTTATAAATCAGTCTTGTTTTATATATTTTTTTTATAGCTTCTTACATTTTGACATAAGCAAACATAACTATTATTAATTCAGCCTATCGCTGTACACTGCTGACCTCCTGAACTTCCTCAATCCTCAAGCAGCCTCTACCGGCAATTTTACGTAGAACGTCGGCCCAGCAAGCCAGTGAGCGTCCTACACTGCGCTGATCGCGGTCACACTCCAGGACGCAGCTCCAGCGACAATCAGTCCCGCGACACAAGTGACCAGCCCACTGCCACTTTAACTTGCTCCTTCTTGGGCTCATTTAAGGCTGTGCCAACACGACTACTTTCAATATCTTTCTGATTGTCTCATTCCTTATCCTATCTTCGAGAGAATCCCCAAGCATAGCCCTTATAGTTAGATTAGTACGTCAAGGGACTTCAAACTCGTGGACCAATACTTTTGTCAGTGTCCACGTCGCGCCATATATCAACACATGTAGAATGAATTACTCACGCGCATTTACTAACGAATTTTGGGCTCATAAAGCCTCCACTGACTTCGAGTATCTGGAACACAGTCTTTTTGCAAGTCTTAAAATGTTTTATCCTAAATGATTATAAGTTTGTTATTTGTTGATCACGATCGCAATTCCCTCCAGATCCCTCTGCTGGGCATAGGCCTCTTTCTCCATGTAGGATTAGGATCGGAGTATCCACCACGATGAATGACGATAGCTGTCAGGTATTCATGATAGCAACTAGGAATCAGGGCTGAACGTGCTCTCCGAGATACAATGGGGGAGACCCACAAGGACATCCACGCCAATCGGAAACGCAAATCGTGTTAAGGCGCCTATACCGCACACACACAACTACACCAGAGCGATTTTTTACAAGTTGTCTTTAAGCTAAACCTTGAATTCGTAAATCTTTATAAACGCTTAATACATTTATATCAAACATGTGGATAATATCTTTGTCTTTTCTTTGTGCATGATATTAAATCGCTATCGCTGAAGCTTCGGGACACTCGAGTGACTCCCAAAGCTCTTAGGAACCAATCAGGGAGCCCGCATTATTGAATTCCTCGCTTATACTGATAATCTTCAGAGCATCGTTTAGCTATTGTATCGTTACGAGAGACTGCATGACATAGTTATTGTACTACAAATATTATTATGTTTTAATATTTGCCTAGTTCTTTTTTTAAAGTTTTCTTTTAATTTAAGGATTATAACTTTTATTCTTATTTTCTTAGCAGTATGTTTTTTTTGTTGACTAATATTTTGTGAATTATGCTTTGATTAGTTTTGATCATTGTAAAGTTTGCGTATTTTTGTAAATACATCAGATAAATAAAAATAAATAAATAAGGTAATGCTTATAACTTTAGATCAATTTATTCATCGATAATCTACGAGTGTAAAAGTTATTAATTTCTCACAAGATGATTACTTTTTGTGAAATTTTTTGTGCTTTTCTTTAGAAATATATTATTTTTACTTACTAACAAAAGGTTATATATAAAATATTCTCAGTATTTTGAATTTAGAATGCCCTGAATACCTTAAAAATGATTATATTAGTGAGTAAACAATATAGTTTTTACTTTTTAATTACTGAACTATATTTAGTCCAACACAGTTCTTTATCTATTATGACAAGCCTGCTGACGTAGTTTGTAGTGACCCTGCTGTCTCTGTCTATTCCCTACTGAGTTTGCTTGTAATGTTTGTATATATATAAGTATGTAGTATTTCTGTGTATATTTACCCAAAAATGCTATAACAGGCGGCTGTTACGTCCTGTAACACAATCATTAAGTCGCTTACCATAGGAACAGACGACCTGTGTGTATGTTATAAAATTATTATTATTATTATTATTATAGAGACATTTTTACTTTTCTCACAAAATACACGAATACAAAAGAACACAGGATCAGAAGGAAGGAAAGCCAAGAGGCCCAAGTAGTAAGTCCTCATAATAAACAGGATATTGACACCACTTATGTCAGAAAGATCGAACACAATTTCCCTTTAACCCTTTTCGAAAGCATTTTTTTGAACATTAATCATACCGCGGCTACTAACGTTTGAGTTGTTCTTTCGTGTTCAACGTTCTTGTGACGAGAGTTGGCACATAGATCTCGGAATATAGAAGAGACAGTACGTGTTAAAATAACAAAAAGCTTGTTCGTTAGTTTCTTATGCTTTTGTTAACGCTCTGGTGTAATGGTGATGTCGGCTGCGCGTCTGATTGTCTATTATTGTGTATCTCGCTAAGAACACGTTAAGCTGTCGTTTCGGGTTGTTATCATTAACGCCTGATAGCGATCTTTATTCACTGTAGGGAATATAACTGTAAACCCGCAGCGGAGCAGCGTAGTGGGTTAGGGCCGGTTTTTTGATCCCTAGTTAAGGCGACCATTAGTTAAAAATTGCAACAAATAGTTAAATTTCTATAAAATACGTTTTTTGACCCATTGTTAGTTTAACTAATGGTTGAAAAAGTAACAAATAGTTAAAATATTTAACCACAGCAACGTCGAGGGTTTAACCATATGACTAATAGTTAACTTTTTGTTCTCACAAAATCAACATCTGTTCTTTTGTTTTATACCGTGTCCATTGATAATTCTGTCTTCAAAGCAAGGTATTGGGTACCTATATCAATTCGTAATTCGTTGAAATTGAGTATCAAGTTCAGTATTTACGCCGATTTTGTAGGTACCTAATGAATTTAAATATAACCAGATACTTTGACATATCGGATAGTTCATCTGATGATGAAATAGTTACGGAGTATGTTCTAATGAGAAGACCTAAGGTGTTTAGACCACATAATTCGCCACTGGAGCATTGGGATGATGTCGAATTTTGCAATTTGTTTCATAATGCGGAAGCCAACTGCGTCAGAGTTAAACTTTTCGGCTAGTGATGGCCAGGCTGCATCTTTTTGCTGATTACTGGCATGATCAGTTTTTTCACTGGTCAATATGGGGTAATCCTTAAGAAGCAACGTTAATTTAGATGTCTCATCCTGGTTAAAGTTGGCATTACGTTCTCTACACAAAGTAATGGAGAATATTAAACATATTATGATCTTCGAGAACCGCTTTACATTATGATAAAAAGTTAAAAACAACTCTTGCACTTACTTGTTCTTGACGTCATTTTTTAAGTTTATTTTAAGCTAGTCTTTAATCTTTAATTAAAAATACAATTATTATAATATTTTGAAAATTCAAAAAAAAAAGTGAATTTACATGAATTTGACATATCACGTCACGACTAACGTCAAAATGCATTCGGATCTACAAATGTTACCACATTAAAATAACGACTCCCTACAAAAAATTACCTTACCTTAGGTTCATTGCAATGGCAATACTTTAACTATTCGTTAATACTTACTAAAGTTAAAATAGCGATCAAAAAACGAAACTTCGGTTTAACCATTAGTTAGTATCTTAACTATAGTCAATTTGACAAATAGTTAACTCTACTTTTACTACGGATCAAAAAACCGGCCCTTAGGCTCTAATTATTCTACAACTGTATTTTTTATGTATACTATTAATTAAAACCTGAAACAAGCGTATGACTCGCCTGATAGTAAGCGACCTGTTGTTTACCGTAGCTTATAGACGCCTGCAACACCAAAACCATCGCCGTAACTGACCCTACCGTCAACCTACCCAAAATCTCTGGTAACTGTACCCACAACAGGAATTTAACACTGCTTGAAAGCAGTATAATTTAGCTGTAATCTTCTGTGAGGTCGAGGAACTTCCCAGTCAAGCAGATCTCTCAATAGTTTGATATATGTTGGTTTGAGTATGATCTGACTGAGAGTACGCAGGAGTCAATACTCCTACAGCGCCAACTGCACTATAAATTGTTGGCTACCGTTGTCTTTCTTATAATATCGTCATTAATTAGTTTGTCTTGATTCGACTTGACAAGTTTATTTCCTGTGTTTTTTTAAACCACGTTTAATCACCAGAACACTTTTTTATCAATTTCTTAGTTAAACTATCCTTTTTTCAACATTAGGTAACTTTCGCTAATTTATCCACGTACAAAATTGATCATATTAATTATTTTAACTATAATTTTCTATTATATTTTATTTTTATCACCATTTTAGACTAGTTTTAACAATTGAAATTGAAAAGAAATTTAAAACTTTTAACCGTAACAACATGTAATGATGAACCGTAACAAAACTATATAAAACCATGTAATAGAGAAAATAAATACAATTATACTTCCAAGAACTATGTTCGCGCGGAGCAATCGCGTTAGGAACGTGTACCCTGCATTATAATGACGCTAAAGATACCAAGAATGCGGCTAGATGAAGCGAAGATAACTTGCAAACTAATCGCTAGAGGGCTCTCTATACTTAGTCGGTTTATGATCACGACTAACACAACTCATTCAAAACTTCTGATCAATCAATACCTACATATAAAAAAATGTAACGGATCGCTGTCTGTACACGGAAAAATATTATTTAAAATATTATTACAATACAGTGGTTGTCACAATTTTTAACTAGGAAGCTTATCTCGGAAACAGCTTATCTGATTTAGATGTGGTTTTTTGTGTTTCATGTTAATCGGTTCATAAATAAAAAAGGTATGCAAATTTGAAGAATCAGGTTGATCATGTATGTAAATACCCAAACGAGTGTCTACAATCCAAAATAAACCAAAAGATATATCCAAAAAATGCTGCACAAAGTCAATATTCCACGAGAACGAAATCGTGGGCACAGCTAGTACTAAATATAAATCTATCTAAGCTGTACATCCAGCGAAGTTATGAAGTTCTTTGTCATCATCAATCATCATCACCGCTTGCTATTCGTAGCGGTATATTAAATGATGGTATACTATTATACCTGTTAGCCCCCCCCCTCATTAATTTGAGGAAGAATAGCAACAAAATATTACATAACCTTAACCCTTCATCGGTAAATGGAATATCCTACATGAAATATTTTTTGCAATTCGAATTAGCAATTTCTGAGATAAGTGCGTTAACAAAAGGCAACTCTTTAGCTTTATGAACCGACTTCCAAAAGAGGGGGAGTTTCTCAATACGATAGTTTTTACTGGGTGGACCGATTTCAATGATTTTTTAATCGAAAGTTGGCGCGTGTCATGTGGTACCATTTAAGTTTAATTGAGATCTAACAAGTACTTTTCGAGTTATCACTACATAGTATAAAACAAAGTCGCTTTTTCTGTCCCTGCACATGTATGTACGCTTAAATCTTTAAAACTACGCAACGGATTTTGATGCGGTTCTTTTTAATAGATAGATTGATTCAAGAGGAACGTTTATATGTATAATAACATCCATTAAATAGTGGAGAAATACTGTTATTTTTGAGTTTTCTAATGTTATGTCGTAAATAATAATTATTTTTTCGCTTAAATTGCAAACGCAGGCTGAACCCTACGAGATTTATCAAAATAATGTACTAAGTATTGTACACATTGAAAAGGTCTACAGAAAACTTCGCGATGGTATATACCTATCTCTTATGGATATCCCACAATAACATTTTTTTGTCATTTACTTTTTACGACAAATAATGGCTAATTTTCGAAGCGATTTTAACCAATACAGCATTAATCCTTATCCAATTAAATACCTTAAATACATTGTTGATTGAATATAGATCTATATGGCCCTTTACAGCATATGATTTAAATGAATATTTTCGAAGATATCACAGATTTAAAAATTGCGGGACGTAGCGTTTGCGGCGGTACCGGCCGGCGGGTGGTGGCGGCAACGTGCCTTTAAATAGCGCACTTAGAACTTAATAGAATAGGTATCTTTTGTTGTTGATGATTGTTGATTATCTTTTGTTTTTAGTTGAACGAATAGCAAAGTATTTTTAATTAAATTAAAATCGTAGTTTAAGTTGAGATATTTCAGTTAAAAAAAAACTGAATAGAATAGGTATCTTTTGTTTTTTATGATCGTTGATTATCTTTTGTTTCTAAAGTAAAAAACGTAGTGTATATTCCAAAGATATATTGTATTTCTGTAGTGTATTTAGCATCAGCATTGCACCCGTGCGAAGCCGGGGCGGGTCGCTAGTATCTAATAATGCGTATTTACTTGACAATTTTTTCGTTGACCTACGATGTATAGTCAGACAGATAAAAGAACTTTAAGCCGTTACTCTCAAGTCTCAGCATTGCCAAGTGTCACCGTCAGTTGTTTTGCACGATTCTCCCCCCCCCCCCCACTCCTCATTTTTTTTTTACTGTTATCCTTATTACATTTCTTTCGATGTAACCCCAAAAATTTGCAGAATTTTGTTTCATATCGCCACATCTAGTAAAACTAATATCACTGGTAGGCGTTTCTCGGAACCTAACGGCGTCTGCTTGAAGATAAATGTCTTTCAACGACCTTTCTTTTCGGTTTTTCTAGGCCATAAAAAGTTGAACTCTTCAATAAATGTTTATTTTAACACACATTAATAGTAACGCTTTGTTGATAGTGAACACGTAGAATAAATCTTACTGTGCCCTGCGGTTCTATGCGCAATAATTTAAGAATAAAAGATACCAAAAATATTATGTAGCCTATCTTACAATAAGCAAACGAACTGACAAATTTTTCAGCTTTATAACATTAGTGTAGATTTATAATCGAACGATGTCTGTAAACGAGATCTCTTTTGAAGCAATGGAATTGTATTGAAGGAGATCGTTCTATAAGAAACAGTGTTATATATTACATTAATGATAATAATGTGATAGAAATTTTAATAATTAATTAAGAGTATAGATAGATAGATACTCTTTATTGTACACAACAACAATCAACACAATAACATATTACAAATAAAAAAATAAAAAATAAAAATAAAACAGTGTACAAAGGCGGTCTTATCGCTAGAGTAGCGATCTCTTCCAGACAACCTTTGGGCATATAGGACACAGCGTAGTGAAAAAGCGGTAGGGAAGTGAATACAGAGAAGTGACAATTAGTGTCACCTAGAACAATATCAACTATCGAGTACAAATACACATACATATACAGCACAATACATACATACATACATAGATACATACATACAAACATATATATATATATACATATATATATACACACATATATATATATATATATATATATATACACAGACATATATACACATATATATACATACGCATAAAAAAACTATACCTACATATAAACGAAATACATATAATATGAATAATAGCATAGAATACAAAATACAAGTGAAGCGATACTCCTACAATATGTTATGCAGAGATAAAAACAATTATGACGTACTAAGTGACAAATAGTGCGCCTTGAGGTATTTTTTAAAGCAAGACAGGGATTGGGCTTGTTTTATAGGAAGAGGTAGAGCGTTCCAAAGTTGAACAGCTTTAACTGAAAAGGAATTGGAGTAAAAAGAAGTAGTGTGAGCTGGGGTTTCGAGCATCAAAGTAGACTCAGATCTAAGGGTGCGTTCGTGTGTATTACAAAGATACTTGAAACGCTCCTTAAGGTACAGAGGTGTATCAGAGTGAAAAAGTATACAATATAGTAGCGAGAGTATGTGAGTATTCCTGCGAAAGCGAATCGGAAGCCACTTGAGACAACTGCGAAATTCGGAAACGTGGTCATATTTGCGAAGACCAAATATGAACCGTATGCAAAGATTTTGAAGGCGCTCAAGCTTATTTAATTGCTCCTCTTTAAGATCAGGATAGCAAGTGTCAGCATAGTCAAGAATTGGTAGAAGGAGTGACTGTGATAATGTAATTTTGGTAGGCAAAGGGAGGAAATATTGCAGACGTCGTAGTGATCCGATAGCTGCAAATAGTTTACGGCTCATCTCACTCAGCTGAGGTGCCCAAGAAAGATGTCTATCGTAGATAATTCCGAGGTTTTTGACTGTGTCGCTGTAACTGATTACGGCGTTGTTATAAACGACTGGTGGTATAAGTGACCAATCTATTCGACACACAAGTTTAGGACTACCGATAATAATGACTTGACATTTTGAGGGATTTATGTTTAATCCGTAGGAGTTACTCCATCTATATATGTTCTTCAAGTCATTATTTAAATTGCTTATTGATGTAGGTAAATCTGTCAACTTAGCGTGAGAATAAATTTGAAGATCATCGGCATACAAGTGGTAGAGAGAAGATATGCGGAGAGTTATTGAATTTATGAAGATCGAAAATAAGAGCGGAGACAACACGCCACCTTGCGGAACGCCAGCATTAACGTTGGACCAGTCTGAATATGAATCCTGGACACGAACGCGCTGCCGACGACCAAACAAGTAACTATGAAACCAATCAATTGCTGATGGAGATATGTTAAGTGAGCACAAAACAGCCAGCAGTAAATCAAAATCCACCGCGTTAAACGCATTGCTAAAGTCCAGCAAGGTCAACACGGTGGGATTCTGACCGTCCATTGCCCGCCTAATGTCGTCAGTGATTTTCACAAGGGCCGTTGCCGTACTATGACCTTTACGGAAACCGGACTGATAAGGATTTAGGAGATCATTGGAAGAAAGAAATAAAGTTAGCTGTTGTTGGACAAGACGCTCTAAAACTTTGGACAGGAAAAGGATTTTAAGTATTAAGGATTATTAAGGAGTATTTTAAGGAGCAGCTATAAAAATAATATATAAGTTCCTTGTCGATTCTTCTCAGGAAAAACCTACATTTCAAATCAATACTTGCTTCATATTAATTATTAAATTAATACACACATAGAAAGTTACATTTGTAACTGACAATTCCATATTATTATTTTTTTGTAATATACAACTAGGTCGACAAACAAGCGTGCGGCTCACCTGATGGTAAGCGATTACCGTAGCTTATAGATGTCTGCAACACCAGAAGCGGGTTACCGACTCTACCCAGGAGCTCTGGTAACTTAACTCACCAACAGGTACACAGCGTTGCTTGAAAGTAGAATTATTTCGCTGCCATCTTCTGTAAGATCGAGGCAAGTCGGGGTGCTCCAGATTAGGAAAAATATATAATTTGCTATACCTTACCTGTGTTGAAAAATTTTAAGAAAACTTCAGTCATCCAATATTTCCTGTAATTGATTTCGATTTTGAATGCTCAAATCTTCTGGTAACGGAAAATCATAATGCCCAGTCTACCGTCTTCTTGACTTTCATTTATTTATTGTTAATCTTAAGAAAATTTATATACACCTCCGCACCAGTAAAGGTTAATATTTTATGGAAACTGTCCGTACATTGCCGGCTAGAGATCGTTCCAGTGACAAGATGACCTTTTGTATCTTTTTTATTACCATTTTTTTCTTCTTTGAATACTTTTCAGTAAATTCATTGTATGTGAATTACCTCTACACACCCATATTTATATTTCAAAACGCCGGTAGTTGGGAAATTTAAAATAAAAGTTGTAATAGCTCGGTGGGAAATCAGCCGGTCGGGATCAACCGAGAAGATCATGGTTCAAATCTCCGTGTCCCTGATCAATTATTTTTTTCCTTTTTTTCTAATTGCACTCGTTATTTTTTATTTAAATAGGCAGTTCTTATTTTTTATTATTATGTCGGTAAAATCAAAAAATATTATTCATAGTTTATCATTATTATTTTTAATTATTTTTTTAGTTTTGCTATTTTATATTTATTTATATTTTTTATTATTGTCGGTAAAAAAAATATTATTCATATTTTATAAATATGTAATTCGTATTTAAATATGATTTCCAAAAAAAAAACGATTTGTTAGAGCGCCTATTTGTTTTTGAGAAGCAATTACTCTCAATCTTGTAATTGTGTAATTTGTATCAATTTTTAATTTATCGCCATTTTTTATTTTTATTTTATACATTGCCTTTGTTACACATCGTGCGTTAATTCATTATTAATAATTGTGTTTGCAGGCAAACGAAAAAAACCGACTTTAATTATATCGACAAGTAATACAACGTAGGTATACGAAAAAATAGTCAAGAAATACGCATTATCAAAGATTACTCCAAGAGTTGTAATCAGATCTCGATGAAATGTGACCACATGATAAACATCGGCTTTAGATTAAGTTAAAAATCATCAAAATCGGTACACACAGTAAAAAGTTATGTGTATCAAAAAAGAATTATCAAAATCTTTTCATAAACGACGAAGTTATCCCCGAACATATATTAAAATATATATATATATATACGGTCGAATCGAGTAACCTCCTCCTTTTTTGAAGTTGGTTGAAAAAGACTTCATCCAAACCGGCAGTGAATCATTTTAACTCTCTCTTCTACTAATCCTTCAAGATTTACTAAAAATACCGAGCTGAGCTCGCTCACCCAGGTACTAGTAGTCTTAAATGTCGATACAATTAACAGGACTTATAAGAAATTTTACAAATAAAGTTATAATACGCCTAATGACTACCGCCTTAGTGAATCTTGACGAAGCTGCTCTTTCAACTATCTGACTGTAGCTTTAATTGTGCATCAGAAAATCAAATTTCACATATAGAAAATGTTTGTACCTGGCTTAATAAAAAAAAAATAGTAATTTATCGAATCTTAAGTTCTCACTTCCTGAAAAAGCCCTGTGGATTTTGACACAAAGGACATGACAGACAAAAATACAGAATATTTTATTTAAATTTTTAAGGGGCTGCGCCCTGCGGTCTCACCCACGTTAATATGGGGGGAAAACATAAAAAAAAAATATAATATATTACAGGCTATATCTAGCCTAGATCCTTCCTCGGTAGATAGACTACCAAACACACACAAACAAACTTTTCAGCTTTATAATATTAACGCAAAGATCCCCCCCCCCCAATATCAGTAAAAGTACCAGAACAGATATTCTGATTAGTTGTTACGAAATTCAACTAGTTTACCGAAGGCGTATTCTAGGGAAGCGGGGAGGGTGTCACAAAAAATACATAACATTTATTTGATCCAAGGGGTATTATTGAAATAGGGACAAGGGGTTGCCCTCGCTTTAATATAAAGCTTAAATAATTTCCCTGAAAGTTATAAAAGCTGACAAATTGTTACATACTTCTGAATACCTTAAGTGTTTTGATCGCGTCAAATTTACTTATAAATTTATCTCTTCAGATTAAGGCGAAGGATTGTACAGTCGGTATCTGATATTATTGTTTTTTATTATATCAATTTTATATAAGTGTTTTTTTATAATTATATAGATATTTTTAATCGCTTCAAAAAAAGGAGTATGTTCACAAATTCTACTGTACGTTTTATGTGTAACTTATTACTGGGTGTACCGATTTTGATGATTGTCGTGTATTTGACGAGTATTTTATGAGTTATCCCTAACAATACGTATTTGATTCACATTTTCTTCGACTATTTTGCATTAATTTTGTATATATTGGAGTCAGTTTTGTCATTGGCCAGCAAACACAATTACGTTTTTAATGTTTGGTTATGCATTTAATATATCAGTGTGTATTTAATATTTACTATAAAAATAATGATACATTGTCCGACCAAATCACACACAATAAAACACACAATTATATAAACGTATACTATCTCTTCACTACGAGTGACGTACGTAAACTTAGACTATCTTTTGATGACGCGTTGGCGTAACGTTCACAGCACTGGTTTGTGGTTGTTACGCTAGCTGTTGCAGATTCAATCCCCGCACATGACAAACATTTGTATTGGTCATGCAGATGTTCGCCGTGGTCTGGGTGTTTGTGCAGTCCTTGTGGGTCTCCCTACTCGTTATAGCTAGTACATGCACCCCTTTCCGCTGTGGTGCAAGCCTAAGATGCTGCATCAGCATTTTCTCTCCAACAAAGCAGTAGGGACGGGACCTCGCAGTTAGTCTGCTCGGATCCCTCATATCGGTCACACATCTTTTCTCTTACCAGTTCTCGTCTTATTTCGTTTTATTAATTTTAGTGTAATATTTTTTAATTCCGTAAATAAATTGTGTAATTCTTAAACACCTTTTTTTAACTCTTCACTCGAGACCCATGTAACAGATCGTTACTCATATTTTATAATCTATTTCACTTAAGATGGGTACGGTGACATTTGATATGTTCCAATACACGCTCACTATTTTCAACAAATTGGATAAATATACACTTTTAAAAATCACTAATTAGTTTCCAAAGCAAATAATAATGCTTGATTAGATTGAAATTGTATTTATATATGCGTTTTTACGTTTTAAATAAAATAAAAAAGGTACAGAAAAAATGATAACTTAAAATTACAGGCATGAAACGAAACGTTTAATGATAGGGATTGACACGTAGTAATCGGCTAAAATAAATAATCGTAACGGCCATCTTGTGAATCGCGTCATCTCACTGACTCGAGATATCTCAATCAGTACTTTCTGTCTCTTGTATGCTTCCCGTGTTTTGGTTTTGCCAGTTGCTATAGTTGTATTTGTTGCTGTTTTATTGTTGTTAAGTTCTGTTATTATTTTTTTTAGTTATTCATTTTGTGTGTGTGTTCTGTTCTGTAAAATGCCGAAAAGAACAAAAGAAGACCGTTTCAAACAGTCAATTGGTTGTCCGCTTTCGGGAATACTTTGAACGGGAGTGAGAAAATAGCGGTCCATTATTATCTGTCAACCACATAGTGGATCAAGTTGCACAGGCACTTGAAATTAGGCGTAATACAGTGTCAACTGTAACCACTGTTGGACATAGGCCTCCACAAGCTCGTGCCAAAAAATGGCGTGAACTCATGTGTGTTGCCTATAGTCACCACGCTGGGCGGGTTGGTGACCACAGGGCCGGCTTTGTCGCACTGAAGACGCTGTTGCCCGTCTTCGGCCTGTGTATTTCAAAGCCAGCAGTTGAATGGTTATCCCGCTATCGGTCGGCTTTATAAGTTTCAAGGTGGTAGTAGAACTGTGTTATCCCTTAGTCGCCTCCTACGACACCCACGGGAAGAGACGCTGGTGGCTATATTCTTTATTGCCGTAGCCACACAGCTTAGTATCAAAAATAAGTAAAGAAAAGTATGGTGACACCAATATGGAAGATAATAAGTTATTGACTCCCAAAAAGAGGCAAAGGAAATAAATGTTTGGTCGTTGAGGTTGAATATGATTATTAGCGGAGAAATGAGTTGCCCACAGTTTTACAATAATTAATGTCTTTGAAAGGTGCTAAATTATTTAATGGAAGTGTGACATCGTTATGGCGACTTTTAAATAAAATTGGATTTCCATAAAATAAAATAAAAATAACAAACGGAAAAGTGCGTGAAAACTTTGTGACATTCTTAGAAAAGGCGAAAAACATTGCGGATTGGAACAACGTAGTATTCCTTGACTAGACATGGTCGAACGCTAATCATACTGTTGGCAAAGTATGGACAGACGACACTGCTCATTCTTCGACTAAAGTACCGGAGGGTAAAGGCAAACGACTAATAATTTGCCACGTGAGCTATGTTAATGGGTTTGTCGATAACTCATTTCTCGCGTTTAACACCACCCTTAAAATATTATTTATTCACTATAGCGATGATTAATTTTTAATAAGCAGTTAAAAAATTTTTTTATATAATCGATTAAAGGTTAACCGCATTTGTACTCGATAATCGAATTATATCAATTAATTATGCATGGTCACCTCACTATTGAGTTAATTTGACATGTGTCACCGTACCCATCCTACGTGAAATAGAGTATACATCTTGTGCGGTGGACTGTACTTAACTCGGAAAATTGGTTAAATATTAACAATAATACAATTGTCATTCGTTGTCACTCCATTCCCAATTGTTCCTTAAATATCTAAATATGAAAAGAAACCATCAAAGTATATTTCATGGTAAAGACGGTAACGGTATTTTCGGAAAAGATAATTGAAATCATAAAAATAATAATTTTGTTTACAAATTTTTCTGGAAGTCTTTCTGGAAATGTACAAACAATTATATTTGCCTTAGAATATAATTGTGCTTGGAAGCAAAAACGACTTCAATTTACGTTTTTTTAGTTATTCTTATGTCAACACCTTATTGGTGTCCCTGTTGGTGGTAGAACAACGACACATCATCACATCAGCCTATCGCAATCCACTACTGGACATAGGCCTCCACAAGTTCGAGCTGAAAATGGCGTAAACTCATTGTGTTTTGCCCATAGTCACCACAACGACACTTGTGACTTGTGTAATATTTATTTATTTATTTCTGCATTAAAAAAAAACTTAGAACTAACATTACAGTAACCCAATGCGTTAGTTAAGTTTATCACAACAAATGACATTAAATTTAACAGACAATTTAAACAATTCAATAAAAACAAAATAATCAAAAAATATAAAATAATCAATAAATAATCAATTAATATAAAATAAGCAATAAATAATCACACTTAAAAAAATCATAAAATTAATAAAAAACAAACACAAAAGCAATAATTGCCACGTAACCTTGGTAACCGTGTATTAGACGGCCGTGTGTTAACAATTTCTACCTCATTGTTGTACATCATATCACAGCGTTGAAGACGATTTCATTAACTTTAGCCTTTTAACTGTGTTGTTTAACTACAACTAATTTACTTATATTTTATATCATGTAAAATATAGTATACGCGTTATTTATAAACTTAGTCGATTGGAGAGGTAAATATAAGGTTAAAGGGTGCAGAATCGAAATCACAAATAGCAATGACTAAGCCACCACAAATATCATTTACATAATATAATAACAGTAACTTCTGCCAGCGACTTCGTCCGCGTGGAATAGTTACTTTGGGCTAACTGGGGAAGTTCTCAAAAGAAAAAAGAAAACGATTTTGAAACATTCTTCGTTGGTGCTCCTCTCCTTACGCCTTAGCGTGATAATATATAGCCTATAGACTTTTTCAATAAATGGGCTATCACTGGAACACTAAAAGATTTTTTTTAATCGGACTAGTAGTTCTTGAGATTGGCGCGTTCAACTAAACAAACAAACAAACTCTTCAGTTTTATAATATTAGTATAGATGAAAAAAATTGAAGACGTTCTGAATTCAAATGTCTATTACATGTATCAACCTCATAACTATTTACTAGGCTTACTTTTAATCATTTTTTTTAATCAAAAGCTGATTGTGCACTTTTGGATTTTCCAAATTTTTTAACCCCATTATTATTGTATTTACAACAAAATTTACTCACGAAGCATTTGTTTTTTCAAACATTGCTTCGAAGAGGTTATGTAACGTTGTTACAATAAATCATTGCACGTAAATAAATAACACTCCCTTCTACTGAAGATGACAGAGTCATAATAACGTAGACAAAAAACGTTTTTATTTTTTTATACGATTGGACAGTTCCGTGCCATTCACGTTACGACAGCTGCAAAGACAGTACTGTAAACGGGCTGTACTGTACGGTACGAGTATGTACATACGTCATGTTGGAATAAAACTTCTTTACGCACGCTTGACTTGGGGAGTGAGCTGGTGATGGCGTGACGGGAGCGTTACGAAAAGTGTGATAGGGTGAGGCAAACGTGTTACATCTTTACGTTTTTTATTATTATTAATTATTCATAGTGTTACCTATAACAAGAAACAGTAAGCATTTTAACATCAAAACAAAGGATGTATTTTTTAAATACAATTTTTCACTAAAATTTTCAACATTTTCAAGAACACATGGTATGGTATTGATTTTTGTAAAAACCAGATAATTTGGCAAATATATCTACTATGTAAATATTCAAGATTGATCGTTGTGATTGATATAAATATACAAGATATTCAAGAGAAGCGTGTATGTCTCATTTAAACCCTCGGATATTATAAAAAGGGAGGTGAAATGACAAATGTTCTTCACGACAATTTCACCTCTGTCTGAGACGTGTGCGCGGAACTGTTCTAAATAGGGCGCGCTCCTTATTAAGACCAGATGATTCGATTTTATATACTTACGACTTGTGAACGACAACTAAATCTATCTATACTAATAAATGTAGAGCCGGTTTTATGTTTAGTTATACTGCAAAAACTACTGAACCAATCGGAATAATACTTATACCATAAGATGCAGCGCGTTTGATAGGTTTTAAGTATACTAAATGTTGGTGATTCACTTCAGCCTATCACAGTGCACTGCTGGACATAGACCTTCACAAGTTCGCGCCAGACATTATAGCTCGAACTAACCTGTTTTGCCCGTAGTCGCCACGCTGGGCGGCGGCTGACGAGTTGGTGACCGCAGGTCTGGCTTTGTCGCACCAAAGAAACTACTGCACGTTTTCGGCCCTGTGTATTTGAAAGCTAGCAGTTGGTTGGTTATCCCGCTATCAGTCGGCTTTTTAGTTCCAAGGTGGTAGTGGAACCACACAGCAATGTTGGTGATTACTTATGGTGTAAAAAGATAAGGACTGACAGAGGTCGCTAGTACGCATGTAAGTAGAACTCAAGTCTCACTTAGGAATCTCATTTTAATATCAATAATGAGTTTTACTATAGTAATAATATTATAAAGACTGTTTTTTATGGGCACATTCTAACGGATTTGGGAATCACCCAGGAAAAACATCACATATAGCACCTTAAGCGTGTAAATGTATGTGTATATATTTTCAATAATATGTTCTATATCTTTTATTTTATAAGTAGTAATAATCTTTGTAGGATTATTACTTTTATTATTTCTAAATAATATTACCATTACCTGATCCCTCTGAACTTTTATGATGATGATTTTTATTTTTTATTTATTAGTATAGATAGAAGACAGATAGACAGATAGATAGATAGAGGATATCTATCTAGATATCCTAAATTATCTTCTCATCGAAATAAGAAAACAGATATACTTAATCTAAGTATTAATAAAATTAGCTACAAGTTCACATCGGATATTTATAATCAGCGCACATTAAGGACTTCCACGTGCCCCATCAGCTCTGACGTAAATATAGTGCCCCGAAGACTTAGTGATTAATTGTGCGTATCGCGTACAATAAGGCTCGGGCCTTTGTTCTTGCGTCTAAGATGGGGCCAGTAAAGGTGCGTTTTCTTCCGATCATTAAGTTTTTGTGTCCCAAAACTACCAAGATAATCATATACATATGTTTAAATTTTATTTAAATATCTAAAAATAAGAAAAGAAGCAGTACTTAAGGCTGATAAAATATATAAGATAAATAAAATATTCTCAAACGATGTAATTCATCATTACGGCCTATACAGTCCACTGCTGGACATAGGCCTCCACAAGTTTACGCCAAAAATAGCGTGAACTCATGTGTTTTGCCCATAGTCACCACGCTGGGCAGGCGGGTTGGTGACCGCAGTACTGGCTTTGTCACACCGAAGACGCTGCTGCCCGTCTTCGGCCTGTGTATTTCAAAGCCAGCAGTTGGGTGGTTATCCCGCCACCGGTCGGCTTTTTAAGTTCCAAGGTGGTAGTGGAACTGTGTTATCCCTTAGTCGCCTCTTACGACACCCACGGGAAGAGAGGGGGTGGCTATATTCTTTGGTACCGTAGCCACACAGTACAAACGATGTAATTATATAATGAGAACTGTAAATTTCGTTCAGTTAAAAGTAGATATAATTATAATTTTAAAAAGCCCCTGCGCAAAAAAGACGAATGTGATTTAAATCACGTGACTGAAGTAAAACTTCTTCAATTCCATCAAACTTATATCTCCCTCTCAACTTTCGTTCGCCTCGCCTGATCACACTTTTTGTAACGCTCTTGTCACGCATTCACCAGCTTACTCCCTAAGTCAAGTGTAAGGAAGTTTTACTTTTAACAACTGATTTTGGATCTCAGAAGACCATCCTGGCTGCAGCATCTGATTGGCGCCGCAAGACTATACCGTATAATTGTGTTTGCTCGCAAACGAAAAAAAAACCGACTTCAATCACATCGACGAGTAATACAACGTAGATCGACGAAAAAATAGTCAAGTAACTACGCGTTATCAAAGATTACTCAAAAAGTAGTTATCAGATCTCGATAAAATTTATATGTGACCACATGATTAACATCAGCTTTCGATTAAATTAAAAATTATCAAAATCGGTATACCCAGTAAAAAGTTATTGAGTATTTTCTAGAGTTTCCCTCGATTTCTCTGGGATCCCATAATCAGATCCTGGTTTCCTTATCATGGTACCAAACTAGGGATATCTTCTTTCCAACAAAAAAAAATATATCAAAATCGGTACATCTAGTAGAAAGTTATGCGGTATAATACAACGTAGGTCGACGAAAAAAGCGTCAAGTAAAAACGCATTATTAGATATAACTCGAAAACTAGTTGTTAGATCTCAAATAAATTTAAATGGGACCAATTGGCACACACCACCTTTCGATTAAAACAAAATTTGTCGGCATCGGTCCACCCGGTCAAAAGTTCTGATGTAACATACATAAAAAAAAAATACAGTCGAATTGAGAACCTCCTCCTTTTTTGGAAGTCGGTTAAAAAGAAAACTTTTCACTGAAACCTAGTGACCAAACGCGATGTCTGCTATAAGTTTTCGAAGAGTTGATTTCAGATCAATCTGGCTATAGCATCAAGTCAAGGATTCCCTATTATTAATTTTAACGATTATCCTGGCACCTGTGTTGCAGGTATTCGAATAATTTCATTTTATGCCCAAAACGTTACATAGTTTTGGAAAAGAGCTTATAATGTTCAAATTGCTTGCTCGATTTTCACCAAACATGGCTAAGAACCATCGAAAGGAAACTCACATTTACTTAATTGCCGCATGGACGCTGATTATTGACGCTGTTTATTTGATGACGTTTTGGCGCAGCCGTCACAACTCTGACCGTTGTTCTGGCGATGTTTTTCGTGATCTGGCCATTTGTTCTTGTATGTTACCGGACCCCTAAAATAGGAAAAAGGAAAAAATCCTAAAATCCCTTGAGGAGTTGTAATGAGGCGATTAGTTATTTATTTATCCGTTCAAGAACTACCATTCGACAGATAGCCAAATAGACCAACACCCCTTTAGCATTTGTGGTTAAAAAGATAAACAGCAGATGATAAATTATTGTTTTGAAAATCACTTTCAAAGCTATCTCTCGCCTATCTATATCTATATATAAAAATGAATGTTGCTAAGCGCATAACTCGAGAATGGCTCGACCAATTCGGCTAATTTATTATTTGTATGTTCCTTAAGGCCCACAAAAAAACAAAAAAAAATTTCTTAAGATTTAATTTTTACTGTTAACTTTTGACAACGAATTCTGTCCGGACAGCTAGTTATGTAATATATCTACAGTAGCTACCGCAGTTTTCGTGGCTTCATCTTAATAAATACTACACGTAATAAATTCCTTACTCTTAATTCCCTCCAGATTGGATCGCCCAAGATTTCACACGTGTTCTGCTTGAGAACTAATCGGAAAATATTGTTTTGAAATAAATGAAAATATATTTGATTTGAAATATTAATAATTTCATCTTATATAAAACTCGGACCAATAAATGTATTAATTAATATTTTGTTTCATCTCGTCTTCAGAATTACTCTTCTTTTACTTGATTTTGATAATTTAAATATAGGATATAGCCCCAAACTATGACGTGGAGTTATTTTATTTTTATAACATTCACACATAGTCGCCTGATCCTAAGGTAAGTAACTTAACGCTTGTGGTATAGATAACCGCTGACTACATTGAGATAATACATATATAAATACAAATATTACACCCAGGTTCAGACGGGAATCGAACTCACAACCCGCGGAGCAGAAAGCACTACAAACTGCGTCAATAGGCTAGCGGGTTGTAAATATTATATATGTACATATAGTACCGATTTTACCCTTCAATTTTACCCGCGATAACTTTGCAGTATAAAATAGTGGCGGGAATTTTGTAATCATATTAGACTTAAAATCCTTTACGCCGTCTTAAAAACATTAAAAATGACTTATTACCGCCACTACTATAACAATAACTATATTTTAAAGCGATATGAACATGCAATAACATGTGAAACGAAATTAAATGAACACACATAACGAACGTCAAAAAAATAACATTCTTGAAAAACAGTTAAGATAAAAAAAAAGATCAACACTTAAAAATTTTCATCATATAAGCATCAGGTACATTACAAACTTAGGTAATGTACCCAGTGTTATCCAGCTACCTTAACTTAGTTAATATATTTAATGAATACTAAATCCTAGTGTCTCGGTTGACATTACCTTCCTATTATATGCTTGGCTTAATTAAATCTGTGCCTCCTGTGATGAGTGATATAAGTCGAGTTATAAGCCTATTTGCGATTTTAACGTGAGCGTTGTCAAAAAATGAGTCAAAAAAAAAAAAACGATTTTTGTGGTCTAATTCACGTTCTTCTGTCTACTTTATATAAAATAATATTTTTGTAAAGTGATTTAACTGTTAAAACTCTTTCAAGTTGAACCTTTTTGTCACTAATGAATCGCTGGCACGTACGGCAGTAAGAATATAGCCACCCTTCTCTTCCCGTGGGTGTCGTAAAAGGCGACTAAGGGATAGCACAGTTCCACTACCACCTTGGAACTTAAAAAACCGACCGATAGCGGGATAACCATCCAACTGCTGGCTTTGAAATACACAAGCCGAAGAAGGGAAGTAGCGTCTCCGGTGCGAGAAAGCCAGCCCTGCGGTCACCAACCCGCCTGCCCAGCGTGGTGACTATGGGCAAAACACATGAGTTCACTCCATTTTTGGCGCGAACTTTTGGAGGCCTATGTCCAGCAGTGGACTGTATTAGGTTGAAGTAATGATAATGATGATGAATCGCAAGAAGAATTCAACACTATCTTTCCTGCTTTGTGATTTAAGTGCGATTGTATTGAATTATACAATTAATTTTCAGTGCAGTTTCCGTGAATACTGATCTATCTAGAGTTATATCACTTTGAACCTAAAACTTTAAACTGGTGAAATTCAGACTCACACACTCTTGCTCCGTTCGCCTCACCCAATCACACTTTACGTAACGCTATCATCACGCATTCACCTGCTCACTCCTCAACTCAAACGTGCGTCAAAGATTTACTTCAAAAACTTACATACAACACATACCTATTAGTTATATTATCAATAGTATAATATTTATTTAGTCTTTAGCAGTTTTAGCTTTTGTTGGCAATCAATAGGAGAGAACTTCTGACATAAAGGTGACTCAATCACAACTTTTAATCAAAACACTGATTTCAGACCGCGCTATGAAAGTGTTTTCTTGTAAATCACTTTTGTTTTATGAACTCGTAGCTGATAATTTAGTCAACGTTAAATTGGGTAAACATCATTTCTTTTCTTAATGAAATATCTATTTTGTATCGGAAAAAGAAAATAAGGATCCATGATTGAAATGGATTTTTTTTTGTGAGATTTGATTTTTTTTTTATTTTTTATTTCTTGTTTTACTAATTAATCGTATTTTTTTTTGTTTATTTGAAATTCAATTTTTTGTCGGGGTAGCTTGTTTATTATAATTAGGTATAAGAAGATATTCCTACGACTATTAACTAATTCCTTTTATATTTTTGTTGTTTTTGACTAAAAGATTATTTTAAAATAAAATTAGAATTAATGATTCTTATTTTACCGTGCTACTACCACTTTATTTATTGGTGATTTTTCCCTACAGTAATGATTACTATCACATACATGCCAATGATTACATCCAAGATAATTTTGTATGGTATCCGAGGCACGATAGGGAAACCCATATTACTCATACATTTAGACCAGAAGCAAATATGGGTTGGCAGACGTTTCCTACTATGAGTAACGATCGCTATAAGGTGTTTATGATAACAACCAGGACCGACGGCTTAACGTGTTCTCTGAGGCACGGGGGGGAGAGCCACAAGGACAGACATCCAAACCAAAAATTTTTTTTTGCACAAATACCAATCCAAACGGGAATCGAACCTGCAAACCTTCGGTGCTTTAGGCGACTATACACACTGCACCAAAACGGTTGTTAGCACCATATGAAAATCCACTATAAAATAACTATCCTCTATACCCAAAACTCGGTACCAAATCGTCTAAAATATTGCAACATTATCCAAGGCCGTGCATTACGTTGCTCCCATTCCGGGCCTGAAAAATGTTTGCATTTACAATTCCGAGAGTGGCGGCTTGACAAATAAGAAGCGTACGTGGGCCGAACTAAATCCCTCTACCGTCATTTATTTAGGCGCCCGGGAATTCGATTAATGATGTGAATACAAGTTTAATAATCTGCTGGACGCAGCGGTCAGGTTCTTCGTTAGGGATAATGAGATACTTTTTAAAAGTCAGGTTTCTTATACTGGTATTTAATGAAAGTGGTAATGTACTATATTACAATCAGCTTACCCATCCCTCATTGGCCTTAATCCGTCTATTGCAGACGATTTAGACAGTGTCAGAAAGACACTGTGTTGCCTAGGACACTCTTCAGGAAAACGCAGAGTTGACACAGTAGAATCAGCTCACAAACAAATTATTAATTGCTCGTTACTTTATAGTTTCTCGCACATGACTAACTTAACTTTCCAAGTCCACATTAGTATGTAAAACACTTTTAATCAAATTAAAGCCCGTTCTTATAATATTCAATTTTTCCAGATGTCTAATCATATTTTTAGGGTCCACATTGATCCTGAAAATTTACAGATATCACTTTTGTCAAAAAACTATTTATTTTTAAACAATAAAATTCAATTAATTTTAAATTTACAGATATGATATCACTTTAGATAATTATTCCTTTTTAAACAATATAATTAAAAATAAATTAATTTTGTTCCATATAACAATATCCGATATTGAGGAACAGTGTGACTCATTTAAGCCTTTCTGTTTCCCGACCGACCAAATGAGTCACTTGAGTATGTGTCGGTAATTTTTTCTCCCACAGTTTGCTAGCTCTTAACTTGCCTTGATTCAGAAATAGTTTTTTGGGGTTTGAAGCGTTATGGAAAAATGATGGGAGTAATTTTTACGATGCGCGCGCACACCGTCACACAAAGCCGACACCCTGAAGCTAGTCAACGAAGAAGTTAGCAACGTGAAGTTAGCTAGCCAATGAAGTATAACTTCCTACGTGCGTACATAAGTATACGCACATGCATTTTTAACCGACTTCCAAAAAAGGAGGAGGTTCTCAATTAGACTGTATTTTTTTTATGCATGTTACATTAGAACTTTTGACCGTGTGGCCCGATTTCGACATTTTTTTTTAATCGAAAGGTGGTGTGTGTCAATTGGTCCCATTTAAATTTATTTGAGATCTAACAACTACTTTTCGAGTTATATCTAATAATGCGTTTTTACTTGACGCTTTTTTCGTCGACCTACGTTGTATTATACCGCATAACTTTCTACTGGATGTACCGATTTTGATAATTCTTTTTTTGTTGGAAAGGAGATATCCCTAGTTTAGTACCATGATAAGGAAATCAGGATTTGATGATGGAATCCCAGAGAAATCGAGGGAAACTCTTGAAAATCCGCAATAACTTTTTACTGGGTGTACCGATTTTAATAATTTTTATTAATCGAAAGCTGATATTTGTCGTATGGTCACATATAAATTTTATTGAGATCTGATAAATACTTTTTGAGTAATCTTTGATAACGCGTAGTTACTTGACTATTTTTTTCGTCGATCTACGTTGTATTACTCGTCGATGTAACCGAAGTCGGTTTTTTTTTTCGTTTGCGAGCAAACACAATAATTATTTATTTATTTACTTAATACTTTATTGTACAACCAGATTAGTATTACAACAATATCTTAACTTCAAAAATAAAAATGCGGTCTTAATACTAATATGAATCTCATACAGACAACTCAATAGAGAAAATATTGTAAAAATAATAATGATTGATAAAAAAAAATCGTCTATGTGACCTCACTAACTTGTTATTTTAAAATATATTCAAGATTTTAAGAACACAATTTAGGCTCGAACTAACGCAATACATACACTATTCACGAAAAAATAAAACCTTCCATGGTAAAATAGAATTTTTAGAGACAAACATCGTTAAGGAAACGGAAGTTCGCTTTTCCCGTTTCCTGAGGCTAGATAATAAATAAACGAGTAGTTGGACCTAAATAACTTTAAGTATTTTTTTTTCATCTAGCAAATCAGTATTTTTTTTTATCGAAATAGCTATCCATGCTATTTGCTGTTTATTAAAATGAAAATGAAGATGCCTCTTGGAGTGATATTATTATGTATTAATACATACGCAAATCAATCTTACTTTTAAAGATAACTCAAATAACACAATACTTTTAATTAGCTTAAAAGCTTAGTTCGAAATGAAAGCCAGAAACAATAGAAAACAGACACAATAATTGTCTTAGCTCGCAAACGAAAAAAAAACCGACTTCAATTACATCGACAAATAATACAACGTAAGTAAACGAAAAAAAATTAACAACCGCACTAGTCGTCACTACGATTTTCGAGGGTCCCCCTCTATTTCTCTGGGCTTCCATCATTAGATCCTGGTTTACTTACCATGGTACTACACTTGAGATATCTCCTTTCGAAGAAAAATAGAATTATCAAAATCAGTTCATAAACGACGAAGTTGTACCAGAACATACATAAAAAAATATATATATGTCGGAAGATTAAGAAGAAGGTATACTTTTCGGCTTGAAGGTATATTTCTCTTTCTCATCGTCTCAGAGTACTCAGTCTACTGTGGGCTTCAGTGGGTAATGTTGACTCAACAAATAAACACAATTCAATGATATCACCAAATTATTATAACACAGGATTCATTTAACAGAAAGATAACGCAGCACGGAAGGCGGGATAGTTATTAGTTAAGGGGGCGAAGACTAACTTCTTAGTATTCGATGGTTTCACGGTTCACCGTGCGGGTGCCGAATCCATCGTGTGGCAGAGGGAGTAACTCAGAGCAGTGCCTAGGACTTGCGACCTAGGTGTAGGTTTAAGGAGGCCCCCTTTGAGATACGTATCAAAGCTCACCTTCACTGCTCGAGTTATACGCCTCGCCTAGTCAAATTAATCGTAATAGGTAATAATTAATTCGATTGCACAAATTAATTATTGAATGAGTCTAGGTTAAGCTACTAGCAACATACAACAAGTGTATCGTGCCAAGCCAGAGCCAAGACTGCCTTAGCGGCGGTTGCACCGTTCGTTTAGTACACGTCAGAATAACTCGAGTAATATAATAAATGAGGGTAGGTGACTATCGAACCATGTGCTGGGTGGCACGTCGATCACCCCACTACTCTAACAGCTAATAATTGACAACTGTCATTATCTGAATACACCATGGAATACACCCAAGTCAAACACTTGACGTTCCGTATTCATACTCTGCGACATATACATATACGGTCGAATTGAGTAACCTCCTCCTTTTTTGAAAATTAATAATTGTGTTTGCTCGCAAACGAAAAAAAAACCGACTTCAATTTCATCGACGAGTAATAATACAACGTAGATCGACGAAAAAATAGTCAAGCAACTACGCGTTATCAAAGATTATTCAAACAGTAGTTATCAGATCTCAATAAAATTTATATGTGACTACATGACAAACATCAGCTTTCGATAAATTAAAAATTATTAAAATCGGTACACCCAGTAAAAAGTTATTGCGGATTGTCAAGAGTTTCCCTCGATTTCTCTGAGATCCCATCATCACATCCTGGTTTCCTTATCATGGTACTAAACTAGGGATATCTCCTTTCTAATAAAAAAAGAATTATCAAAATCGGTACAGCCAGTAGAAAGTTATGCGGTATAATACAACGTAGGTCGACGAAAAAAGCGTCAAGTAAAAACGCATTATTAGATATAACTCGAAAAGTAGTTGTTAGATCTCAAATAAATTTAAATGGGACCAATTGACACACACCACCTTTCGATTAAAAAAAATGTCGAAATCGGTCCACACAGTCAAAAGTTCTGATGTAACATACATAAAAAAAAATACAGTCGAATTGAGAGCCTCCTCCTTTTTTGGAAGTCAGTTAAAAATAGCACATAGTCTATGAAAGATTCAAACTCATTATTTTATTAAAAATCTTTATCAGGAGTTTATTAAAATTGAATTTAACAGTCAGAAATACTCGTAATTTGCTTATCTAGTTCAAATTCTTACACAAACTGCAATAACTCTATGATAGATATTTTTTGAATTTAAATAGTTTTGAAAATTAAGAACCATAAACAAATTATAGAAGACAAACCAGACAATTTATCCTCGTTTGTACGATATTTACATAAACTAGAATTCTACGGAATTTCAAAGAAGCGTGACATGGCACGGCAAAAATAGACGCAACAAAGCCCCGCTTTGACCGACCTGTCTACAGCAGGTCTGTGGACTGCTCCAGTTAGATACTATGAGAACAGGATTATAGTTAATGAGTTCTGAACTAACCTGACGCAACCCGTATTTACAGGGGACTAGCCTGTGACATTGGTTTTGTATAAATTTTCATATATTTCATTTATGTTTTTGAACTGAATTCGCTTTTAACAGGCTAATTAGTAAATGGTCAGCAGTTTAAATGAGGCATGGTACTGCAGCAAATATCCTGTTCAAACCGGAGAAGATCACAGCTAAATTATACTGCTTGCAAGCAATGTTGTGTTCATATGATGTGATTAGGGTATAAGCTCTGGTAATCGCTTACCTTTAGTTGGACCGTACGTTTTCTTATCGACTTAGTAGTATAAAAATAAACCGGCCAAGTACGAGTCGGACTCGTGCACCGAGGGTTCCGTGCAAACAAAATTATCGAAAATATCAATGAGGATTCATTTATTTCAAAGCCAACTCAACTTTCAACCAGACAAGCAAGAGAAAAAACCACTAACCATATACATGTTGGACTCGCACTAAAATTAATAAATATATATTTTTTAGCTTAAGCATTTAGCATTAAGGTCGCCTTATTAAAAGGCTTATAAATGTTTATAATTTTTAACAAATGAATGTTCGATTTGATTTGATAAAAAGTTGAAACGAATCATCAAATTTCGGTGGAGCAAGAAGGTTCTCGAATATCGAAATGGCTAACGCGGGTGATCGAGTCTTGTGGCGTACCCTAAGGGAGGCTTACGTCCAGAAATGGACTGTAAAAGACTGATTATGATAATATGATTATGATATAACAGCGAACTTAGCAATTTAATGGAGTCGTTAGTTGTTGTTTAGTTCTAAGAATTTTTTTGATAAACTGTACATAAATTGGTATTTTATCATTTCATCAAAATAATTTCATTATAAAAGTCAAACAAGTGTTTTTATTATCCCAGATTAAGTTCTATTTTAATAATATTAATATAAGCAAGTTTGTTTAATGTACACCGAGAAGAAAATTAAAAATTTGATTAAAAATAGGGCGCCGTTATGGAAACTGGCGTATCTTGTGTGTGAATACGTCTCGTAGCGGATAATATTTTCTATATATAAACACTTGACTTGGTAATTGACTTTTTATTGGTACTATTTAATACAGAGTTTTAGGTATCTAATTTTAATTATAATAACATAAACTCAATTTTAAGTAAATAGAGTTAAATCTTAAGTAAATTAATAAATAAGCTTTGTTGAATTTTGTAATTGAAGATCGTACCCATCAAAACAAAATTGATAAAAATATTGATCCATGTTCCTAACTCTGCCGATAGATGACACTAACATAATTAGATCTTATTGGAGTTTGAGTTTCACTATACTATCTGTTGAACATAATGTTCTTTATTTGAATTTCGCGCCTATTTGTGCAGTTTATGCGTTTTAATAAATACTTGTCTCTCTATAATCTGTTACATCAAGCGATCGGCGTATTACTATTAATTTTTCTACTCGTATTTTTAAATATATAGTGATTAAAAACCTGAGCTACGTCTTTTAATCCAACACTATCAATAGAGGTCACTACAGCTAGCTGAGCTAATTGAGCTAGAGTTTTTCTACAATAGATGTCGCTAGTATGTAATTGAATCGCGATAGCATTTCATTTTGATTGTGATATATAGGTCGGATATTTATTCGATTAATTGACTCCCGACGACGTTCTAAGCCGAGGTGCGATCTCGCTAGGAGACACCCTTAGGACGAACGTCACCCCCGTGCCCTCCAAAAAGGGCCCACATCTTCCTTCGCGGCCGGTGTCTTCAGTTCCCGGCCCCTCTCACCGGTGACGCTGTAAAGACCAGTAACAGTCATTTAGAAAAAAAAAAAAAAAAACGATTAATTGAGTTACAACAATAATGGTGTTATATTACCTGATAACCTGAGTGAGAGTGAAAGAAAGTCTTACGTAGCTATAGTGATGGACATTGAAAAAATACATTGATGTTTTTACGATTCAATGCATCGGATAGTGGCATCCATGTAATAATCAAAAATACATCGATTTATTCCATACATCGAGTGTTCTTCCATATGTTAGATATTTATATCTTTAAGATATAAACATAATTAAAAAAAAAAAACAAAAAACCCGCCTGCGTGAAGAACAACTAATAGAAAATCAACTGAAAAAGCTGGAACAAGATAAAAATTCAATATGCACACAAAGTCAGCGAAATAAATAGAAACAATATCAAACATTTTGTGCTGTACATTTAAAATATATTAATACGGTAGTCCTTCGAAACTTTATGCAATGTCGTACATAACATGCAGTCGGAGACATGCACAAAGAGAGAATGATTTGACTTATCCTTCAATTTCATTTAATGAAATATTGGAAACTGTATTTTGTAATCTTTCCAAATTTCCAGTGGACTAAGTCTTGAGACAGGAGTTGTTAGATAAACTAAATACCGTGAGAGTGATAATGAATAAATTAAGTAAAAAAATATACAAAAATAGTAACCTATTAACCGTAGAGAGACAATCCATCCATTAAAAAATATTTTTTGCAGGTTTGTTTGCCTCTTCGATGCATCAAATAAAAAAACATCGATGTATAGTCTCGATTTATAGATTCGATGAATCGTTACTATACATCGATTGTTCGACACAGCTACAGGTACCATTACATTTCTCTTAAGAAGTCCTCCAAATAATTGGCTTTTCAACGCACTAATTTGCGCACTTTTACTACTTTTTATTTTTTATTTTATTTAATAATTATGTAGTCGGCAATATGGTCAAAAATTGCCGACTACATATGTAATTAGTGATAACTCAAAAAATTATCGTTAAAACTTATTAAAATTTAAGCGGAAACATATAATAAGCACATCACTCCCCACAGATAAGACACATAAAATATATAAATATACAGTGAAACTGAGAACCCCTGCCTTTTTTTAAGGTTTAAGAATACAGTCAAGTTGAGGACCTTTTTTTTCGAAACCGTTAATTAAAAAAAATATCAAATTTTAAAATACATGCAAAACTAAAAGAAATAAAAAATAATTAAATAAACATATAAACGGAGACTTGTTCGCATAAAACAGATTGGCAGTAAACCTTAGCGCATAAAGCTGAATAACCGAATAGCCAGATGAAATGGGAATGCATTATGGATGATATCAAATAAATTATGGAAATTAATACATCCAGAGGAAATGGTTGTTATCGGTCTTGTAAACTTAGTTCCTGCTGTCTTCCTATTATCATACTTCTGTAACGTATTCTTTACAATTAAGCCTGAGCATCCCACTGCTGGGCATAGACCTCTTTTACCATGTAGGGGAAGAATCAAAGCTTAATCCATGACGCTGTTCCTCTGTGGGTTGGCGGATATATTCCCTACTATGAGTAACGATCGCTATCAGGTGTATATGATAACAACCGGGACCGACAGCTTAACGTGCTCACCGAGACACGGTGGGGAGACCTCTAAACACTTGTAGAAACACAATTATCCACTTTGAGCCGAAATCAAAAATGTGACCTGTTGTTCTTGACCTCGGTGTCAATGTGGGAATACCCTCAAAAGTTGCTTTTAAAATGTGTTCACAGTACATTGCGTAATCAGTCTGTTTATCCAGACATTTGTCACTCTTTTAGGCCGTTTGTGAGTAAATCAACTGTAATTTATAATTTATCTCCTCTATTTATAATGTCTTAATTATTTTCTATCAGGTTTTACGTAAAATTGTATATATTGTAATAACACGGCTTAAAGCATTATTTTTAAGGTTAAAGATCTTTATTTTCCCATTTTATTTATTTATTTATTTACAGAAAAAAAAGATACAATTTATGTGATAAACAGTGCAGCAAAAACCATTAACAGTTTAACAGTGCACTGTGTTTCTAAAGTAATAATACTACAGTACACACGATATTATATACTAATATAAAAATAAGATATAAAGCTAAATAAATTATAGATTATACATGTGAATATAATTGGAAAGAAAAAAAATTAACATCAAGTGGTTAAAGAATAATAATAATTATAATAAAAATAATAAATGCGGCCATTTCAATCTCACTTTTTAAAGCCATACAGTCATTAGCATGAGAAACAACAACACTATAGGATAGATTTAGTTATTTTTTTTTTTTTTTTTTTTTATATGTCACTAGGTCGGCAAACAAGCTTACGGCTCACCTGATGGTAAGCGATTACCGTAGCCTATAGACACCTGCAACACCAGAAGCATCGCAAGCGCGTTGCCGACCCAATCCCCAATCCCCCCAGGAGCTCTGGTCACCTTACTCACCAACAGGAACACAATACTGCTTGAAAACAGTATTATTTTGCTGTGATCTTCTGTAAGGTCGAGGTACTACCCCAGTCAGGCTGCTCCGTATTTTGAGCAGGAAATTCCTGCTGTGCCCTACCTCAGTTAATGCTTTAGTTATAGTTTAGTATGTAGGTGGCAGACCTGGTCTGTGACTTTTGTGAATCGTACAATCAACAATCTATGAAAAAAAAGAATTTCGTAGCTAAGCCATATCGTTTTGAGTGATGTATTGTTTAAGTCTCCGTTTGAAAACAATGATCAAGTCTGCGACCTTTACATGATTTGGCAAGTTATTGAATATTTTTTCAGTATTTATTATTATTATTTTTATTACAACCTCCACGGTCAATTAGTTACCCATGCCATCTGTACTACATACAATATTTGTTTTATTATCGGAGTTCGTTTTTTTTAAATAGTTTAACTTCTGACTAGCGGTTCTCTAACTGTCTAGATCATATATTTATTTATAAAATTTATGAAAAACTCAAAAAAAAAATCTTAATGCGTATGAAATATACGTAAAAAATATTTTTAACTCTATAAATACCATCCGATGCTTACTCGAGCGCAGTGTGGCTTGTTTTATTGAATTATGGCTGCATAAATTCGCAAAAATGTACAATTTGTGTCAAAATTTGTTTCCTATCGACTACTATTTTTCATGTAAGTGAAAATAAAGTATTGTTGTATAAAGAATTGTTATTACAAGAACGAAATTAATACACTGTTGATGTATTTTATTTAATACGCAATTAAAAAAAAAGCATGATGATTAATTTAATTTTATGATACTTGTTCATATTACGTGAATTTTTAATCACTTAACTAAAATGCTGCCAGTATTTAAATGATATTAATCTATACATATAATAAAACTGTAGAGGTCGAATTACTGCACAATGAAAAAAAAATGCTAAAAACTAAGTCCGGGGGATGTAAGAAGTGAAATAGAACAAATTTAGATTTTTTTTTCAAATTGGATGTTTCTCTGTTGGTCTGTTTGTCTGTCTGTTTGTACGGGTTAATCTCCGAAACGACTGGACCGATTTAAATGAAATTTTGCATGGTGGTAACTTATATCCCTTGTCAACATATAGGATACTTTTGATCCCGAAAAATCAAAGAATTAAAAATTAAGGAATCGAAGCCGTAGTCGTCGTAGTGTGAGCCCAAATACAGAACACGTACCACTACACGAAAGTGGTTGTTGTATGGATAGTATAGAATCCATCCTCCATTAAAATGACACAAAGTTGGTTTTACTTTTCACAGCGTCAGTGGCTGACGATCTTCCAGCCGTGGTAGATTGTGATGACAGGATTTCATCCTTATGGGCCGTTGACTGACCGGTGTTTATTTACTTGATATCCATTGAGAACAGAATTTACCAAGGAAACTACTGTGTGGCTACGGTAGTAAAGAATATAGCTACTCCCTCTCTTCCCGTGGGTGTCGTAAGAGGCGACTAAGGGATAACACAGTTTCACTACCGCCTTGAAACTTAAAAAGCCGACCGATGGCGGGATAACCATCTAACTGCTGGGTTTGAAATACACAGGCCGAAGACGGGCAGCAGCGTTTTCGGTGCGACAAAGCCAGCCCTGCGGTCACCAACCCGCCTGCCCAGCGTGGTGACTATGGGAAAACGCACGAGTTCACGCCATTTTAAATAAGATGTAAAATTATTATATATATTCTTTGACGGTTCGCAGGAAAGTGGACAGTCATAAGGTGCCAATCAAACCACTAATTGCAAATTCATGCGACGTTTCGATGCTTTATTGGACCATCATCAGGCATCTAAAATACATACAAACATTGAAGAAAGCTGTACAACTAATTAATCCATACAACAACAAACCAAATATCTTTGGTCCATGATTTTTTGTCGATGGATCGAAACTTCGCATGAATTTGCAATTATAGTGGTTTGATTGACACCTTATGTCCACTTTCCTGCAAATCGTCAAAGAATACTTATAACAAATGGACACAACGATAAATAGTAATTATTATATATGCATAAAATGCATTAAAAAACGGATTTAATCTCCAAATTTATAATATTTAGTTAAATTTCATTCTTATAAATTGATACCCTTAAAACGGGCAGCTGACTCGTTTCATATAGCAGTAAAAGTCGTATATTCCGCGTTATCAATATATTGACTTTTTGTCTCATTTCCATATGTGCGTCCCGGCGGGACGTCACTGCGGGACGGCGGGACGGCGGGACGAGCGATATTACATTTTACATCTACCAACGGTAAATCATATTCGGAGGGTATTCTTTTTTAAATAAACGCTACGGTATTCGTGATTTATGTAATGGAAGGAGTCTTGAAAAAATGTCGACTCATATTTTTCTGTGCAAGAAATTATTTCATATTCAACCAATTGTTGCGTTTATATCCAATCAATGTCAAGTCCTGGGAACTGCTTTTGGTTTTTCCTTCTGCCACACGATGGACCCGGCACCCGCACGGTGAATCCATGGAATGCTAAGAAGTTTGTCTCTCGCCGAACTCGTGCTTTGTATACGTCTTATAGTAGTGCGTCTTCTTTTCCGACTTTATCCTAAGCCGAGTATACGAACGAGATTCATTCTGGCGAACTCCTGGCGAGTTCGTATACTCGTTAGGAGACTCCCCTAGAACGATTCTCAACTTTTGTGAGTCCTCATAAAGGGCCAATTTTCCTATACTCGATCTCATTATCATTCATGGTCTGTTTCGTTAATCACTTTATGACTTTTAGGTTTTAAGGCTGCGATTCTCTCTATGGACCTATTCGAGAATTTCACCACACAACCACCAAAATTGAGTAATGCAACAAACATACAAAAACGACCATTTATCAAAAAAAAACCTAAAATCGGATTTATATAAAAAGGTCAAAGTGACATAACAGTAATTAAAGAATTCAACAAAAGCGACGAGAAATACTCGAGATCCTTTCAGGGTAATGAGCGAACGAATTTTAATCTCATTAGAACGACGATCCGATATCCATTAGACTCTTAATATTAATGGAATCCTATCAATGGTACTAATTATAGGTATTCGTTCACCATTCATAGTTACATAAGTTAAATTTTGGGGTCAAAATGTGATTTGTTAAGCTATTTACTGTGCACGATGCGACATCGTTTTGAAGTTTGTAGTATTGTGGGAGATTTGAACTAGAAACGACCATCAACTATCTGGTTGAAATGACCCCTAGCCGGGCCAGAAATTTTTCAAACATTCCGTTCGCGATTCATTTTTTAATATAATAAATTATTTTTATCCATTAGATAGACTTTTTATATAAGTAGGTCGATAATCAAGCGTGTGGCTCATCTGATGGTAAGCGATCATCGTAGCTTATAGACGCCTGCAACACCAGAAGCATCGCTAACGCCTAACCTCCAATCCCCCACGAGCTCGGTCACCTTACTCATCACAGAAACACAATACTGCTTAAAAGCAGTATTACTTAGTTAGTCTTCTGTAAAGTCGAGGTATTTCCCCAGTCGGGCTGCTCTAGATTTGAGCAGGAAATTTCCTCTTGCATCCTACCTCACATATCTTTTTTTCTTATTGATTTCTTTTTCAGTTACACATTTATAAAACGTAAATTAAAATATATGGTAAGACTGTTTTTTTGCCCAAATAAATGAAAAAATATATATTCGTCAACCCTCAGTAGAGCAGCGTAGTGGATTAAGCCGTGACGCTTCTTTTACATTGAGAAAGGGGCATGAACACAGCTGTAGGATGTTATTGTGGGATGGTATCTTGAAGAACTTAGATTGACCAGTTGGTGGTTTTAACCACTACACCAACGCGTCTCAAAATGTAGGTGATTGTTATCTCAACATCAATAACATTTATAATAATTAATTTAACGTTTTTTCAACCTGTTAAAATATAAATAAGATACCCATCTTAAAAATTAATTCCGAAACTTACTTTACGAGAAAAATCCAATTAATTTTTTTTGCAACGGTTTCTTCCCGGGGCATTAAAATATTATAAATATTCACTACCATCACAAAGGGTCTTCGGTTTAAAGCAATTTCAGAAATTTCGGTTATTTTTGTTGTTTAACAATATTAATTTATTTGATGGTATGAAATTTTTTAACCTAGTTTGAGGAGGGTATCAAAGGACGTTGAAATGTCTTATAATAGCTTTGAAAAGTAAAATTTTATTACCGAAAACAAAATATAATAGGTTACTATTTAATTATGTTTTTAACCCACTTCAAAGAAGGAGTTTTCAATTCAACTGTATTTTTTACAGTCACAGCACTGGTTTGTAGCTATTGCGCTGGCGGCTGCGGGTTCGATCCCCACTCATGACAAGCATTTGTATTGGCCATACAGATGTTTGCCGTGGTCTGAGTGTTTGTGCAGTCCTTGTGCGTCTCTCTACCGTGCCTCGGAGAGTACGTTAAGCCGTCGGTCCCGGTTGTTACCATATACACCTGATAGCGATCGTTACTCATAGTAGGGAATATATCCGCCAACCCGCATTTGGAGCAGCATGGTAAGCTCTTATCATTCTCCTACATGGAGAAAGAGGTCTATGTCCAGCAGTGCGATATTACAGGCAGAAGCGTAAATCGAATCAAACCGGAAGACATAATATTTATGTTTCCACAAACAGACTACCAGTTTTTACAATAAAAGTATAGATAATAATAATAATAATTATAATAATAATAAAACACTTTATTGTACACCAAAACCAGAAATAATACATAGCAATGAAATAATTTTTTTAAACAATATAATCATTAGGTATCAAGGGCGGCCTTATCGCTAAAAACGATCTCTTCCAGGCAACCTTCGGGTAAAAAAATGGCCTAGCGTCAGCATAGGTGTACTAGTTACAGTAAATTTATAATCAATATTCAAATAATTAAACATGTACATTCATACCCACATACATACATACATATAAATACACATGTACATTAAAGTATAGATTTAAAGTCGAACGTAATAAATCATTTAAACACAATAATTCTTTCATGTTCCTCTTCCACCGGGGATGGTTGCATATTTCTGGATTTCTTTTGACACATGCATTTTTCTCTACAACAGTTTCTTTGTTTACAGATCGTCAGTTGAATACTAAACGAGATGTTGAATTTTACTATGAAACTAGCTTCTGTTCGCGACTTCGTCCGCGCTGTCTTCGCTCTTATTGGTCTTACCGTGACTATATATAGCCTATAGCCTTCCTCGATAAATAGGCTATCTAACACTAAAATAAGTGTTCAAATCAAACCAGTATTTCCTGAGATTAGCGCGTTCAAGCAAACATACAAACTCTCTAGCTTTATAATATTAGTGTATATATCCGCTATGCTGGTTTTGATCCTGAAATCCTTAAAACGAACGACCTAAACAAAATGTGGTCCGACAATACACAATATACAAGCACAAACGCCTACACCCCGAAATCTATAGATGTTTATGCAAATCCTTGTCATATCAGGATCATCAGTTATTTCCCATAACACCTCTCAAACCTTATTACAAACTTCAATTCTACGAGTATATAAATTAAGGCCTCACCAATGTGTTGATTCCAATATTGTAGACATGCGATAAGATGATTAAGTCGTATAAAGTAAAGTAAAAAAATGGGGTAAACCCGTGTCAGATCAAATGATATTCCATCTTATCTAAAATCTGAACTACACACCTTGAACCATGAATTAAAGTTATAAATTCACACAAAGCGCCTTACAATGAAATTATTAGTAAAAAAGAGCTTTAAGCTGCTTTAGACCATACGACTGAAGTAAGACTTACGAAGCGTAACTCCTATCTATCTCTCTTGGCCCCGTCGCCTCGCCCGATCACAATTTTCGTAACGCTCTCTTCACGCATTCACCAGCTTATTCCCCAAGTCAAGCGTACAGAAGGTTTTAACTTCAAAAATCAAATGCTAATTTCGAAACACAGTCAAAACATTTATTTAAATGTGTCTCTTTCATTACATTTTACAATATTATGTAAGCTATTATAGGAAAGCGTAAACAACACTACATTCTCCCTTAAGTTTGTTAAGGGAACGTATTAAATATGCATGTTGTGGCGACCCAAGGGGCAAAGTTTGGAAGGTTAAGGTCTGAAATGCTGCGGATAGTTCGATTACTATTCGGAGAAAGCTGGATGCTTTGTCACTACTAGCTTCTGGATCAGACAATCGAATTCAGTCCGATATAAGTTAGTGAAGATGAAAGAAATTAACAAAAAAAAACCGACTTCAAAAAGGAAACTAATAAGTGAAAAATAAATTTACTTAGTACAAAGTAATTCGTATTTTGATTTAGTTAATCAGAAATGATTAAATAAATATTTTATAATTTTGAAGTCGGTGCCAAGTAAAACAATAACTACTCTAGTATCTACTCGTAAGTTGTATTCAGTTTTCTTTCATAATTTGTTTCATTGACTATTAGGTTGAATACTATTATTATTCTGTTATTGTTTTGACATATCTAATAATATTTTTTGTACTTGTTTGTTGTGTGTGAGTTGTTTGTATTTGTTATTGTAGCCAGGTTGTTGTAGTATTTACTTGGCACCAACTTCAAAATTATAAAATATTTATTTAATCATTTCTGATTAACTAAATCAAAATACGAATTACTTTGTACTAAGTAAATTTATTTTTCACTTTTTAGTTTCCTTTTTGAAGTCGGTTTTTTTTTGTTAAAAATTATTTTATTTTACAATTTTTAGTGATGGGTAGACCTAACAAGGATGCTTTTTCTCTTCTGTCGGGGGTTCGGAAACATACACAATACACAAGCACAAACACCCAGATTATGACAAACATCTATATGGCCAATACAAATGTCTGTCGTGCGCGGGGATTGAACCCACTAACGCCAGCGCAACAGCCGGTGCTGTGACCGCTGCGCTAACGCGTCGACATACTATGAGTAAAGTTCGCTATCAGGTGTACGTAATAACAACCGGTACTGACAGCCTAGCGTGTTCTCCGAGGCTAGGTTGGGAGAACCACAAGGATTAACAACTAGACCGAAAATAAATATTTGTATAAACGTAAATATCCACTCCGAGCGGGAATAGAACCCGCGACCGTCGGTGTTTAGGCGCCGCCGACACGGCACATGCACCATTATATCAAAGCGGTCGTCAAACAGCAAAAGGTAACTGCTATAAATTGTTGAGAAATTCCCTCGAGTTTTTATGGGCTCCATCATCAAATCTGGTCCTGCGACACAGATGATCACACAGCAGGTAATTGCTATAAATCGTTGAAAAGTTCCCTCGACTATCTTTCGTCTCCATCATCAGACTTTAATGGCACTTGTAACTCATATAGGTGCAAAGTTCTCATCAATAGAAACGAATTAAGTTCAAACAGCAGGTAATTGCTATAAGTCGTTGAAGAGTACCCTCAACTATCTTTCGTCTCCATCATCAGATCGACTCCAGACCTTTATTAAATAGTAGTGCTTTATAGTACTTAATGAAAACATGATTAAATTTACTAGTCACCCTTACGATTTCTGAAAGTTTCCCTCGATTTCTCTGGGATCCCATCATCAGATCCTGGTTTCCTTATCATGGTACCAAACTATAAATATCTCCTTTCCAACAAAAAAAGAATTATCAAAATCGGTTCATAAACGAAGAAGTTATCTCCGAACATACATTAAAAAAATATATATATATATACGGTCGAATTGAGTAACCTCCTCCTTTTTTTGAAGTCGGTTAAAAAAGTGTTGTTTCGTATATTACTGTAGGAGCTAAAGAAGAGTTTTACTTGAGTCGTCTGTTGTACACTCGTTTTTCTGATGATCGCCACTTAGACTAACACGTTTTTCTTTTACGAAACATTAGCGATATTCACTCACTCACTTCAGCCTATGACAGTCCACTGCTGGACATAGGCCTCCCCAAGTTCACACCAGGCATCCGGGTTTTCTGCAATCCGCATCCAGCCTACATCGGCAATCTTACGTAGATCACGATTTATTATATAAATTATCAATTTTGAAAAACATTAATATTAAATGAATATAATAGAAACACTAAAAGTAATATAACCTAATAAAGTATAAATATACAAACCATTTCCAATATCCAACATCAAATAAGTGTTGTTATATCAGGGTCGTTTACTATTTTTCACCGGAATCTCAATAATAACAGATGGAACGCTCTCGGGCATCTGGTTCCGTGCCAGCCTATTCAATAACCTACTATTTACCCTTACAGGACTTATCACAAGCCCTTATGGAATCTAAATAGTTCAGCGTTCGTCCCGACCTTTTGCAGGTTTTTAGACGCTTAGTTCTGTATATTGATTGCGTACCTTTTACATATTGATTTGAATAACATTTTAGTACTCTTGATGCTGTAATTTCTGGATGGTTATTATAATTATTGTTAGATTTGATAAAATGTAACTATATGTCGAAAATAGTACGAGGTTAGACTGGTTAACTGGGAGGGGCCGAACTTCTTAATATTCGATGGTTTTACCATGCGGGCGCCGAGTCCATCATGCGGAAGAGGGAGTGACTCAGAGCAGTGCCTAGGACTTGCGACCTAGGTGTCGGTTTAAGGTGGCCCCCTTTGAGATGCGCATCAACGCTCACCTTCACTGCTCGAGTTATACGCCCTGCCTAGCCAAATTATAGATCGTAATAGGTAACAATTAATTCGTTTGCACAAATTATTTATTAAATGAGTCTCGGTTAAGCTACTAGCAGGATACAACAAGTGCACCGAGCCAAGCCAGAGCTAAGACTGCTTTAGGTTGCACCGTTCATTTTATACTCGTCAGAATATCTCGAGTAATATAATAAGTGAGGGTAGGTGACTATCGAACGATAGCGATGACGCTAGGTGGCGTAATCAGTGCATCTGTTTTTTTTATAAATTCCTTTCTAATTGTCTACGACAGCGCTAGTGCCGACATATACATTCATCTGCTTTTTAAGTTTGCCCAATGATAGTAATAATTAAAAATATTAACCTTGACTAACTTAACTAACTTGAGACTTTGTTTCTCAAGATAAAAATAGGCTTGGTCGCCCAGTTTACAGAGAAACGCCCAAGTAAAGAGGCAGAAAAAGTTTGGAAATAAATTAATACAACAGTATGTTGCCCCTTGTACGAAAATTCGGTTTTTCTGTTTTTTTTCTTAAACTGTGGTCTGATTTGAGAGAAACAGATTTTAAATGCCTATGTGCAAATGTTACGAGCATTTGTTTTCTTTTCAAATGACTTTTTGTCAATGACACTAGACATGAAAGTCTTACGCAAATGGTGAGAGGTTTAAAAACAGCTATTTATTTCTTTTAGAGATTTCGCACATAACTCAAGAAGTTATGCAGATAATTTTCAGCATATCAGTATCAAAAATATCATTATTCATGTAGGCTTCAAAAGCACCTTCTAATCGTCATTTTACAAATCAAAATATTAATTACTTTTAAAAGTGAAGCTAGTTTGGGAATTCAGATTCTACAGAGAAGGTTCAATAAGAACTCCTTAAAAATATACATATGAACTGTGTTCTTATACAATTTCCCTAATTTGCATGAAATTCGGCGCCACTCAATCCACATTTTTTTTGTTTATGGAATTTTTATCATACATGCGAATACCATAACCTAAAAAGGAGACGTTTACTTTGCGCAATCGGAAACGTGGAGTAAAAATTTTCGTTATACCTTCTCGTGTTTTTACTAATTAAATATTATTATTATTAGTTCACCTTCCAATAACTACATGGTTCTTAACCGTGTACGAGATTTAAATCGGCTTTCAGAGTCACGATGGGAAAATCTATTACACAAACAACAGGATGCAGCCATCGACAAAACTTTCCGAACAACCGGCGCCTTGTAATCCCCCCCTTATGAAATTCAATGAGCGTTCGCCTTAAAACATATACGACCTCGTACCCTCATCTTCTACCACGAATAAATCACTTAACTACACTGACGCCTTCACGTCATACATTGCTGGAATTCTTCCGGTAGTAAAATAATCAGCTGTTATAATTGAGCAATGAAAGGCTACATGAAAAGAAGACGTACGTTAGAAGACATTGGAAGTCTGAAGAAAACTATGGGGATTCAAGAGCTCGCATCCTCGAGTATTGGATAAATTCTTGACAAGTAAAATATTCAAGTTTTCATGTACCGTGAATTTGATGAGACAAAAATCTCGAACTTTCTAGTTTCATTCAAATATCTTTTATAATCTTAAATATGATAATCGCATATAAATATATAAATCGCATCTTCTAATCTAAATTTGCTTAAAGTTTTCCAATTAAAGAACTTTTTAACTAGTACTATAATACTAATCAAAGAAATTAACTTCACTTTTATTACCTATAACTAGTTAATCCGACATACCGAACACAATTTTTATAAACAATTTTCTTTATTTTTAATTTTTCATACTTAAAATCCTCCTATAAAGTATTAGACAACTTGATATAATTAGACATTTAGACATTCACTTTTATTCGTAGATATATGCGTTATTTATTATTAGTATTCTTCTTCTATTCTATTCGAAATATTCAAAGAATATATTCAAGAGAATTCGCGATAAGTGTAAAATGTGATACTAAAATATTTTCCAATGGAACTCCTAATGTTGTCTGCGGTATAACAAACGGCCGCGTCTGATTTATTGGGGTCTTATATATTTATAACAACAGTTCAGATAGACTTTAAATACTTGTGTATATATGTATATATATAGTAGTATGATGTTACGTGCTTGTGTGTGTCAAGTCGGTGATCTGGCTCTCATCTTCCGAGCGAAACGTGTTATCAAAAGCCCATTTTTTGCTTTGTTAAAAAAGCTATAAATTTTGTGCTGTTCTATACTATGTAGCCACTCTTAACAAAGTTTGATAGCGAATGAGGCGCTTGGATTTAATTAAAAAATAGTTGAGATTGTTTTATAATAATAATTATACATATTATATATGATTATGTTTAATTTTTAAATATAAATTAATAAAAAAAATCCAATTAATATCTTTAAGTAAAAAGTAAAAAAAACCATTCACGAGATCTCAATTTCTTCACTTTCGATTTAAAAAGAACCACCAAATAAATTTAACCCAGAAAAATGATTTAAAATAAAGTCTAATAGCTTAATCTGCTTTCTGAGGCGCGGTGAGGATACAAAAATTTGAAGAAATACAAATATTCATACCGAGCGGAAAACGAATCTGCTACCGCCGGTGTTTAGACGACTACAGGAGCCACTAAACCAGAGCGGTTGCCTAATACGTTTATTTATTTGTTTATTTATTTAGAATAACCAATTTTGTAAAAATAAGTACCGTTTTAAGTGCCTCTCAATTATTGAGAAAACACGGCTGAAATTAGAACATATAAGAAAGTACAGTTATACGACCTAAAATTGTTGAAAAGTGTAATTATATAACACATTTTACATTTAGTAGTTATGTATATTACACTAAAAGTGTCGTACAAAGTAACATCAAATACATCAACAGTAGGGATATGCGCGCGACGGGATTCATTAAAAGTTTAATTGCGCGGCTTTTGAGACGACTGATCGACAGCCGTTGGAGCCCGCACGATCTTTTCTATATATATATATATACAAATATAATAAAAAAATATGAAGCAGTAGTAAGTAAAGCTCATATATCTAGTACTAACATCCCGCCCCGGCTTCGCACCCGGGGTATTTAACAAATATTTCTAAGTAATTTTCTTTCCCTAATTTTTTTGAAAATATAATATAACCTATGTCACCCGCGGATAGCGTAGCTTCCTAATAATGGAAAAAAAATTCAAATCGGTTCAGTAGTTTCGGAACCTATTGAATGCAAACAATCAAATCTTTCTTCTTTTTATAGATAAGTTGCTTAGCTTAGGAACAGACGATCGTGTATGTAAAAGATATTAAAGATGGTTATGTAATCATTAACTTCTTAATATTTAGTCACGTACTTGTTTATGCAACTAAAACCACGAGGTCTTGAGTATTTAAGATTGATAGAAACTTATTAACTTCCTTGAAAAATCTCACATTTCTGAAATTAAAAAGTATTTTCGGGAATATTATATAAGTTAAATTCGAGGTCATAAATATCAAGGGTCGGGCACAAAGACGATCTGGTAAAGTTTTAATAAGGGCATCTGGAACATCTGCCCTTTTACTATGTATATGTGATAAAGCTGAACTGTTTGTTTGTTCATACGCGTTCTTTACGTCCACCAGATCTGTTAGTATGATCTGAAATATAATTAAAAAAAAAAAAAAAAAATGCATGTTTTTAGAATAAAAAAGGACATGGGTTCATAAGCCCGTGGATATATCACTTGTAAAAAAAAAAAGAAATATAATTTTTAGTTTCAAAAGCCATTCCACAAAGCAATTATAGACACCATATATAAAAATAAAAAATTAAAAACTACACCATATAGGACAGTACGCATAAATGAAATAATGTTCCAACATTTTTTAAATAATCATTTTCTAGTAACATGTAAAGCATTATGGTACTGTATCAATAATTCTGGTTAAGTTGTGTAAGTAATTACAATCGCAAGGGGCAATTAAGTTTGTACAAATTTTTGTAATGATGAGGATAGAATTTACAAAATAAGGTGAATGATGCTTGAAACCTTCTAAATTTAAAAAATTTTAAGTTTCTAAAAAAAATTAATTTAAAAGATTTAGTGTTGATATATGAGAATAAGTAAATCAAATCGATTTTCTTTTTCCTTTCGATCAATACTAAATACACGTTTAAAACTTTTTTTAATTACAACATTAAATAGGTAGTAAAACATTATCTCGGGATGAACTGAACATGCATATCTTCCTCTGGAAAGAACCAAACAGTTTTGGTACTGATTTTGATCTCTGAAGGCTTGGGTGAATTGGGGTACGGAAGAATTTTGTATTTAAGTAACATGTGTGCCAGAGCAAATTGTACCGTCATGTTACCAAACCTCTTGCCTGAAATATAAAAAAAAAGAAAACATGATATATAATTTTTTTTTCTAAAAAGGGATCCGTTTATGTAAAAATTTCTTCCCTGTATGTACTGTCAGTTTAGTCAGTTCAGCCTATTGCAGTCCACTGCTGAACATAGGCTTCCCCAAGTTCGCGCCAGACATCCCGGTTTTCCGCAATCCTCATCCAGCCTACGCCGGCAATCTTACGAAGATCGTCGGTCCATTTGTATGTACTGGACATTATAAAATCTTAGTGATTGTATTCGTACTACAAGATGTCCGATCAGATACTTTTATGCAACTACTAGACGGTGTAATTCTTACTAATTTGTCTTTAAGTCCGTACTAAAAAAAAATTTTAAGTTTCTCATTCGGATTAAGAAAAAATATTTATAGTCAAAAGAAAAAATATATACACTATTGTCACTGACACACTAAAATATACCCCCCCCCCTCCCTAATTCTGATAAATAACTTACTGATATATTACAGTTAATAATACTATAACTCGTAGTTTAACTGACACTGACGCTTACATTTTTAGTATGACAATTAATCTAAACAAAATCCACATTCCAAAATACTTGATTCGGAGCAATTATAATTTTCCGCCGACCCCCATTGGAGCAGCGTGGTGGATTAAGCTCGCCTCCTTCTTCTCCTACACGGGAAACGAGGCCAATGCCCAGCAGTAAAGTATTACAAGCTGAAGCGCTATTATAATTTACGTAATGTAATATAATTTACTAATGCAACCTCTTGGTCCGTCTCCAAAAGGTAAAAAGGTGTGAGGTACGATGTTACGCCTGTTTTCTGGTAAAAATCTCTCAGGATCAAACTTATGTGGGTCAGGATAGTATTTAGGATCTATTTGAATTCCGAATGAGTTGATATAAATCACGGTACCAGCCTCTATAGTCAAGTCGTCATCTACCTTGTAGTCTTCTGAAGCTATTCTATCAATCCATCCCATTGTATTATACAATCGAAGTGTTTCTGTAATTAAAACATATATTGTTCATAAAATTCATATTGGAATTTAGCTTATAACTAAGAGCATCAATACATACTGCAAGAGTACTTTACCTTTCATGACCCCGTTAAGATATGGCAATTCAGCAAGTGTTGTCATGTCAAAATCGTGAATTGAATCAGCATCCTTACAGCGTTTAGCCTCTAATAATTCTTCATATAATTTTTCCTATAAGTGAATGGTAGTCAAATACAATTTGAAAGTTCGATCAAAGCTATTAACCATATCATGAGTATTCTATAAAGTATTTGTATCAGTCAAATTTGTACAAAGTGCTTAAAAAACAAATATTTGCAGCATTAATTCAATTTTCCCGTATCTTTAAAACTTTCACGCTACGCGATATACATTTAGATCTATACTGAAAATGATTATGTAAAGGTCGGTTTTCGGCCCTTTGTTATTTTTAATTTTTAATACTTAACATGCTCATTGCATAGACGACGAATTATTACTTTCCAACTAAAAATAAGAATTAAATGTGTCGATGTAAAATAATACATTACCAATCTCACAACAAAGTTAACTGGATTTAGAGCCGACTTATTTGCGTTAAGAAGTTTTCCAAAACTAGCTCAGAGTTATTTCTAAAGAAGAAAGTTTGTAGAATGTGCATTGCATTTGAAAATTGTGCATTGCACTTGATGTATGATAGTAAAATTCACAATGACTCCATTCCAAGAATCAAGTCTGAATAAATTCGAGACTCCAATAGAATGCTTCGACATTTTAGAACAAAAATACCTACTTCTGGTTGTATTATTTCTTATGTTATCACGTGATTATTACATAGGCCTCCACAAATTCGCGCCAAAAATGGTGTGAACTCATGTGTTTTTCCCATAGTCACCACGCTGGGCAGGCGGGTTGGTGACAGCAGGGCTGGCTTTGTCACACCGAAGACGCTGCTGCTTGTCTTCGGCCTGTGTATTTCAAAGCCAGCTGTTGGATGGTTATCCCGCCATCGGTCGGCTTTTTAAGTTCCAAGGTTGTAGTGGAACTAGGTTATCCTTTAGTCGCCTATTACAACACCCACGGGAAGAGAGGGGGAGGCTTTATTCTTTACTGCTATAGCCACACAGATAATGCCATATTATAGTAATATTAAATTAAATTAGTTCACCTGTATTTCGGGGTTATAGGCCAGTTCATAAGTTGCGAATGTGAGAAGTCCTGCTGTAGTATCGTATCCACCTAGCAGGAATATAGCAGCTTGAGCTATTAATACATCATTTGAAATAGCTATAAAAAGAAATTTAACAAAGTTAAAACTCTATCAATTCCATAGATATAATAGATTTTTAAACAAATTCTAGGTCTTACATTCGTTTTCTTTTTTGATATTAATCAAGAAGTCCATTAGATCTTTAACGTCTTTGCCCTTCTCGTTTATTTCACGTTGCGATAAAATTGTACTAAATATTTTCTTAAAGTAATTGATTGAAGATGTCGGGAAAAATTTAAATCTGCAAAACCAAAAGCGTATATAAGTCAAAATAGCAAAACAATACTCTTTCTAGTTGTAAATAAAAAGAATAAATATTAGGTTAAACAAACCGGAAAATATCAACCAGTTCCGGAAAAAAGAATATGCTGCACGCTCCTATACTTCTGTATAAACTGTATCTTGAGAAATCATTCGTGATGTCTCTTATCGGTCCTGCTCCTGTCAAGGTTGCGTCACTCTTGATTCCAAACGCCGTAGTACCAATTACGTCGGTTGTGTAGTCAGCAAAAATAGTCTAGAAAGCATCATAGATGTCAGTTTTATAAAATAGGAGCTTTAATATTGGTGTCAACTAAATCGATTTTTCAAAAAGGGCGATTAAAGTTAAAGGAATTAAAGTAATATATTCTTTTTATATTTTGATATTTTTAGCGTAGCTTTACTCCCTTTCCTTTATAGGAAAAGAAATCTTGACCAAGCAGCGGCAGTAATGCACCTAGCTTTTACAGTGTGCTAAAGATATAATTTTTTTTTTAATTACCATAATATCAAACTTATTGTGGCGTTCATTGTGGATTCTTTGAACTAATTCCTTAGCTTTATTTCGAATGTAATCTTGGAAATTTCTGAGCTTCGCACCTGTATATAGCCCACCAAGTTGTTTTCGAATATTTGTCCAAAGATCATCCTGTAAGTAAGAGAATCAAGTTATAGTTGTAAGATATAACAACGCTAGTTACGGCCTCTTCTTAAATGTTGAATGGAAAATCTTAACTTTTATATGTTTTTTTTTATCATTTTCTAATTAATATTCAAATTTAGAAGGCTGTTTACACGGTAAGTTGAATTATCTTGACAGTTAAAGTGTTTCAGATTCAACAGAGTTACAGTTTGAAATTTGCAGATTAAGCTTACAAAACTGCGGACTATTACGACTTCGCAATGTGTTACTCTGATTGTCCAATACAAACATATACTTGCTCTCTCTTTAGCCTATCGTAGTCTACTGCTGGTCATAGGCCTGCAGCAGCTTTCAGCAGCAGTGCAGTTATTTAGAAGGATGAAGAAGAACAGAAAAAGCAGAAAGAAGAACATATTTATTCAGACAGATATATACTAGTAACCGTTTTACATACAGGTATCCAAATAAATAGAATATCAAGTTTTTGAATCCCAGAAACATGTATAACAGAATAACAAATGCTTAGACCACGACAAGCATCATTATGATTTAATAAAATATGTCATGGCTGTGCTGAAATCGGACAGATAATGCGTCAGCCAGTTGCGTACGTAACGTTTTACGTGTCACGTAATACAAATACTGAATTGTTCTCTTCAAATATCTTTCAAAGTAAATTAATATGAAATTTCATTACACATTTTGAAATGTGTGCAAATACAGTAAAATCAATATATATAAATTTAATAAAAGTAACATTAATAAATACTTACATTAGCAGTAAAGAGATTGAGTGAACCAATTGGATCTGTTGCACCTGAGCTCAAAAAGCGATTCCTAAAAACATCGAAGTCTTTAGTTAATATGTTTCTGGCTAATGTTGGTGAATTAATAAGAAGACCAGGTCTCCAGAAGATCCAAACTCCTACATAAGGACTATCAAATTGTTTATACATCCGTTGTAACCAATATCCCTGAGACATAGGAGAAAAAAATTGAAGTAAGAGTTACTGAAATCATTTCTGATTTTTGGACATCAACTACTTTAAACTATGTGAAACTTGGTAAATGGCTTGAAATAGTCTAAGAAGCAAATATAATAGACTAACTCTGTTAAAGCAGAATTATAGCAGTAAGTGTTTGATATATTTAAATCTAATAAAATTTAAGAACGAAGAACAAAATACATTTGATGTTACAGTTATTGTAAAAGAAATATTTGATAGGGTTTCTCCAGATTTAAGGTGCCTATTTGATTACCGATGCCGAAATACGAAAAAAGTACATAAAAATATCTTGAAAGTAAAATAAATCTCAAACTTACAATATTCTCTCTCATGAGAAAAGTCATACTACCCAGAAACGGAACTGGTGGTAGATGGGGAACATCACGATCTGCCCAATATCTCTTGACTTTAGACCACCATAAGTAAAGTAAGGTCGTAACACACAGAATTATACTAACTAATATTAATAACAGATACATAGTAATAAATTGAGTTGTAAATAATAGTAATTTCTCTTCCTGAACTCAACGAACCAACCCAACTCGTTGAAACGTTTATAGAATAAAATAATATTATGAAGTGTATTTATTTCGACTTATTTAAGTACTATCTTAATGACTACTGACACCAAAATACTTTTTGCTGTTAGCAAATGTGCTAAATCGATTATCAGTACACTTCAATCATAAATACGGGTCAGCTATTTATTCAAAACATATCGCTCTCACTTAGTATCCACAAGTCTATAGACATTATAATATATAATTTAATTCTTAAATAAGAAACAATAGATGATATCTTTAATTATTTTTCCAATACTTTGATTTCCGTTTATATTTTGCAGTAATCAGTAAATAATAAATATATGAATAATATCTAATAAATTAATGAAGCATGAAATTTCATACTTTTACTAGCAAGTAAAGCTGCGGGTGTTAGCTCTCTTATAGAATTGTATGTTTTCATTATTGTTATCGGTGTTCATTTCAAACTTGATACTATGTCAAGTATATGAACTTTATTTGATACTGTTGACCTTAAAACAAAATATAACAATGATTTAAAAATACAAATTTAAACAATGAAAAAAATCTTGTGATTATTAGGTAGCTATTTATTGTAATTGTGAATTACAACGTAACTTTATTACATGAGTTTTTACGTTATATTGTTGTTGTTTTGCTATTTTTTAGCATCTCGGCACAAAGGAAACATGCAACGAATCTGCGGGTAGATATAATAATCCACGATTGTCAATCTTAACGTCTTCAGGTCGGGGCGTGTTTGGCGCAGGCTGGATCTTATAATTGAGTAAAAGGGATGCCAAGGCGAACTGAGCTGTCATCAAACCAAATCTCTTGCCTGTAATATGAAATTTTTAATTTATATTGATAAGAATTCCATACTTTTTTAGCAAAGAATACAGATAACAATCAGCGGAAGTATGTACAGTAATGTATTTTTCTGAAACGTATTTTTTTTATTCTATCCATGATTTCTATTATACCTTTATCCTACTGAACATAAATTTGTACATTCTGACTTATACCTTCCGTGTCAATAAGGAAACCGTTCATATATTTTCCCTAACTCCCTTTATCCCTTTGATGATCAACGAAATTCCTCCATCGGTAGGTGTTTGCTGACGTCGGTAATTATTTAATATCAAATAAATCACTAAAACCTTCACCACTTCTATTAGTAGAAGATGTTGAAGACAAATGAATAAATTGCTTGGTTTAAAAAAAGACTTCGAAATCAATGCTTTAGGCATTTTTTGGATTAGGAATTAAAAATATATTTTTTTATAACTACATTGGCAAACAAGCCTCGGCTCACCTGATGGTAAGCGATTATCGTAACTTTTACACGTCTGCAACACCAAAAGCATCACAAGCACGTTGCCGACCCCATCCCCAATTCCCCCAGGAGTTCTGGTCACCTAACTCACCAACAGGAACACAAAACTGCTTGGAAACAGTGTTATGTGGCTGCGATTTTCTGTAAGGTTATAGTAGTTAGGTAGTAGTTAGGTACTACCCCAGTCGGGCTACTGAAATTTCCTGCTGTGCCCTACCTCAATATTCAACCTAATAATACCGCTCTCAGGTATGATTTTTTTCTGTTGGGGTTTTTTTCACTCTATCACCATCGGACAAATAAATTAATAGCAACTACTGTCAGGCGGACCTTATTAGCCATCTTAGAGGTACACAAAATATTATATCTTACCGATGCAAGCTCTTGGTCCTTCGCCAAATGGTAAATAGGAATATTGTTCAACAGTATGCTTGTTTTCTGGCAAAAATCGGTCAGGATCAAATTTGTTAGGTTCAGGAAAGTATTGAGGGTCATACTGGATACCAATAATGTTAATATACACAACCGTGCCAGGTTCAAGAGTCACTTTATCGTCGATCTTGTATTCCTTATCTGTTACTCTGTCCAGCCATGTTAATGTCATGTATTTTCGGAGACCCTCTGTAAAATGGTAAAAGATACAATAAATATATAGTATTTCTATGTCAAATTATTTAGGGGTGTTTAATTTTACTGTTAGGGACTGCAACGTCGCAGAAATATCGGAAGTTTTAATGTTGCGCTTAGTTCCGTTCCATTAAAGTAATAGTTTTTATAATTCCAATTTTCTGGAGTCTAGAAAATTATTACATATCAAATTTCTTAGAATTTCATAAGAGACGAGTTTATTCTGTACCGTTTTAAGTAACCTAAAGATTAAAATATAGAACTCGTTTATGGAAAGTTCCGTTGATTTTACTTTATGTTGGATCTAGCTCGAACTCATGGGGGTTTTTTTTTTTTTTTTTTTTTTTTTGTTTAGAATTAGCAAGTTGAAGTGGCAGTGGGCTGGTCATCTGTGTCGCAGGACCGATGGCCGTTGGAGTAGACGGGTCCTAGAGTGGAGACCGCGTCTTGGCAAACGCAGTGTGGGACGTCCTCCGGCCCGTTGGACCGACGATCTACGTAAGATTGCCGGTGTAGGCTGGATGAGGATTGCGGAAGACCGGGATGTGTGGCGCGAACTTGGGGAGGCCTATGTCCAGCAGTGGACTGCGATAGGCTGAAGTGTGTGTGTGTGTGTGCGTGTGTGGATCTAGCTCGATAATTTGAACCTTTACTCTTAGTTAACAGTACGAGTAAAATTATTATTCTCTTTTTTGTTACAACTTAAGGGTAAAGCTTTAGATTAGGTAAAACCGAATTTCGGGACCGTGGGGGGAAGGGGGGGAGAGGGTGGGGAACGCTACCCCTGATACCACTGTCACACCTCAGAACCCCATGGTTATGGAGATATCCATGGTTAAAGTTTTGAGGTTAGAAGAAGAATTTCGAAAGTTAGAGGAACGCGAGGGCTGCCCTCCCTCCGCGCCTCCGCGGCACAAAAAAAAACACTCTAGGGGTAGGACAGACCAAGACCACGTGGACAGTGGGGTGCTCCGATTCAGTTTTGGGTATTTTTCGGATTTCTAAACCTATATTCTAGCACGCAATGTTACTAATTTTATTAGAATATTATGTCTGACGCGTTATTTTGTTTAAAAGTGTCGATTTGTCACACAATGCAAACAGTACGAGCTCAAAGGTATTATAATAGCTTTAAATTCTTCTTCTAACCTCAAAACTTTAACCATGGATATCTCCATAACCATGGGGTTTTGAGGTGTGACAGTGTTACCTTGTATAGATTCCCCTACACCCTCCACCCTCCACACCCAAAAACCTCATAATTCGGTTTTTCTAATTCGGTTTTACCTAGTCTAGATCTTAGCCCAACTTAAGTAATACAGTGAATTACTATGATTTGAATTTTATGACTTAATGTTTTACCAAATTCCCATACATTTCAATTTAAATAAATGAAATGTCGGCACACTGATTTCCAGCCATACCGGAGCGCGTGCGGCCTTGGCCTTGTACTGTGCCAATTGCCACCGCCCGCTGCAACCCCCGCGAATTTTAATTCCGGCTAAATTCGATTAGTAGGTCACTAGGTCAGTTTGGCGAGCGCCGCCGCAAGGCTTGGATGTTGGAGTGCGTCCATATTCCCGCGCGCGCGCCTATCAATCGATCTTACGCGTATACCTAATATGTCGTGTGATGAATGTGACCTGTCATTAGGAATTAGATATGACTTATCAATACACAATTGAAGAGTACTTAAAAGTAACCCATTCTTGTTAAATTGTGTGAAAGACAATATGCGTGAACGTGCCGAACTGTGCATCACTCGAGGAGCTCACTTTAAACATTTGTTAAGGTTAGTGTAGTTATTGATAATCGTTGTCAATAAGTATGATTCCATTTTTAAAGTATGGTTCATTTATTACGTAAGACGATTTAGGGGGAGAGGGCGTCGACCATGTCTTTTTCTTACAAGGGGGTGGGAGGGAGTCTCGATAGTTTTTACATAAGATCACAAAAATGCGCAAAGATAAAATAATACTTTGAGTAATTTTTAACAAAAAAAAACCGACTTCAAACAGGAATCTAAAAAGTGAAAAATAAATTTACTTAGTACAAAGTAATTCGTATTTTGATTTAGTTAATCAGAAATGATTAAATAAATATTTTATAATTTTGAAGTTGGTGCCGGTATATATACATATACAGCTTGTTTCGATCCAGCAACCTTTACAATATTGTAGAAAGAAAATAAAATAATGTTAACAAGTAATTTACCTTTTACAACACAATTAAGGTACGTTAATTCTGCAAGCACTTCTGTATCGATGTTTCCATCTTTAGAACTCTTTGTGGCTTCTAGTAGTTCTCTATATACTTTATCCTGAAATACAATAATTGTGTTTGATCACAAACGAAAAAAACCGACTTCAATTATATCGACAAGTAATACAATGTGGGACGACGAAAAAAATACTTAAGTAAATACGCATTATTAAAGATTACTCAAAAAATGGTTGTCATATTTCGTTTAAATTTAAATTTATCTATAAGACAAGCATTAGATTTTGTTTTAAAATAAGAATCATCAAAACTAGAACGACAAGTAAAGTTATGAGGTATAATACAACGTAGCTCGACGAAAAAAATAATCAAATAAATCTGCATTATTAGATGTAACTCAAAAGTTACTTGTCATATATCGATTAAATTTAAATGACACCACATGAGTAGCACTAACTTTCGATTTAAAAAAGAATGATCGAAATCAGTAAGCACAATGAAACGTTCTGAGGTAACATACATAAATACAATCGAATTGAAAACACATATCATAGCAGTCAGCAGTAATCGTCGACAATTACACAAATTGTATAGTTTTGAACATACTTACCTGTAGTTCAGGAAGATGCGCCAGTTCATAGGTAGTATACGTTAAAAGAGTGGCGCAGCTTTCGTATCCACCGAGTAAGAAGATAGCAGCCTGTGATATTATGAGATCGTCTGAGTATGCTGGAGAGAAAGATAGAGAAATTTTTTACTTTTAATCGAATGTCTTCCGAAAAAAAAAAATCTGACAAGTACTTTTTGAGTTACGTAAATGAGCTTTATTTTACTGTTCAATATATGTTAGAGACTCATTTCTACTACTATAACTACATGCTAAACGTATATCACTAGTTCTGTTCAGTTCAGTTCAGACTGCTGGACATAGGCCTCCCCGAATTCGTGCCAGACATCCCGGTTTTCCGCAATCCTCATCCGACAATCTTACGTAGAACACTAGGATTGTACGAAATTTTTAAAAATACAATTACATCTTACAATCATTTTGCTTCTGTATCTTCAACAGGAAGTCAAGTAGATCTTTCGCTTTCTCGTCAATTTGGTTAGTTTCTCGTTGCGAAGCCACTGCTCGAAATATCTTTCTAAAATAATCTGTCGCCAGCCTCGGGAAAAATTTGAACCTTTGATGATGAACATAAAGAATTATTCTCAGTCAGTATCATTCTCATGTCAAAATAAACAGGAATTTGTGTAAAGCATGGAATATCTAATTCTGTCAATACAATCTTCTTTTACAAGTATTTTCTTGCCTGTAGATGTTGTGGTTTTTGAAATTAGCATCCAATAATATTAGATTTTAATCCTCTAAAGATAAGTGTCAGATAAGAATTTGTGTGATTAGTATACCTGAAAATGTCAGCTAACTCCGGAAAAAAGTATAGGCTGTACCATGAAAAATTCCTATACATGTCGTACTTCGAAAAATCTTCTGTGATTTCCCTTAAGGGTCCACCCCTAGTAAGGGTTGCATCACTTTTGACGCCAAAAGCTGATGTACCGATGACATCAGTCGTGTAATCGACGTACATTTTCTGTAAGATATTATAGTCATTACTTCTTATGATATAATTAATTACACACTAGGTCTTACGAACGAAATTACTAGATTCAACATTATCTATTATAGCCTAATATATTCTTCAATAAATAAACTTTCTACGAGAAAGTAGTTTTTTTAATATTATTTCATACTCGGGAAACTGGCTTTGTACTAAATCTCTTTCTTTAAGTTTACTTTTTTAAACGATGTATACCTGTGGTATGAAAAAAGTATACAGTGAAATTGTTTGAAACAGTAACGCTGAGCTCGCTGGGACCTGAGAGGAAAGAGACGTTTTAAGTCCCTTGCAAGAAAGAGACATCTGATACGTTCAACTTCCCAGGCAACAAAGAGATAAATATTTATTTCTTTATTTACAAATATATCTCGTACTCTTGGAGGAAAAAATTCTTGAATTCTGAATTAAGTGAAATTCTGAGATAATTATCCACAAATCCGCGCTGAAGCAGCTTAGAGCATTAGGTTTAATCCCTTGACCTCATTAGGAATAAAAGCCCTTTTCTAGCAACACACATCTACATTTACATCTTTCTTTTAATACGTACCTTGAGATCGATTAAAATGTTCCGGTCATTGTGAATTCTTCGAACCAATTCTTTTGATTTGATGAGCATATATTGTTGAAGCATTCTGAGTCTAAATGCCGTGAAGACGCTGCTGAGTTGTCGACGTAACGACGACCAGATTGGGTCCTTTCATCATTTAGTAAATATTATTATGGATTTTTTTTTTTTTTTTGTAATTAATAAACTATTACTGAGAGAAGGGTTGCTTTAAAAGAAATTGTTCCCTATTCTTACTATTTGAGTTTTTATTAAACCATATTGCTTAAAGTTTTTAGATTGTCATTTTCTGTGTGGTTACGTCAGCAAAGAATATAGCCACCCCCTCTCTTTCCGTGGGTGTCGTAAGAGGCGACTAAGGGATAACACAGTTCCACTACCACCTTGGAACTTAAGTCGACCGATGGCGGGATATGACCCAACTGCTGGCTTTAAAATACACAGGCCGAAGACGGGCAGCAGCGTCTTCGGTGCGACAAAGCCAGACCTGCGGTCAACAACCCGCCTGCCCAGCGTGGTGACTATGGGCAAAACACATTAGTTCACGCCATTTTGGCGCGAACTTGAGAAGGCCTATGTCCAGCAGTGCACTGCGATAGGCTGATGTCTTACATGACCATAAAGTCATAATATCAATCTACCATATATATTATATATATATTATTAATGTTTGTCTGTATGTCATTTATAAAAACGTAAACTATGCATTTGACATGTCATGATATCTTCAGCAGTGTTGTGCATGAGCCCACAAAGGTTTAAAATAAAAATAAAAAAATATAGCGACGCGCGCAGGGTACAGCTAATAAAAATAATTCAACTAAAAGTAAAGAGGACTTTTAACTATTATATATTACTGTTACATCATATAAAAATACATTATGATTGTAAATGTTATCTGGATTCGAAATATAAATATTTTGCGCAACTAGTTTGATAAGTAGTATAAGATGACATTAAATATATATTCTTACATATAATATTCTCGTGACACAACATTAGTTAAAATACTCCTCCGAAACGGCTGGTCGATTTTTATGAAATTTCGTGTGCATATCGGGTAGGTCTGAAAATCGGCCAACATCTAGCTATTCATAACCCTAAGTTTTAAGGAGGGCTGGTATTAAGGGGGTTAATAACATATAAATGTTTGTATTCGTACATTTTCTGAAAGACTGCACTAAATTGAATATTTTATTTGTGTTTATTATTGTCAAGATAAGATTTGTGTAAAAGAAACTTTAACAAACGTTGATATTCATCTTCATCATCATCATCATCATCATCATAATTATCAGCCTATTACAGTTCACTGCTAGACGTAAGCCTTCCTCAGAGTACGCCATAACCCGATCTCCCGCTTTCACCATCAAGCTACAACAAGCTACAACCATCAATCTACCAGAAACCCCCCCCCCCCCCAGTCGGTCAGTCTAGCTGCATCTTCAATGATAACCAAATAAAAAAGTGCGTTAGAATAAATTTCACGGAATCAGTTACTTTATAATAATGCCACAGCAGAAAATATCATGCTCAAAATCTGGAGTAGCCCAGCTGGAGAAGTACCTCGACCTTACTAAAGATCACTGCTAAAAAATATGCTTTCAAGCAGTTTTGTATTTCTGGGGTGAGTAAGGTGACCAGAGCTCCTGGAAGATTCTGGGTAAGGTCAGCAACGCGCTTGCGATGCTTCTGGTATCGCATTTTATTAGTATATTTCAGGTATTACATTGTTAGCCGACCTTGTCGTATGAAAAAGTAAAAAAAAAAAAAAAAAATACACTTACATCGACTGTAAACAGATTAAGTCCTCCGATTGGATCTGTAACACCTGAGCTGACTAAGCGATTTCTAAAGTTGTTGAAATCTTTGACCAAGATGTTTCGAGCTATTTCTGGTGAGTTGATGATAATTCCTGGTCGACAGAATACCCAAATACCTATGTATGGGCTCTTGAAGTGTAAGTTCATTCGCCGCAGCCAAACCCCCTAAAGTACAATAACACCCATTTAGTGAAAGTCACATTCAGTCAGTTATTCTACTTGGATTTTCTTAATGTAAAATAAATCGTAATTTTTTTTTTTTGAAGTATAACTTCTTGCACGCTTGGCTTGGGTAATGAGCTGGTAAATACGTAACGAGAGCGTAACGAAAAGTGTGATCGGGTGAGGTGAACGAAGCATGAGAAAGCACAATTTTCTTTCTCTCTTTTTCTCGTAGCCAGTTATATCAAATATTTCGTATATCAAAGACACAGTGCAGACCTATTGTGCAGAAGTTTTACTTCAGTCGAGTGTTCTAAATCACACTCGTTTTTTTTTTTTAATTATTTCCTCTGCGTTGGTTGTATAGAAAAAATTCTGCGACACCTGTTGTAATGTTTTTAATTTTCATCATCATCATCATCATTACAGCCTATACAGTCCACTGCTGGACATAGGCCTTCACAAGTTTACGCCAAAAATAGCGTGAACTCATGTGTGTTGCCCATAGTCACCACGCTGGGCAGGCGGGTTGGTGACCGCAGTACTGGCTTTGTCGCACCGAACACAGCAGACCACGGTAAACATCTGTATGGCCAAAAGAAATGTTTGTCATGTGCAGGGATCCAACCCGCAACCTCCAGCGCAACAACCACAAACCAGTGCTGTGACCGTTGTTGCGCCAACGCATCGTCATTAGTAATCTTTTATTATATAACAGTTGGATATAATGTAATCAAAGAGACTACGAAAAAAATTATTATAAATCAATTTTCTTATTCAAATTTAATTTATTCTTCGATGGAATTATTAATAAAAATGTAGAGAAAGTTGAAATTTCTGAATATTATGTCAAAACATACGTAACATTTCATTCCAAATTTTCGTTGTAATTAAATCGATATTTAATTATAAAACATTATAATATTAATAAAGAAATTCCATAGAAATTTAATAAACGTGTTTATATTGGGATAGTATACAGTGTACACAGATAATGTAAGGCGTATGTAATGTCTTCTTAGGCATATTATTTTTTGACACATAGTCCACGAAAGAGCTTACAAAAAATTGGGTGTCTGTACAGTCGGTTTACGGCTGATAGTTTTATGTGATTACGTCATAAAGAAACATTGATGAAAAATTGCATACTATGAATTGAATTGGATTATCATCACTAAATGTTCGAATTGATAAAATTTTGTGTTGAATATCCCATTTACCGAGAAAGAATAAAAAGGCTATCTTTCACTCAAATCAAGGCATGTGAAACCACCGGGCACAGCAGCAGCTAGTATAACATAAATAGTAAAAGCATATAACAATGAAACTTAAGGCACGAATCAAAGCAAAAAACCGGATCACTTCCACCTGCGCTAATGGGCTAGACAAATTTTAACACCAATGGGCTAGCTAGTAATTATTCAATAGGCTTCAGCCTGTAATATCCCACTACTGGGCATAGGCCTCTTTCCCCGTGTAGGAGAAGGATTAGAGCTTAATCCACCACGCTGCTCCAATGCGGGTTGGCGGATATATTCCTCACTATGAGTAACAATCGCTATCAGGTGTACATGATAACAACCGGAACCGATGGCTTAACGTGCTCTCCGAGGCGCGGTGGGGAGACCCACAAGAACTGCCTAAACACCCAGACCACGGCAAACACCTGTATGGCCAATACAAATGTTTGTCATGTGTGGGGATCGAACCCGCAACCGCCAGCGCAACAGGTACAATCCATGGCTGTAACCGTTGCGCCAACGCGGCGTCTCGCGGCTCTAATTATTCAATAATGAAATCAAACTTACAAAATTCTCTTTTATAAGGAAGCTGAAACTGCCTAGTAATGGCACTGGAGGTACATGAGGAACGCCGCGGTCTGACCAATAGTTTTTGACTTTACACCATCGTAAGTATAACCAGCCAATTGCGCATAAGATCACACCAAAAACCAGTAGGTGGAACATCCTGAAATAAAATTAGTTATAATAGTGTTTGCAGGCAAACGAAAAATAACCGACTTCAATTATATCGACAAGTAATATAACGTAGGTAGACGAAAAATTAGTCAAGTAAATACGCATTATCAAAGATTACTCCAAAAGTTGTAATCACATCTCGATGCAATTTATATATGACCACATGATAAGCATCGGGTTTCGATTAAATTAAAAATCATCAAAATCGGTACACCCAGTTAAAATTTATGCGGATTTTCGAGTTTTCCTCGATTTTTCTGGGATCCCACCATCAGATCCTGGTTTTCTTATCATGGTACCACACCAGGGATATCTCCTTTCTAACAAAAAAAAATATCAAAATCGGTTCATAAACGACGGCGTTATCCCCGGACATACATTGAAAAAAAAAAACATATATACGGTCGAATTGAGTAACCTCCTCCTTTTTTTGAAGTCGGATCTACTGTATTGTATGTACAACACAACTTCCAATTTCAATATTATTATTGATCTGGTAATGATGGGTTTTCAAAATCCACCAAATTGTTTTGACTGCAGATTTTTCACTATAAAATATTATATATAAATTAAAATCTAGGCCGGAATTTAGTGGGTGTTCTAGTATAATTCACTAAGGTAGGGCACAGTAGGAAATTTCCTGCTCAAAATATGGAGCAGTTCGACTGGGGTAGTACCTCGACCTTACAGAAGATCACAGCTAAATAATACTATTTTCAAGCAGTGTTGTGTTGTATTGGTGAGTTAGGTGACCAGAGCTCCTGGGGGGGATTGGGGATAGGGTCGGCAACGCACTTGCGATGCGTTTGTTGTTGCAGCTGTCTCTAAGCTACGGTAATCGCTTATCATGAGGTGAGCCATATGCTTGTTTGCCGACCTAGTTATATATAGAGTTTCAATGGACACTAATTTGGTTTATATAATTTGAACCCCTTCTTATGGTCTTATGAAAACAAAAAGAAAGTTTGTACTTACTTTTGTAACTTTTAGAACGCTTCACAATTAATAACAACACTTAAGGAAACAACAAGCTAGCTTATCTCATGACGACTATTAACTTATGAGGTCAAAGCATGTTTAAGTAATGTTGAGATGTTTTAATAAGTTTGAATATTTAAACTATTACAATATCAAAATGTAAACAAACGGGTCCAAGGTGACCCTAAAAACATAACATTGAATGTTTATCGTCAGTAGGCATACTAATAATATGAAAAAGATATTATATTTTATTTTGCTTGTTTATATCATATATACTTTTTAACCGACTTCCAAAAAAGGAGAAGGTTCTTAATTCGATTGATTTTTTTTTTATGTCTATGTTTTATGTTCTGCCTGTGGGACATCGGGTACGACTGGGTCCTGCGAGGCCGTCTTCTCCCGGGATGGGTGTCATCTGCTACGCGGATGACACTCTCGTTTACTCCCGGGGACGAGACTATAAGGAGGCGGCGCGGCTGGCTGAGGTCGGACTCGACCTCGTGATCAGCCGCATAAAGAGTTTGGGGCTTCGTGTCAGAATTGAAAAGACCGAAGCCCTCCTCTTCCGCGGGACCGGACGCAAGGGACCCCCACCGGGGGCTACCCTGCAGATCGGAGAGGGGAGGGTCAGGATGAGCTCTCAAATGAAATATTTGGGGCTCATCCTTGACGGAGGGTGGACCTTCGGTCCACACTTCGCTATGGTGGAACCGAAGGTCGTGAAGGTGGCGAGTGCACTGGGCAGACTCCTCCCGAACCTCGGAGGACCCAGCGCCGCCTGCAGGCAGCTATATTCCGGAGTCTGCCGGAGTATGGCGACTTACGGTGCCCCGGTTTGGGCGGATCGCCTCACTGCGAGGAATAAGGCCGCACTGCGGTCGGCGCAGCGGATCATCGCAGTGAGGGTGATCCGGGGGTACCGTACGGTATCGTGGGCTGCAGCTACTGCTCTAGCCGGCGACCCCCCGTGGGAGCTCGTGGCGGAGGTCCTTGCCGAGACATACTCATACGTCTCGAGTAGGAGGGCTCTCGGTGAGAACCCCACGCTGGATGGGATCCTACGGGTACGCCGGATGGGGCAAGAAGCGCTAATGCGGAGGTGGGGGGAGGACCTGGCGGAGCAGCCGTATGGCACACGCGTAACGGCTGCCTTGCGCCCGGTCCTTGAGCGGTGGATGCGCCGTAAGCGCAAGCCCCTCACCTTCTGTCTGACGCAAGTTCTCACCGGGCATGGCTGCTTTGGTGAGTACTTGTGTCGGACGGCCCAAAGGGAGCCGACGACTGGATGTCACGATTGTGGCGCGGTGGTGGACTCTGCCCAGCACACCCTAGAGGTGTGCCCGAGATGGGTGGCGCTGCGTCGCGATCTGACGACAGTTCTCGGAGGGGACTTGTCACTGCCGAGCGTCATCACCGCGATGCTCGATGACGACGAGTCCTGGAAGGCGATGGTCTCCTTCTGCGAGACAGTAATGTCACAGAAGGAGAACGACGAGCGGATGAGAGAGGGGGCCGCCGACGAGGCCTCCGTCCGCAGGCGACGAACGGGGGTGCGTAGGAGGCGCTATTTAATGCGCTTCCAATAACGCCCCTGTGCCCGTGTCGGGCCGGGATGGGAACCCGGTTCTGCTAGACACGACGTCGTCGGGATTGTTCAGAGGTGAGCCGGACAATCCCCATGGAGGAGAAGTCTGGCCTTTTCGCCGAGGCCAGCCTGTCGCTGGAGGGATCCTGTTGCCTGCAGATCCGGGACCCTCCAATTAAAGCGGCTGAAGGCTCCCGCAGGGGTTTTGGTCGGTAGTGCACCCCCAAGTGCTGAAGCCGACATACGGTCTAGGACTGCCTACCCGGGCATCCTAGATATCACCCATAAATGGGTTACCCTGCGATAACAAAAAAAAAAAAAAAATGTTCTGTCTTACGATTTCGACAATTTTTATTTTAATCGAAATGTGATGTATTCCATGTAGTTCCGCTTAAATTTAATTGCGATCTATTAATTTTTGAGTTATATCTAATAATCCGTATTTACTTGAGTATTTTTTCGTCGACTTACGTTGTATATACCGCATAACTTTTTACCGGGTATACCGATTTTGATGATGTTTATTTTAATAAAAAGCTGATACTTGTCATGTGGTTTGATTTAAATTGAATCGAGATTTGAAAAATACTTTTTGAGTTTTTATCTAATAATTTGTATTTACTTGACTGTTTTTTCGTCGCCACACGTTGTATTTTACCTTGTAACATTTTTACTGGGTGCACCGATTTTGATGTTTGTTGTATAAATCAAAAGCTAATACTTGTTGTGTGGTTTCATTTAAATATGACCGAGATATAATTAGTGCTTTTTGAGTAATTGTCTTTCTGTCTGTCTATTTGTTCCGGCTAATTTCTGAAACGGCTGGGCTGATTTTGAATTTACTTTCACTAGGTAATAACCTCATCAATCACAACGTAACTTAGGCTACTTTTATTTTAGAAAATTTATTTTAGAACTCTGTGAACTGAACAATAACTTTTTTGTTAAATTCAACGTGGTAGAAGTCGCGGGCACATGTAGTTAACATATGAAGGCATGTCGATTAATAATAATAACAAACAGATAATAAAATAGTAACTCATTTGACAGCATATCTTGAAACGCACGCGTAGATTGTACGCTCAGAGTATACATGCAAGCTAAAACTCGAAAAGGAAAACAAACATTCAATCAGCGAACACAAGCGCGATAAACTAAAGCGCCTGCACTCAATTCTGTCGAGAAATCTATTGCAATAACGACGACCATAAATCTCTAGCGACGTAGACATATGAACTAAAATTTTATCATACAACGTGTTATGAAACGCGATCTTTTGTCTAGGGCCATAGAGATACATAGAGGCATAGCGGAGCAGCAATTTTTTTTTTTATAAAAAATTAAAAAGCAGTTAAAAAAATCAGTAGCAAGTACTGCACTGTACTGAGAATATTTTAAAAGGACTGCATTATAAAGGGTAATTGTGGTGAAAAGAGTGACGCGTTGGCACAGCGGTAATAGCACTGGCTGTTGCGCTGGCGGTCGCGGGTTCGATTCCCACTCACGACAGACATTTTTTTTTTTTTTTTTTTTTATAACGATATATATCCACGGGCTTATAATGCCCGTGCTCTTGTTATTCCAATTATTTATTTGTTACTCTCGATACCTTGGCACCTACATATGCAACTTAGAGACTAATTAAACTAAGCTTAGTATCACTAATCCCACGTGAGTCCACCGACCAAAATTTAAAGTTATGCTATCTTAATTTACTTATATATATAATTACTACTATTTATTATTACTTTTTCCTTTTCTTCACTTTTATCTTACAACTGTCCAGGGGTAGAAGCTGTGTACATTTCTTGAAATTTTTGTATTTATACTGTTATTTTTATTATCTAAGTTTATATTTACACTTATATGCTAGTTATCATATATGTACACTTATTTCCTAGTTACCTTATATATACACTTATGGCCTACTGGCCTACTTACAATATACACTTAGCCTAGGTTACTGTTAGTAAGTTTTTTTTTTTTTTTTTTTTTTTTTTTTGTTTTTTTTTTTATATATATTCTTATATATTTATCACCATATATGTATTTTTTTTTTAAATTAATATTATATAATTAATCTTAATTAATTTGTTACACATGTTAAGTATAAATAATTTGTACACGTTATGTTATATGTAATTAATCCTATTTAATTTAGTAATTATTATTTATATTTATATAATTAATCGTATTTAATCTAGCACTTAGTACTTATGTTTATATACACACTATTTATTTATTCAACAAGTGTCTTCACACGTCAATAGTTTTCAACATGTCGAGCACACTCTCAGTGACGGCGGCATCTCTGTGATGAATCGCCATCTTGAGACTGTGCTCGAGTATTTTCTTATCCGCGGTCTCCGCTGCCCTCGCCACAAAGCGACCAATTGCGTCGTCACGGTCATCGGTGTAATAGACACAGGTGTTGGTGTGTCTAGTCACCGCGACTACAGCGTGCGAAACGCTGTCGTGGATCCTGAGCCTCCTCGCCTTCGTCTGGAGGACAATGACGTCCTCGTAGGTCTGGCCCTGCGCCTCGTGGATGGTTAAGACGCGCGATCCCTCCCCGGATCCGTATCCCTGGTCAGTCAGCAACCTCTTCTCCTCTTGCGTAAAGACCAGGTATAAGGTTCGGTCTCTTCTTGCAGGAATACGCGCGCCCGTGAGGCTCTCCACTCGCAAAGATCGGATCTTTGGGCTTGAGCTGTATACGTCTTTATAAACTTCGCTGATGGCAAAGGCTACGTCTTTGGGATTTCGATGCGTGCATGACAACTCGCACGAGATGGTTGTTATCCGGGTTGGTCTGCAGTACCGCATTTCGAATAGGTTGTCCCTGTCGATGTACGGCAGCTGGTTTATGTCTCCGATAAGGACTACCTTCTGAGCTCCCGATAGTCGGGCGGCCATTACTATGGCTCCGAAGTGGTTCATAAGGGCCTCGTCCACCGTTAGGCGGTTGATTTTTGAGCCCTCGTTGAATCCATTAACTAGAACGGAGGCCATAGTGCGCACCTTTTGCTTGGCTTTGTTGCCGTAGCGGTGCGCCAGTTTTTCTTTTAAGTCTTTGGCCGCCTCGACTGTGGTCGTAATCACGACCTCCGTGTCCTCATCGAAGTCCCCGACTATGCGAGTTGTCTTGCCGCATCCCGGTACCCCGTTTATCCACTCCAGTGATGGTAGTTCCCAGGGCACGGTCGGTAAGCCGTCCCGGTCGCCCGAGATGGTTTTCGCCATCCGTAGCATCCGGTCCCCCAGCATTACTTTCGTGCATCTGGCCACTACCACCACTGGGTCCCCTTCAGGTGTTTCGAAGGTTTGTGGCTCCTCGTCATTCCCCTCCGACTCGACTGCGCTCACGAAGCCTGCTGTGCTGTTATATGCTGCCATATACCTACCCGACATCTTGCCCTTGAGTATTTGTCGGGTTTCACTGTTGTATATGGCCGCTTCGGCTTCCTCGAGTTCCACCTCCAGTAATCTTTGGTGATCGTACTGGTAGGCCTGCATGATCTTTTTGCAGGTGGCCAGGCTTACCTCGCGGTTTGCCTTTATTATCGCCAGGAACTCGATTAGGGCGTTCTCCGCATGTTGTAGCGGTGTGGAGGCAGGTCGAAGTCTCGGCGGTGTTACATGTCCCATGTCGGCCTTAGTACGAGCGGCCGGTGACGCCTCCGGGTGCCTCGGACTATTGTCTCTGGTGAACCTGCTCAGCGCCGCCGATTGCCGCTCACCCTGTCCAGCCTTTTTGGGAGAGAGGTGATGCGGGAGCTTGCCTGGTTTTGGGGAGATGGTTGCGTGGATAAAGGTCGCCAATGGCATCGAGCTCGGCTTAGGTTCAGGTGTGGCTTTTGCCTTAATTCGCTCTGCCTTCTGGGTCTCGATCCGTTGTTGTAGGCGCTCCGAGCCGCAGAGCGTGGACTCGTCGTCGGCCGGAGATGCAGGAGGTGTTGGTGTTATGGATTTCGGTCTTAGATATCCGAGATCCTCCCCCCTGTCTTCGTAGACTATGACCTCACTGTACTTGGAGGCCATTAGGCAACCGTACCTATCAGATACGTCACCTCTATCATATCCGACCCTCATCGAATCCACGCTAATTCTTTTGGGGATTCCACCGGGGGTCTCGCTCAACCGGCGTAGCCACACACTAGACTGCGTAAAGGGGGACGTTTCTCCCCACTCGAACAGCACGATGGATTTGTTATTCAAACGCACCAGACGGTAGGTCGAGTCGCCCTTCTGTTCTTGCGATAGCGCTGTGATTTTAGTGCGCTTTATACTTGTCTTTTGCGTGCTACCCTTTAACAGTAAAGCGAGCCCCGGCGAAATCGCCAGCCGATCGCGTCCTTCGGAACGACAGAAACTTATTCCCATCCTCTCTACTTCGCTGTCCATGAACAGAGCCACGCATCTGGTTTTAATTCCCACTACTTCGCTTCCGTTCCCTTCGCTAAGCGAGGATTGTGTCATCCCGCTGTGGGTCGGTTGCGGAGGTGCGTTTTGGTCGGCTCTATTCCTGAACAGTTTCTGCAGCGAGGAGGGCATGACCTTTGTTATTTGACCCAGAAGGGTGCGGCCAGGAGAAATCCGCGGAGCCGTTAAGCTGTTTCTCTGAGTGGCTTGTTGGACACAGTTTTGTTGTGTTTGTAGTTGTGCGTTGTGTGTTTGGGTGTGTGTTGCGTGGAAGACGGTGTTAACGCTCTGCGTGGGTATTACACGACAGACATTTGTATCGACCATATTATAGATGTTAGTCGTGGTCTGGGCGTTTGTGTTTGTGTACTGTGTGTGTTTCCGGACCCCCAGCACAGGAGAAAATCCTACTGGGGGATCCGTTGAGTGTGAAGCGTTTATTAATTCGTATTATTATTTTAGATTAAAAGTCTGACATAAAAAGCCTAACATAAAGGGTAACTGTTTATTTTTCTATATATGATATATTGTATGAAAGACGATTAATTAAATAAAGGAAAAATATGGCAGTACGAATTTTGTCGATGTTTTTTTTAGTTGACGCTATTCGTTTTATTTACATATTGTTGAAGGCTTTGCAAATAATACTCACCTATCAATCATCACTTCTTGTATTTATTTTCTAGATCGTCACAGATTTACATATGATTAAATTCAAATTAATTCGTCTTGTCTCTAATGTATCTTACCCTCCCCAGTCCATATTTTTTTCTTTTCAATTTCATTTCTACCCACAAAATAATACACATTTATTTTTAAAAAGAGTTGCGATAGTATAAATTTTAATAAATATTCAAAACAATATTTGTAACACATATATTTTTAAAATTGTTGCAATAGTATAAAATTAATAAAATCTTATCGGTGTTCATTGGGCATTAAAGTAACCACGTGTTTTTTTAAGACGTCTATTTTATTAAATAAATATCTAAGAATGAATCGAAATTGACTCTTCTTACGTTTCTTCTTATTTTGTAGACAAATATTATATTATTTTCAAATTATAGTACAGTTACTTAAACGTAATTCACTTAAAATACGAAGACATTAAAAATTTAAAATATTATATTAATATTAATACTTAATAATAAAAATTACAAGGAAACCCGGGGGTAATTCGAGAAAATTTATAAAGCTGCCGGGATGTTAATAAGGGGTCTTTTAATTAAGGGCCAGCAAGGAGTTTATATAGCCGAAAACGAAATTATTCGCCTTGCTTAAAACCTCCTCAGAATTTACCTTCAGCATAAAACCGAGCGCTTAGTTTAAAATTCAAATTTGCTACGTCTAACGCGACGGACGGCTCACTCGATTTACGTGTAAATACGTCCAAGTCTGGAAGTCGTCGGTCACTAGTTGCTCCAATATGACACGGGTACAACATTTCGTGGTCGGGTAATTCTATTCACGGCTGCCCCGAATGCGCGCTACAAATGGCAAATTATGTTCCGAATAAAAGAACGCAGATCCTCTCGCTTAGTTTCTCTTACTGCAATCTGCTGTTTCATTTACATAATGCATTCTTTTTGTTTCAACGCTGGCCTTTTATGGTTGTGTTTACTTTACATATTCAAATCTGTTTTTCATCTTTCATTTTTTTGTTTCGTTTTTAATAAATGCGTTATTGATTTTAGCAGTCTTTTGAATATGTATGCTTCGTAAATGTTTTTTTCTTGTTTCGATACAAGGAAGGAAAAATGGAATTCGGTTATGTGATATCGAAGTGTTGACATTTTTAGTTAAAATACAATTTTTAAGTATACAAGAAGTCTAAATTTTATTTTAAATATATTTTCCTAAAAAACACTTTTACTTAAACATGATTTGCTCAGAAAGTATAATACTGATTAGAAATGCTCATTTTGTGTTACAAAGCCTTTAGGATGATAATAGCCTTTAAAACATCAAGTAAAAGTCGAAAATAAACGAGATCCCCGTGCTCTATTTATAGTCACTTTTCCCTCTACCTGCTTTAATGTATTTATAGCTTTTTGTATAACGAAACGCATAATTTACACACATTATACAATTCGAACGAATGCTTACTGAAGTGTAGTTTTTGTGTATGTTTACCCTCATCCGTAACAAAAAGGTTTTTATGCTTGAACAATTCTATTCTTTGATGTAGAAATCATAGTCCCGGAAAAAGGAATAAAATTTAAATGAAAACACTTTTAATATTATAAATAATGTTTATTTTTGAATACATCGCATCATCTATACATATAAATAAAATTCCAGTGTCTGTTTGTAATATTAAAATAACCGATTTTTACTAAATGCGTATGGATGTATACACGGTACATATACCAAAATAACATTTTTTACAATTTTTGTCTGTCTGTCTGTCTGCTTGTTTCGGCTAATCTCTGAAACGGCTGGACCGTTTTGACAGAACTTTTACTACGAGATAACTAATTAGGAGTAACGCTTGTAAAGTTTGTAATGTACGTATTGTATAACTCTGCGAACTGAACAATAACTTTTTTGTTAAATCCCACGCGGAAGAAGTCGCGGGCACAGCTAGTATATTATAAACCTGAATATCATATATATGTGTTAGCTAGCAGCTATCCGCGTCTTGATTCACTCAGAAATTTATTTTATTTAAAAATAAGGTACTAAGGTGGTGACACATTATTGTTGTTTTTTTTACTATGTAATGGGCTTACTCTTGACCCCAGTCTAGCTCTAGAACAGAGACGAGGTCGAAGATGGAGCGAGATCGCCCAGAAGAAGCCTGTTCACTCACGCTTTAAACATGTTCGGGTTGTATGAACTCGGAAATACAGACGCCGGCAGGGAATTCCACTCCTTGGCCGTGCGCATTAAAAAAGATGTAATCATTATTTAGAATTTAATAATTAGATTGTAATAATTTAGAATCTCTTTGTATACCGCATTTATGATTTGACTTTCGTGCGCTAGAACTACCTAACTTTTGTCAGAGTTCACTCTCGATCTGGCTTCACAGGGTAATTCTGAGACCAACTGTTTCCCCTTGGGTCTACTCTAGTCAGTTTTAGGTAATTACAGTAAATAAAATGAACATACACTAACTTATATAACTTACCATTCGTGTAAGGGTAAAATTTCAATATATGCTGAAATACCTATTTACTCGTTTTTAATTAGTAGTCAAAAAGGTTTTATATTTCTAACTTTTAAAATGAGTAGAGTATAATTTTAAGCTATTGCATAGCTTCTATCGCAGGCCTTGAGCGCAGGGACCGAATCCAGAAATTTCGTAACGAAAAAAACTCACTCAAACTAAACGTCACTCATTATAAAGAATGTGTTTTATAATAAAACTAGTAATATTTTGCATGAAATACAACGCTACTAAGTCGACATGCTTATCATCTATTCTTGATACTTCTTGAACTGAATAAAATACTACAAGACATCTTCGATAGTAAAAATAAATTAAAAGTCAACTTAACACAGCATTATAATTTAAAAGTTATCGACGTACGAATGAAACGAAATACACTCCCAGACGTATGAATATAGCCGTTGGAGGAAAAATCTAGCGAGGAATTTTCGGAATTTATGATACCTCTACGTAACTCGCCTTAGTTTATTGTGTTGCAGACGCCTGCAACTTCATTCGCATAAAGTTAAAAATAGACTATACTTTACAGAAATAGACAACAAACTAAAAGGAGCAAGTTTCTATTTTCATTTGTTACAATGGTCAAATCGATGAAAATTATTTAACCAAAATTTGTTGTTCAAAAATAGTATAATCTCACTTTATTTTATAACTAACTTTAACACGCGGCTTCGCTCGCATTGTTTATTTTTTTTAATTAAAATAACCTATGTTACTTCTAATACCTCCTAGAATATGTGTACAAAGTTTCACGATGATCAGTTAAGTAGTGTTCGTGTGAAAGCGTAACAAACAAACTTACATTCACATTTATAATATTAGTAGGGATTCATAGAGATTTACTAGCAACCCGCCCCGGTTTCGCACGGTTGCAAAAACTATCAGTGTTCCTCTACTATATTATGCATGTATGATACATATAAACCCTCCTCTGGAATCACTCAACTAAAGAAAACCGCATTAAAATCCGTTGCATAGTTTTAAAGATCTAAGCATACAGACAGCGGGAAGCGGCTTTGTTTTATACTAAGTAATGATTACCCATAATAATAATTTATAGTTTACGTAAAGCTATCACCCATTCAAAGAATGTATTATGGTCAATCAATCAAAAAGTCAAATTCAAAAGCACATGTAAGATGAATTATAAACAAAGTAATATTTACCGGACGGAAGTTCCTCGACCTTACATAAGATCACAGCTAAATAAAGCTGCTTTCAAGCAGCGTTGTGTTCCTGTGGTGAGCGAGGTGACCAGAGCTCCTGGGGGAGTTTGGGGGTAGGATATGCAACAAACTTGCGATGCTTCTGGTGTTGAAGACGTCTATAAGCTACGGTATTCGCTTACCATCAGGTGAGCCGTGCCCTTGTTTGCCGACCTAACTGTATATAAAAAATACTGGTATACAAACCAACAATCATAACAAAATTATCATCATCATCATCATCATTACAGCCTATACAGTCCACTGCTGGACATAGGCCTCCACAAGTTTACGCCAAAAATAACGTGAACTCATGTGTTTTGCCTATAGTCACCACGCTGGGCAGGCGTGTTGGTGACCGCAGTACTGGCTTTGTCGCACCGAAGACGCTGCTGCCCGTCTTCAGCCTGTGTATTTCAAAGCCAGCAGTTGAATGGTTATCCCGCCATCGGTCGGCTTCTTAAGTTCCAAGGTGGTTGTGGAACCTTGTTATCCCTTAGTCGCCTCTTACGACACCCACGGGAAGAGAGGGGGTGGCTAAATTCTTTAGTGCCGTAGCCACACAGCACAAAATTATATATGCTGTATAAAGGCCAGCGGTAACGCAGCTTTGTCATTTGTATAATCTTGCACTGAATAATACGGTTGGTATTATAAAGCTTTTTTAATAAAAATATTAAATACATTTCTTGGCAATCGCAAGATATTTTGTGGAATTTTATTAAATATATATCTTGGCCAAGAAAAGTAACATTTAGTTTACGAAATCGGAAACATGGAGTATCTTTTCTACTTGAGTTTAGTCTAGTGATTTGTATCACTGGTATGATAATATTAATGATACGATATGACCAAAGTCTTACTTACGTTTTAGCTTGTAATATTCCATTGCTGGGTATATGCCTCTTTCCCCATCTAGGAGAAGGATCAGAGCTTAATTCTCCACGCTGTTCCAATGTGGGTTGGTGGATATACTCCATACTATGTCCCTACTATGAGTAACAATCGCTTTCAGGTGCTCATGATAACATCTGGGACCGACGACTTAACGTGCTCTCCGAGGCACGGTGGGGAGGCTCACAACGACTACACAAGTACTAGGCGAACATGTGTATGGCCTTTACAAATGTTTTTCATGAGTGGGGATCGAACCTGCAACCGCCAGCGCACCAGCCACAAACCAGTGCTGTGACCATTGCGCCAAAGCGTCGTCTATAAACTCTTACTTAATATTACTTAAATATTAAAAAAGAAAATATGTTATTTTTTAAGTTAAAGTGTATTCAAAATATTTTTTATATCACGATTCTTCTATAATTATGTCATTCAGTTACTATTTAATATAAAAACGTTATTCACATTTTAATAACTTCAAAGTAGGTACATTTTATAAGAATAATCTTTAATTTTTTGTACATTTATAAAAAAAAAAAATATAACACGACGTTAATCAATGAATTAGCGATCTCAGACATTCTGTGTAGATCACGATAAAGAAGAAGCGGTAAAAAAATCACAAAATTTAAAATGCGAATTCGAATTTTTTTTTTTTTTTTTTTTATGACTAATAGGCAGGCATTTGACCAAAATCTCACCTGATGTTAAGTGACGATGCGGTCGAAGGTGGAGCATGCCTGCCTAATAACAGCCTATTCACTCTGGCCTTGAAGGCACCCAGATTGTATCGTTCGGGAAACACTTTTATATATCTTGGCCATGAAAATATTTATTATAACAATGCCCAAATTATAAAACATTATCCATATTCTTATTTTCATCCTTCAGGAACATGGAGCAACATGGAGAAAGAGGCCTATGCCCAGCAGTGGAATGTTACAGGATGGACTGTGATCCATATCCATACCAGTTTCAAAGTAGTTCCATTCCATACAAAAAGGTTTAAGAAATCTATAGCTATTTAAAATTGCAAAAACATAACTAACAATACACTTTATTGTACACCAAAACAGAAATAATACATATCAAATTGATTTTAATCAAGTATCATAAGGTACAAAGGGCGGCCTTATCGCTGAAAAGCGATCTCTTCCAGGCAACCTAGGGGCAGAGGAGATGGTATTGTGTCGGTGTAGGTGTACAAATTGTGACATAAACGTGTAAATATATTTACTTAAATACATAAATACATACATGTATACATAAATACATACATACAACATACATACATTCATGAATCATAATTTTCAAACACATTCGTTTATCACGATTCATTCAATCAGTCACTCGAGTTTTACACTCAGTTTCCATTCAATTTGCTCCTCGTTGCTAAGCGTAGTAAATTTGCAAGTAGGTCTTATATTTTATTTAGAGCCATAAATTCTCAGACTGTAGGCTGTTAAATGTTTATTGGTGGATTTGAGACCAGGTTTCGTCGGCATTTGCATGTCTCTCTAAAATAATCTGTTACGTTCGAGTTAGGACTTTATTACTTTAGTGTTAGGGGATGAAATGTTTGAAAACTTGAAGCTAATAATATTATGAATGATTCCCTTAAATGACGCTTGGTTATTTTCTTTTGTGTGGCTAAAAAATGACAATCTTTTTGTATAATGATTGCGAGATGTTGCCTTAATATTGATGGTAGCGGGTTACTTTGTAACTCAGGGCTTCAGTCTTCAATATCCCACTACTGGACATAGGCGTCTTTCCTCATGTAGGAAAAGGAGAGCTTAATCCACCACGCTGCTCCAATACGGGTTGGTGGGTTTGTACTAATATTTAACTAAATAACCAGTACCAGATTAAGGTAATCTGAGGGTCCTCGCAAGTTTTTATTAAAGTCCTAAGTTTTTTTTTTATTATTAGAGCCTAGATTAGTATAAAAAATATTCACTCTGAGAGAGCATCGAACCTGTGAGCGCCGGTGTGTATATGCCAACACGGCCGCGCAACCAAAGCAGAGCGGTGGTAGAGTTATAGATCAAAATAATCGATAGGACATTGTTCTTCAAACTTATGGTTAATGTTTGTATTGAACCTTCACTTATTTCTCACACATCGGACGTTTGTGTTCATTTTTTGTGTTTCTGAACCTGACACAAGATTTACATCCTACAGCCTATTGTTATCACAAATGTTCTTACTGTAATGTTCTTTATCAATTCGTATATATATATATAATATTGTTAACTGAGGTATGGCACAGCAGGAATTTCCTGCTCAAAATATGGAGCAGCCCGACTGGGGTAGTACCTCGACCTTACAGAAGATCACAGCTAAATAATACTGTTTTCAAGAAGTATTATGTTCTTGTTAGTGAGTAAGGTGAGAGCTCCTGGGGGGGGGGGGGTAGGGGATTAAGTCGGCAACGCGCTTGCGAAGGTTCTGTTGTTGCAAGCGTCTATAGGCTCGGTAATCTCTTACCATCAGGTGAGCCGTATGCTTGTTTGCCGACCTAGTGATATAAAAAAAATAATAATATTTAAAGGTAAAGAGAGCTACGAGGAGAACCCGCGTCACTTAACATTCGTAAACGCTAAACTTGTTTTCACGGCGTTTTAAAATCGAGCGAAGATTTCAATGAGTCCGTAATCACCGCTTTTCATTAAAAATTCAAAAGCACTATTTGATAGTCGTTCAGTTTTCATTAATTCAAGTTTTACGTCTTACATTTTCTCACGATGCTATGAAATCTAACTTGGAACAAGAAAAGGATTCCTTGAAAAGAATTCCTTGATGTGTTTGTTTTTGTGTGTGTGTGTGTGTGTGTGTGTGTGTGTGTGTGTGTCTATCTATTCTTAAAGTCAGCAGCTTAATTCTTGCGTTAATGTTAACGGTTGAATGATAACTATTTTTTTTTTCGACTACAAAAAAAAGTAACATGAATAAATATAATATATGTCGGCATTAGCGCTGTCGTACGCAATTAGAAAGGAATTTATAAACAATAGATGCAACGATCGCGCCACCTAGCACATCGTTCGATAGTCACCAACCCTCATTTATTATATTACTCGAATTGTTCTCTGGCTTGGCGCGATACACTTGTTGTATCCTGCTAGTAGCTTAACCTAGACTCTTTTAATAATTAATTTGTGCAAACGAATTAATTGTTACATATTAGGGCGGACAACTCGAGCAGTGAAGGTGAGCGTTGATACGTATCTCAATGGGGGTCTCCTTAAACCTACACCTGGGTCGCAAGTCCTAGGCACTGCTCTGAGTTACTCCCTCTGCCACACGATGAATTCGGCACCCGCACGGTGAACCGTGAATCCATCAAATGCTAAGAAGTTAGACTTCGCCCCCTTAACTAATAACTATCCCGCCTTCCGTGCTGCGTTACCTTTCTGTTAACTGATTCCTGTGTTATAATAAATTGGTGTACTCACTGAAGCCCACAGTAGACTGAGTACTCCGAGACGATGAGAGAGAGAAATACCTATACCTTCAAGCCGACAAATTATACCTTCTTCATCTCCGACATATATGTGTTTAATGTTTTTTTACACCCAGGCTCACGGTGGGGATTGAATCTATAACCCCCGGAGCTGAATGCAGTCTCAGTGATTTTTGCGCCAACCGGCTAGTCCTGTTTATATTAAAAAAATAATAAAAATAAGCAATAACAAAGTAATAACATACGAAAGCGAATTATATCTAAAATAATCACCGTTGCTGTGTGGTTACGGCATTAAAGTATATAGCCACCCTCTCTCTTTCCGTGGGTGTCGTAAGACACGACTAAGGGATAACACAGTTCCACTACTACCTTGGAACTTAAAAAGCCGACCGATACCGGGATAACCATCCAACAGCTGGCTTTGAAATACACAGGCCAAAAATGGGCAGCAGCGTCTTCGGAGCGACAAAGCCAGCCCTGCGGTCACCAACCCGCCTGACCAGCGTGGTGACTATAGGCAAAATACATAAGTTAACGCCGTGTGGAGGCCTATGTCCAACAGTAGACTATATTAGGCTGAAATGTAATCACCATTAAAACATATTTTACTTGAGTATTAAAAAAATAATTTATACTAAGAAAAACATTTAAACATTTGTGTAAAATTTTTACGGTTGACAAAACCGAAATTGAAACCATCGCTATATTTCGGCGCTAGTCGAACAAAAAGACAATCATGACAATCGATGGAAAGCTGAAAAAAGTCACTCGTGTGACTTCTATTTGTTTTCTGTAAACATTCCAACAAATGGATTGTTCTTTTTAACGACGATACCTTTTGATGGCGATTTTATATTGGATACAGATGAAACGCAATAAATAATAAAATAAATAATTTTTGTTTGTACTTAAACAACGTTTATTTAAAAACATTTGTATTGGCCATACAGGTGTTTGCCTTGGTCTGGGTGCTTGTGAAGGCCTTGTGGGTCTCCCCACCGTGCCTCGGAGAGCACGTTAAGCCGTCGGTCCCGGTTGTTATCATGTACTGATACATGCTGTACATGATAGCGATCGTTACTCATAGTAAGGAATATATCCGCCAACCCGCATTGGAGCAGCGTGGTGGATTAAGCTTTGATCCTTCTCCTACATGGGGAAAGAGGCCTATGCCCAGTAGTGGATATTACAGGCTGAAGCGTACTTAAACAAATCAAACGTAAATATAGCAGAAAAAAAATCCATTTCACAATACAATGACGAGTGCATCACCTCAGCCTATCGCAGTCCACGGCTGGACATAGGTCTCCACAATTTCGCGCCAAAATTGGCGTGAACTCATGTGTGTTGCCCATAGTCACCACGCTGGGCAGGCTGGTTGGTGACCGCAGGGCTGACTTTGTCACACCGAAATATACTCGTAATAGGGACGTATTATTATTATGAATAACTCAAAAACTATCAGATCTCGCCCAAATTTAAATGAGACCAAACGAAAAGCGCCATCTTTCAACCAATCAAGCATCAATATTGATACATTAAGTAAAAATTATGACCTTATATGACCTTTATCCGTCCATATTATTTAGACGATAAGTAATCACCAACATATCATATACTAAAACCTTCTCCGAAACACGCTGCATCTTATGGTATAAGTATTATTCCAATCGGTTCAGTAGTTTTCGCAGAATAAACGAACAAAAAACCGTCTCGCCATTTATCTATCCTAATATTAAAGAGGTAAAGTTTCTAACTTTGTTTGTATGTAGGGGGTAATCTTCGCAAATACTGATCCGATCATGAAAATTCTTTCACTAACAGAAAGCTACACTATTCAGGAGTGACATAGGCTATATTTTATTCATCACTTCCGCCTATCGCAGTCCGCTGCTGGATATAGACGTGCACAAGTTCGTATTTTATTGTTATTGAACAAAAAATTCGGTGGAAAATAATAGTATATGTAAATCAAGTCGGAGAAATACGAGCGAGATGAAAACTTTACTACATATTTGCATCACAAAAATAATAATTAATAAATAAATAAGTTTAGGAAAGCATTTGACATTGTGGGTTTTGTTGAGTAAAAAATTTTTACAGACAGTGATGACAAACAGTGATGAGAATTTTTTTTCTGAATCGTCTAATGGTTTTTTGAGCAATAATGAATTTATTAAAAATATTTTAATTTTATGTGAAATTAGGATTTAAAAGTGCTTTTGAAGTCTGATGAAAGAGTTTTTTTTTTAATTTGATTATCTTTTTTTTTTTCGAGGAAAAAAGCAGCGCAAACATTTTTATTTATTTAGGTAACTTGGGGAGTAAGCTGGTGAATCCATGACGAGAGCATTACGAGAAGTGTGATCGGGCGAGGCGTACGGAAATTGAGAGGCAGATATAAGTTAGTAAAGATAGAAAGTTAGTTATCTTCTAAAGTTTAATACATAATAGATATATATATATATATATATATATATATATATATATATATATATATATATATATATATATATATATATATATATATTACACACAAACGGGCCAGGAATCAAATGAACAGCTAGTGGCACAGAAAGCAGTATCAGCTATCACTGAAAGCTGTGCCAACGAGTTCGCTAGTTGTATCTTTTACACTTCTCAAAAACGCTTTGAAAATTTAAAATGAAGTATAGTATTATATTTATTTAACCACTGTTTCAGCATCAAAACATAAATAACAACTTTTCTAAGCGTAAAAGCTTATATAGAAACAACTCGGCGAGCTATACTCACGGATCTCGCCCTGTACCGTAACTCACCGACTATCTAGAGCGAGATTAAATACGAGTTCTCCTCGTTTTTGAGCATCACAGAGGTTGGAAATGTATCGAATATAAATAAAATAATAATAAAATAATAAAGTGATGCCAACACGGAGCGGGGCAGCGTGGTGGATTAAGGTCTGATCCTTCTCCTACATGGGGAAAGAGGCCTATTGTGTTAATGTTTTTGAGGTATATATTAATTGTTTTATATAAATAAAAAATAAACTCTAAGGTGTTGCTAAGCACAAAGCTCGAGAACTGCTGGAGCAATTCTAGACGGATACTTTTTAAACTTTTGTAATACTTTGTAATAGTTTTTTACGAAATGTAAGGTCGGGGTACTTCCGCAGTCGAGCTGCTCCAGATTTGAGCAGGATATTTCCTATTGTGCCCTACCTTAGTATAATCTAACCTCGCTTCACGATTTAGCATGTAATATCCCTCTGCAGGCATATGTCTCTTTCTATATGAACTAACGGCCGAACCCAATATTCAATCTAAAGATAGAGATAGGTAGTTATCATCGACTGCTAATAACTAACTATCTATCCTTTGTAGTTGTCCCAATAATTCGCATAGGGGACTACTATCTCCAGTTAGCTGTAGATAGACCGGCTACCTGAGCTCTCCCTTACATTCCAGTATACGCAGCGTCACAGACGGCCTCAGTTATGTTACACAGATGTTTTGTAGTATTTAAATTTGTCATACAAATTTTATTCATATTAAAGTAATCTTGTTTTATAAAAATATGGACAAATTAATTTTTACACAGACTTTTTCATTTATAATAAATGATATTGTTTTAATATGGAATGCATGATAAATCTAGTAACGGAACGTTTTAACACGACACGAAAAGACGCTACGAGGCCATTACGCTTTATTGAATCGTTGTTTCGTTTGAATTTTTATAACTTTTTTACAAATCAAAATTCAAATTATACAAATCATTGCAAATTATACAATCATTCACCAAATTGTTTGTTTTATTCACAAGATGAGTAAAGTAAGTATTATTTCACAAGAAACTTATTATTTTTATTCAATTAATTGTTGCAAAAGAGCAATATCACTTGAACTGCTACTTGAACTTGAGTCTGCCATTATTTTTCACTCGAAATTAATTTTATTTTAAACAAAGAAAATACTTTTGCAATTAATAAATCTTAGTTATCCCCCAAAAACTATAGATCGGATATTGTTGTTACTAAAGATAACCAACGTTACTGACAGATAGAACTCTATTATTATTGGGACGCTTAAACTGTCATTTTCATACGAACTGTTATCTCTGGTAAGCTATCCTCCCTCTCGTCGATAGATAGCTTTGAAGGATAAGATTGCCTATCGTCGACAAGTTTATTGGGTCAGTAAAATGAATGATAGATAGATATTTCTGTCTCTAGTAGGACATAACCAGAGATAGACTGAATATTGGGTTCGGCCGTAAAAGGATAAGGAGAAACATACCCTATAGTAAGCAATTTAATACTTGTGTTATAGATAACAGTCGCCTGATATAGCTAGAAATAATACATAAATAAATAAATAAAATAATGTCATGTGTAAAATCAGCATAATCTAAAAATATAAATTAAATAAAATTTTAATCTTGTAAAGAACATTAAATTTTTATACAAAAGTACAAAAGTCCTAATAAAGAGATGTAACAAAAACCTGCTGGCTGCATTTGGAAGATTTTATTTTAACTACATAAAAAATAACCTTTGTGTAAATTACGTAATTTCAGTTCTTTGTCCAAAACTACTCTCTGATCTTTTAAAACATTTGTCTACAAAAGAATAAATGACTGCTATTATGTCTCGCCCTAAAAGGTGGTTTATTAATCCACGGCGACCCTTGGAATTAGAGTGTGTATTTTCTGCCTACAATGAACGTTTCAATGTGTATAATATTTACTTTAAGATTTACATTGCTGTTGTAATGTCAGTTCGATTATATGTTTATATAAACAAAGCAAACAATGAATTAGTTACAAACGATAGTCCTTTTTTGTTAACGTTATCACAAGATATCGGGCAGGGAAGTCAATTTACAGATCAAAATGAATGTTGCGAGAAAAGGCGAAATATTGTTTCTGAACTTTTGCAAATAGGTTTTCTATTTTTATTCAAATCATGAATACAAAGTGGTATCTACTGTGATAACAAAATAAAAGAATGATTCTTTTCTTTGTATACCTATAAAGGCGATGTTTCTCTTATTTTGGTCGAATTTTTGAAATGAGTGATGTCACTTTTATTTTTATTACTCACTCTATTATTACTGTATTGATATGGCAAGTACTTCAATATTTTTCATTTATATTACTATGATAAGCAAGTGTACATTATACCTTATGGTAACGGGTTACCTTTATTCATGGATACCTCCTATTTCCCCTGCGTGAACGAATAAAAAAGTGTGTGTGTCAGCTCCGACGCACGACTGGAGTCTACTCCTTCAGATCGACTTTCTAAATAGGCACAAAAAAGGCTTACTAGTCTAAGAAAGGGATTACCATATCCAATGGTAAATAAACGAATCAAATAACGCCATCTATCAGAACTCAATAGGGTTCTAATAGATGGCACACAATAACGTAACGAGGTCATTCGTTCAGTAGATTTTACTCCTCACATTTTTTACATAGGAAGCATCACAAGGACATCACAACCGTATTGACGGTGACCTCACTTTCTCCTGACAAGACAACACATCCCCTGGAGCTTATTTCTTTAGGGCGCAGAAAGTAAGTTTGAGATACTCACCCAGTTGAGCTGCTCCCCTTCTCTTGATCTTTATTCCAGATGACAATTTAAAAATGCTTTTGAAGCCTGAATAAATAAAGTTTTGAAGTTACGTATACTTATTTTTGGGAGTTAGAGAAAATGATGAGGGTAAATTTTTACGATGCGCGCGCAGACCGTGACAAAAAACCTACACCCTGAAGTTAGTTAGTCAACGAAGAAGAAGTTAGCAACGCGAAGTCAGCTAGCCAATGAAGTATCCTATCCGCTTCCTACGTTCGTAATAAGTACATACAAACTTTTTTTGTTTATTTAATATACTCATACGTATATTTCCAAAACTAGATATCTGTAGTTTGATACATTGTATGTTACCAAACACAAAAGTTCTAACTTATACAAAGTATTATTTAAAAAATAAAATAATATATTCCATCGTAAAGTTCCATCTTCGAAAATATTTCGTCCCCTCAGTTTAATTAAAAAGGCTCGGCCGGTAATCTCAAGAGCCTAAGCGCGGAAATTGGTTCCACAAGTCCACGTTATTGGGAATTCTTAAATACTTTTGCTATAACTATATTTCATTTCACGGCTACCGACGTTGAATATGCATGCTGTAATGGGTTTTGGAAATTCCACAATTGGCCAAAGTTTCGTCTTCTGCCAATTTGTGGGTTCTGCGCACGTATTTCCAGACCTCGATACAGATTCTTATAATAATTTTAAATGGAAACCGTTAAGATTGGGACATTTTATTGAAATGTTTTAGAATTCATCTTTTATTGGAAATAAAAAAAAATAATTGTTTTTGTGTCGCAAAAGTTCGTGTAATTTTCTAGAAACACTGTTCATAAAAGCTGAAATCGGTTTTCGAAATTTAAAAATTGAATATCGCAACTATTTCCAAGTGCTAAATTGTAACAACTCTGCCCAAGTACAAACGACGATACTTATGCAAAAACTAGCCCAGACTCAAGAAGAGCACTTAACGTTAAAGAGCGCTATTAACAATGTTAAATTACCTCTATTTCACACTTTCCGAGACATTTAAAGATCTTGTACAAATGAGCACTGAAGTTTTATTTCTACTATTACTTATTTATGTGCGTTTTCCAGAATTGCTATTAACATTTTTTTTTCTACTAGGTCTACAAAAAAGCGTACGGCTCGCCTGATGGTAAGCGATTACCGTAGTATTTAGAGGCTTGCAACACTAGAAGCATCGCAAGCGCGTTGCCGACCTTACTCCCACTCAGCAGCCAGGAACTCTTATCACCCTCACTCGTCAGTTTTATACTTTTATTGGTGAGTTAATTTGACATAAGATAAATATTTATTGTTAGTATGTTTCGAAACAACTGTTTCAGGTGTATTGCATGCTGAAATAGCCTTTAAGTGTGGTGTATAGTGTAAGATATTCTATGCTTAAGTATGTACGAATGATAAAAACCACTGTATTTTGGTTGTTACCTAACCTACGTTGGCTTCCTAAATAAATAAATAAATAAAAACTAAATCAGTGCCAGCTGAGTCACCCAGTATTATTAAACTGTGGTCTTCTGTAAGCTTATAATATGTAAAGTTTTAATTTGTATAAAATGTTAATAAGGCTACTTTACATTTTACGTTTTCTCTAAGAGCAAATATACCCTTCAGCCTATATTTATTTTTAAAGTAAAACTTATTTACGCATGCTTGACTTGGAGTGTAAGCTGGTGAACGCGTGACGAGAGCGTTACGAAAAGTGTGATCGGGTATTTAGTGAAGATAGAAAGAGAAAGTGTTACGTTTCGTAAGTTTCACTTCAGTCGTGTGGTTTCTGCTAGTGTTCAATTAAATATTACATAAATAAGCAAATACTAAGAAAAATAATGCAGTAAATCAGCTCGTAAAGTTTCAAGTTCCACAGTTGGACAAAGATATTATGCATAAAAAAGGGCTTGAGATTTTCCCGCCACTCTTTTCCACTACACATAAAGATTGGCGAAGTATTTTCCTATTATATCTGGTGCCTAGGACCGATAGCATTATATGTTGCCAAAGAAGTTAAATATTTTTACTTTTTTTTTTATGTCACTAGGTCGGCAAACTAGCGTACGGCTCACCTGATGGTAAGCGATTACCGTAGCTTATAGACGCCTGCAACACCAGAAGCATCGCAAACGCGTTGCCGACCCAATTCCCAATCCCCCCAGGAGCTCTGGTCACCTTACTCACCAACAAGAAGACAATACTGCTTGAAAACAGTATTATTTTGCTGTGATCTTCTGTAAGGTCAAGACTCGAGGTACTACCCCAGTTGGGCTGCTCCATATTTTGAGCAGAAAATTCCTGCTGTGCCCTACCTAAGTTATTATATTAGTTTTTAGCAATTTTATACGATATTGTCTGCTACACATCCCGCAAATTACGAGCCAGACCTATTTTGGTACAACAAAACATTTCAACAATAGAATACATTTTTGTTTCCGAGACAAATGCTCCGAAACTATGGAACTGTCACCGCTAAAGGTTACACCTTTAAAACTACATAAAAGGTTGTGAGAGGTCGTAATTCGAAACATTTTTCAGCGAACTGAAAGGCCGGTCGTTGATGGACGGCGCGCGTCGCGTGATTGATGCACGTTCGTCCTTCTACTGACAAGTCCTGAACTAATAAACTGCGGGAACTGAAAATCGGTTATCGGTTTTTGTTTATCGATTTTTTTTGGGGGTCCGAAATTTTTAAGGCTCTTTTGAAGTACAATCTATCATGTTTTTGAGATGCTAGATTAGATGATGTTAATAGTATTATATTTGTTATCGTTGCGTAAATATTAGGAAAAAAAAGATTTTTTTTTAAAGATAAAGGTGGGTTTTTATATTGACTTTATGATATCTTCTGTTTTTACTTAAATTTCTCATAAAAATTTGGACAAAATGTTGAAAGGGGTGTCTTGTTAATGTGTAACATAACCACTGAAATTAAGCAAATCATTTTATTTATAGCTAGCTGCCGGACAGACTTTATTCTGTCAAAAATTAATAGTAAAAAAAATATTAATTTTTTAATTTTTTTGTATCAAATTTTATAATATTTTTTTATTAAAACCTTCCATGAGCCTTAAGGAACATACAAAAAAATTTGTCAAACCATTACTACACACTATTTTTATTTATCCATATGAATATTGTACACTTCCTATCCGTCACTATAGTATCGTGTCCTGTGCCCAAAAGTTATCTAGAAGAAATCGCTCCTTTGCGATAAGATCACCTTTGTACATCTTTTTTTTAGTCACTACTGTTTGTTTATATTTTGTGTATAATAAAGAATATATTATTATATTATTAATATTATCATTATATTATGATTATATTATTATTATTATTATTATCATTCTTGATTTATGCGCTTCGCAACATTCATTTTTATTTATATAGAAGAACATATACATAATATGAACATAGCTGTAAGTTTCGAATGTAACCAAACAAATGGACTGTGTTTTAAATAAATAAATATTATTTTTGGAGTTCACTCCTTAAAACTTGATATTCATATACCCCCCCCCCCCGTATGAAAAAAATATGACAGGTGAAATCTACTGAACGAATGACGTTACGTTTTTGTTATATTCGTTTATTTACCAATGGATATGGTAAAAGGTTAATTTATAAAGGTTATTTAATAATTTTTTCTTAGACTAGTAACCTTTTTTGTGTCTATTTAGACAGTCGACTGAGGGAGTAAACTCCAGTCGTGCGTCGTAGCTGACACACACACACTTTTTTTACCACGTCAGACTGATCAGAAAAGATATTCTTGTATGAAGAATAGTAACCACTTTAATTTATAGAAAAACGTGGGTTCTTTAATCCACGTGTAAACGTGTGGAGGCACGAGCGAAACATTCAAGTTCCCTCAAGATGCTTTCTTTCAACGCCCAAAATGAAATTTAATTTGCAGACAAACTCAGCACCAATTAAAAATTTAAGAGAATTCAGTCCGTATTAATCAGTTCAGCTATTTTGGCTCAGAATATTACCATCTATAAACAAATGATATCAGAGTAACATCAAACTTTTGGTGAGCTAGGGTAACGAGCGTTCGACTACGGTTACCGTAATCTAGAGACGCCCGCATCAAAAGCATTGCAACATCTCTATTGTGAGTACAGTGCGCCTTAAGAGGTCTCGCTACATTAATTATTGCAGAGACACAACGCACAAAAGTATTTATTATTTTGGGTGTGATCTTCTATAATATATATCCGACTGTGATCTGGTCTGTTTGTGGCTGTTACGCTGGCGGTTGCGGGTTTGATTCCCGTACATGATAAACATTTTTATTGGCCATACAAATATTTGCCGTGGTCTAGGTTTTTGTGCTATCCTGGTGGGTCTCCTTACCGTGCCTCGGAGAACACGTTAAGGCGTCGATACCGGTTGTTATCATGTACACCTTATAGCGGACGATACTCATATTACCCGCCAACCCGCATTGAAGCAGCGTGGTAGATTTAGCAGTGGGATATTAAAGGCTGAAGTGATCTTCTATAAAGTTGAGATAACCCAGTCTGGTTGTGTCTAGTCAATGAAGTTTTGGGGATTCGTTATTATTTATTTACATAAACACCAGCTACAAACAATAGGTAGACACAAAATTTCTTGGAACATGATTGTTGTAATGTTTAAGAAATGGAAGTAGAGCGGTATACTAGTATTATAAAGAGCTCAAAAATCGATTTGCTACACATTATGATGCAAATTTCACCCCGTTTATATTGGCAGCCATCAAGCTACGCGAAACTTTGGTAATTTTGCTCTATTGCCACGCAGTCTTTTTAATTCTAAAACTTAAACAACACTAAAGGTAAAAGGCACTAAAGAATATAGTCACCCCCTCTCTTCCCGTGGGTGTCGTAAGAGGCGATTAAGACTGTATAGGCTGTAATGATGAAACAACACTAATTAAATCTATATAATTAAAAAAATATATATATTAACATTTTGCACTCCTCTAAACTATAAGTGTGCAAAATTTCACAATCCTCCGTCCGCGTAAATTCCTTGAAAAGGGGTACAAAGTTTTTAAATAATAAATAAGAATAGATACAGTGCTCGGCATCAATATTATTTCATAACATTTTAGTGAGATTCCAATTTTATAATGATTATGAACTCACAACAGATAACAAATTCCATTATCTGTAAACAGCGGCATGTTTACTTTCATTTAATTATTTTTTTAATCTTATATATAAATATTATCGTATTTACGTTTTCTATTCCTAAGATATTAATATGGAAAGGTTTCACACTTTTGAAGTAAAAATAATAAAAAAACGCACGCTTGACTTGGGGAGTACAGCTTACTCCCTCTTAGCTCGTAAATGCGTGTCGAGAGCGTTACGAAAAGTGTGATCGAGCGGATGGAAGTTGAGAGGGAGATATAAGTTAGTGAAGATAGAAAAAGAGTTACGTTTCGTACATTACAGTGGGGGCAAAAGAGGGAGGTGTAAGCACAAGGAGCTACATAAGTTTTACTTCGGTCGTGTGGTCACGACACAGAAAGAAGAAGCACACTCGTTTTTTTTTAATGAGTAACTGTAAAGTTTCTTTCCAGTTCTTGTCAGCAGAATCTACATTCCGAAGCGGCGGTTGGTTCAATTTCAACTATAATTAATTTATCGTAACGAATACAATTTTAATTTGTATAATTGTGTTTGCTGACAAACGAAAAAAACCGACTTCAATTACATCGACAAGTAATACAACGTGGGTAGACAAAAAAATGGTCAAGTAAATACGCATTATCAAAGATTACTCCAAAAGTTTTAATTAGATCTCGATGAAATTTAAATGTGACCACATCATAGACATCGGCTTTCGATTAAATTAAAAATCATCAAAATCGGTGCACCCAGTAAAAAGTTGTGCGGATTTTCAAGGGTTTCCCTCGATTTTACTGGGATCCCATCATCAGATCCTGGTTTCCTTATCATGGTACCATACTTGGGATATCTCCTTTCTAACAAAAAAAAAGAATTATCAAAATCGGTTCAATAACGACGAAGTTATCCCCGAACATGCATTAATATATATATATATATATATATATATATATATATATATATATATATATATATATATATATATATATTGTACGGTACGTGTACGGAATTGAGTAACCTCCTCCTTTTTTGAAGTCGGTTAAAAAATGACAATTCTAAAGTAATTTAACGGGCAACTTGAACGAACTAGTTTTTAATTTTTAATTCAAAATTTTTTGTTATAATTATGTATCAATAGTATTTTCATTGTTCACCTTAAAACAGTTAGATCACATTAAGACGTATTCACACTGAATCTTCATTCAATCTCCTACTCAAATAGCAGTAAAGCAAGCAGATCTTATATTTTATTCGACATCATAAATTCCCCAACTGTAGGCCGTAAAATGTTTATTGGCGCTTTAAGACGAAGTTTCGTTGACATTTGCATGTCTCTATTAGTTAGAAAGTTAACAAGCGATTTAAAACTTTATTTCTTAAGCAGCAGCAATTAATATCGCTAAATTGTTTATTATTGTTTTGATTACATTCAAGTTTCTCGTAATAGTTTAAAGAGCGGTTTAATGAGCAAAGTTTTGGAATCAATTAGTTCCTTTGAATGCTTGTTTGTATTTTTAATGGTTTTTATACCAAATAATGTACCGAATTGTTTTTCATACATAACTTTTAAGGTTTGGCTTAAGTAATTTTTTAATCAGGTTACTGTACTATTATTAGAACTATCCTGTCCTGTGATGAGCGATGTTAGTCGAGTTATACTATTTTTATGATTTTAACATGGCCCACTATTGGGGAAAATAACGATTTTTTAGCTTTTACGCTTTAGTTACGGAAATACTTTAAAAGTTTAAAAAAATAGGCTTTTTATAAAATTTTGCGAAAATGGATATTTGTCAAGTTATACCCCATTGTTAGTAGAGAATCAGTGAAAGCATTCGACACTATTTTTCGTGCGATTTCATTGAATTTCACAATTATTTTTCAGTACATTTTTCGTGAATACTGATGTAACTAGAGCTTATATCCTTATGAACCTGAAATTTTCGTAAAGTGGTAAAATGTAGGTAAACTACGTGAATAGGAAAATTATATAAAAAAATTAAGGCTAAAGGGTTATAACTTATGTACTGTGTGGCTACGGTACTAAAGAATATAGCCACCGCTCTCTTCCCGTTGTAGCATATATTTTTATTAGCACGTAGTTTCGTTCCTGCTGATGTATAATAGCACAGTTATGCACTAGCGTTGCTATTTACTTTTTCTAGGCGACTGATTTAATTTTTTGGAATACCCTCGTATCGTATTACGTTGCGGTTCACCTTAGGGGGTAGTTGTGTCGCGACGCGCGGGGTTTGCTAGGGTATATAAGCCTCAGGGCGAGTGTTTGCGGCACTTTTTTGCTCTTTTCTTTTTTGGGTTGGATTCTCTCGCCGTCTTAAGATCTGAGTGCAATTTATTGTGGGTGAGTCATTGTAGTTTCTTATGGTATAAGCTTTGCTTTAGTGTAAGTTGATTTTGTGAGTTTTTGAAAAAGAAGATTAAGATTCTGTAGGATTTTTTTTTTACTCTCTCTCTTGTGTCTCGTGTTAGGAGTTGTGGGTGTCTCTCTAACCCAACGAACAATTTTTTAACACGTAGCACTGGCGCCCAACGTAAATTCTCTAATATTTAAAATTATTTGTTTGTCGGTGAATTATTTTGGTTATTTTATTTTGTAGGGTATCGCATTGGCACTCAATTTTTTTTTTTCTTTTTCTTATTCCTAGCAAGTGTTTTCTCTGGGTATGGAAAGGGTCTTCTTGTCCTTGTGTCTTTGTGTGTTTTGTGTTTTGTGAATTGTGTTAAATTATTACTTTTCATTTTTAGTAATTAAATTTGATTACTGTTTCGTTTAGGTTGTGTATTTATATTAGTATGTTTAAAATTTAAAGTTAATATTTAAAAGTTTTTATTTGAATTTAAAAGATTTGTACGAACGTAGTCACGGTTTTTGCATTGTTAATCGTTCCTTGATAAAAAATTTCAGTTACCTACTTTTTGTATTAATTATTTCTTGTTCAATAATTTTTGCCGTAACTAAATTTTTTTGACTACCCTCTATTAACGAATATTTTTGCTTACTTTGTACTTCTTTGTTACATTTTAACATTAATTTAAATCGAACTTTCTTTTGTACTTTTTGTTTCGTTTAAATTTTATTATTGTGCTACGATGACTCACTTAATAAAATTCGTATCCCTGCCTAAGGCTGAGTTAGAATATGAGGTGGTTGTTCGGAATGAGGAGCCAGCTGCCACGGTTTTAGCTTTACGTAAACAAATATTACAATTATCGGAATTGTTACCGTCAGAGGAGATTTTGGTCAGTCCGTTGGATATTATAACCGATTTGGCAGGTATTAGTGACACTTTGATAAAAGTGAAATCAATTATTAATATATTTTAGTTATAATTAATTTTAGTTTTCGGTTAGTGTCGTGTGGTTCGCATTATTTGGACTCTGATAGTGAAGGATTAGTAGAAGAGAGAGTTAAAATAATTTGCTGCCGGTATGGATGAAGTCTTTTTTAATAATGACGAACCGTCTCGAACAAAGTAATATAAAATATAAAATAAAAAATGACGGTGAATTAACAATTGTCAAACGCATACAAAATTACAAAATTGAGTTTGCTTCTAAAAACTGATAGGCGCTCCAACATGCCCCCGGGCGTTGAAAGGAACTTTCAACTCGAACTTATGACTGGTAACGGGCAGATTCTGTTAAAGGCTCTTCTCACTATTCCCGTTGATGTTTGTATGTCAGCAACACGAACGACTCCATCGGTCCCCGGATGGACGGCAACAATTCGTCCCAATTTCCATTTCAGTGGAGGGAGGTTTTCTTCCTTTATCACTACTAAGGAATTCAGCTGTAAATCGTCCTTACGTGAATGCCATTTAGTGCGTTGTTGTAATTCAGAAACGTACTCTTTACTCCATCTCGCCCAGAAATGTTGGCGGAGTTGCTCGATTCTTTGAAAACGAGTTAAATGATTTATGGAGTGATCTTGATATTTTGGCTGTGATATGGAAGTAAGAGGGCGACCGATGAGAAAATGGCCTGGAGTCAGCGGCATGTAGTCAGCAGGATCTGAAGACAGCGGTGTTAGTGGACGAGAGTTTAATATGGCTTCAATTTGAATTAAAATGGTGTTAAATTGCTCGTACGTCAAATTACAATTTCCCAACACTCGCTGAAGATGATACTTTGTTGACTTAACACCCGCCTCCCAGAGACCACCAAAATGAGGAGTATACGCGGGAATGAAATGGAACTTTATTCCATCATTGGCCATACTTTCACCCAAGTAATCGCTATTAGTTTTTAAAAATTTCGAAAGCTCATTGTACGCACCAACAAATGAGGTACCGTTATCAGAAAAAATATCAGTCGGTTTTCCTCTTCGCGAAATAAATCTATATAAGGCTAGTAAAAAGCTTTTACATGTTAAATCACCTACAAGCTCTAAATGTATAGCCTTGGTGGTGAAGCAAATAAAAATTGCTATATACACCTTCACCAACCTACATCCGCGACCTTGGCGACTAGCGCACGTCATCGGGCCGGCGTAATCTACGCCGGTTGTCTCAAAGGGATGACCACCTGGAAGGACGCGCTCCCGTGGCAAGTTACCCATTAAAGGAGTAACAACCCTACCTTTCATTCGATGACAGCGCACACATTTATGATAACAAGCCTTCGCTAAATTGCGACCTCCTATAGGCCAATAGTTTTCCCTAATTGAAGCTAACAATAACTGAGGGCCAGCGTGCATCAATCTTCTATGCTCATAATCAAATAATATTTTCGTAAAATGATGAGTGGACTGTAATAACAATGGGTGTTTTTTATCATAAAGAAAATTAGAATTCTCAAGACGTCCCCCAACACGCATTAAATTATTTTCGTCTAAATAAACATTAAACTTTAAGAGAGAACTACTTTTAGGTAAACTTTGTTCTTTAATCAATAAACTATATTCTGGAAAAGATTCTTTTTGACATTTCAAAATAATTAAATTTAATGCATCCTTCAATTCATCGTCAGATAAAAACTTATTAACTGGTAATTGTTTTTTGCAACACCTAACAAACCGCATTACATAGGCTACGGAACGAACAAGACGTAAATAGTTAGAAAAACGATTAAACTGAATTAATCCATTATGTTATGTACTGTTGTCAATGACAGCGCTTAACGACACGTCAGGTCGAGTTTCCGGTAGAAGCTCAGAATGTCTGACTTGAGAAGGCCAACGAGACGAATCCTCCATCAAAAATTCGGGACCAGACCACCACACATCATGTTTGTGCAAAGTACTAATATCGATACCACGAGATATCAAGTCAGCTGGATTCATGCAGGTTGGAACGTGTCTCCAGATACAAGTGTCTGTTTTTTCTAAAATATCAGCAACGCGGTTGCGCACAAATGGCTGAAGCTTACAAGGCAACATCTGTAACCAACCCAGCACTATGGTCGAATCAGTCCAGCAAAAGACACGACTTATCTTTGCCCGAAGTGAGCCTACGACCTTGTCATATAAACGGGCTCCCACCAAAGCTCCACACAATTCCAATCGTGGTATTGTCATAGGTTTTATCGGTGCTACTCGACTTTTAGCCGTTAACAAACGAACCATGCAGTTGCCTTTATCATTTAAGGAGCGAACATAGACGCACGCTCCATACGCCCGCTCAGATGCATCTGTAAAAATATGAAGCTCTAATTCTTTGTATGAATCACAGACTACAATACGAGGAATGCGGAAATTATTTAAAAGATGCAAATCTTTGACAATGTGTTGCCTATGCATACTAATTTTAGGCGGTAATGTGTCATCCCAACTTGTCTAACCACATTTGTTGCAATAGCATTTTTATGTTAATGACGCATGGAGACAACAGCCCTAAAGGATCAAAGATGCGAGCTATAATTGAAAGTAGATCACGTTACGTATTACCACGAGATGTCATCGATGAGTCTATAGAAAATGAAAACTCATCAGAATTGGCATACCAGCTTAGGCCTAGTAACTTATTGGCCTCATTAGATCCAATATTTAAGTTACATGATGATTCAGCAGAATCTGATACTAGGCTTGGTTCATTTGACATTCATTTTTTCAATGGCATACATGCTGACAAGAATGCTTTGGTGACTTCATGCAACGCCGTGATGTCCGCATCAATGAACGTGATGAATCGGCTCTAATTTGGTCCATAATACCAACAGATGAAGGACTAATTTTGGCTAAATTGCAACATGTATTTTTAGAAAATAATGTAACATGCTTGTTACTGATAGTACCAGAGACTATCCAGCCTAATTTGGTTTCACAGAGCACAGGCTTTCCATCACCTAATTTTATTTTGTGTGACCCTAACAAGTCCCAGAATAGGTCAGCGCCTATTAGGATGTCTACATCAGAGGGCTTATAAAACGTAGGGTCAGCTAGACATATCTCAGAGGGAATATTTAAATTAGTTAAGTTTAACTGAGAACTTGGCACTTGAGTAGTAATTGATGGTAAAACAAAACAATAAACGTCAGTAGAAAAACTGTTATCTAATGATGTCATGGAAACATGACAAGTTTTACCTACGTGAGAGCTCACGTTATTTATGCCTAAGATTGACCTATTTATCTGACTAGTTGGTAAATTTAATCTTTTACACAACCTATTAGTCATAAAACTCGAAGTACTGCCACTGTCAAGAACGGCGCGAACGGTATGCACACGATTATTACGATCATACAGATTTAATAAAGCGGTTGATAACAGAACTTCACGCTCTTTAAGATTACCACAAAATGTGACGTGAGCTGATAAGGCTACATTATTTGTGTCGCTCGTAGTACATGGTGATGTTGATGATGACGGGTTATCGGTCACGCTACTAAAATTATTGTCGTTGCGATTATTCAACATATTCTTAAAGTTCGAAACATGAATGAGCGTATTATGCTTACGTTTACATAACTTACAACCCGATTTTTTACAGCGGTTAGCAAAATGACCCTTATGAAAACAGTTATAACACACCTTATAATCTGGCAATAATTTAAAACGATCATTGTTACTCAACGAAAGAAACTGTGGACAAGTATTTAGATTATGGTCACCTTTACATTTAGGGCAAGTTCTCGTAACAACATCTGTGCCGGAATTGATTGGACTTTGAGCCACCATAGACTTCAACTTAGGACCCTTTACAAATGAATTAGATACATTGCTTCGCGACAGTTCTATTGTTTCAATTAAATCAGCGCGGTTACGCATAAACCTAATGAAATCCTTAAATTTTATAGAATAGTCTTTATCTTCACGTCCCTTAAATTCCTCCCATTCACGAAATGTTTTTTGATCTAACTTGCGTGTAACAATGTAAATTAAAAGTGTGTCCCAGTGCTTCACCGGTTCACCAAGCGACTCTAACGCTCGCAAGTTTTTATTTAATTGATCAATGAGACGTTTCAAAGTTAACGATGATTCCTTTACAATCGGTTCAACATTAAACAAAGCGGAGATGTGATTTTGAATTAACAACCGTTTATTGTCAAACCTATCGCACAATAACTGCCAAGCCACCGAGTAGTTACTCGCTGAGAATTCGATGGATTGAATTACCACAGCAGCAGATCCCTCCAGGGAAGCGCGTAAATAATGAAATTTATTAACGTCATCTATTTCATCGTTAGAATGAATGAGGCTAGTGAAGGTGTCGTGAAACTCCAACCAAGTTTCGTAAGAACCGTTAAATTTGGGCAATTGTATAGTGGGTAGTTTAACAAATTTATGATTACTAGCACGAGTACTTCTATTACTACTAATCGAATTATTGTCGTTATTAAACTTAGTTAACAGATTCTGAGCCATTGCTAAATATTTATAATATTGTGACTCAAACTCGGATCGCTCAGAGAACTGTGCGCGAGCATCTTCGACGATGCATTCTAAACGCGTCTGTACCTCATCATATTGTTCGTACAAAGATTCAATCTTACCCAGTCGTAATTTTATCTCAGTTGCATCAAACTCGTTTAATGTTTTAATATTGAGAGCTTCGAGATAATTAATGAAAGCAGTTAATCGGCCTTTAAAGCTCCCTCGCTTTTTTATTAGTTCTCGTTCCTCTGACATTCTGGGAGTCGAGTGCAGTCAACCTGGAATTTGTACAGTAATAAGGTTAAACAAAATTTTAAAACAATAATGATGATTAACAGAAATCTAATGCAAGATGATTAATAGAAATTTAAAATTGCAGAATCTAAAGTAACTGTGACTAGTATAAATTATAATTAAGTCGGTATAAAATCTACGCTAAAAACAATTAAAATTATTTAAGTAAACTGATAACAACTTTATATTCGACAAAAAAAAACCAATAAATACCCACTTTCACTAATCTACAATTTAATACGAAAGTAACAAAAATAATCAAGCTTTATTTGTAATTATTTTGAGAATTTAGTAACAACAAGAAAAAAGTATCTTATTATAAAGGGAATACAATTTTAACAGTACCAATCAATCAATTCAACAACTTAACGCAGCGCAAAATATAAATGTGGGTAACCAAATAATTTTATTAGCAGTACCCAACGTAAAGTATAAAATTATTATATTATTGTTTCAAATACCTGTGCAAAACTATTTAATTATTAAATAATAATAAATATTGTTCTATAAATCAAGCTAACCTAAAATAATGTAAGCACTAAACTTACTGTACCTTAAAACTAGGCACGTTAACTTGAATGGAATAACTTGTTATACAATATAATAATAGTTAAAAATAATGTAAGCATTAATTCTTACTGTACCTAATAAATATAAAAAAATAAAAGGTACGTTTTAACTTTATTGCTAACAAATCTTAAAATGCTACAGGTCTACAATAAATGATACAACTAACACTATATTCTAAAATAATAATTATAGTAACTCACCTTATAAAATTAAGCTAATTATGTTACCTGAGTGTTGGGTTAAGATATTATGACTAGTAAATTTAAATTAAGTTCAATATTAACACCATTGAAAATCCTCTTCATCCAAATTACACGATTGCAAATCTTTCTTCTTTTAAAATATAAATCCTCTAATATAATAGCTGATTCTTCTTTAAATAATATCCGGTTCGAAGTTCGACCACATGAAGGATTAGTAGAAGAGAGAGTTAAAATAATTTGCTGCCGGTATGGATGAAGTCTTTTTTAATAATGACGAACCGTCTCGAACAAAGTAATATAAAATATAAAATAAAAAATGACGGTGAATTAACAATTGTCAAACGCATACAAAATTACAAAATTGAGTTTGCTTCTAAAAACTGATAGGCGCTCCAACAGATAGTATAGAAAATATGATTTTTACTCCTCGTGACTGTTATGCGGAGAACTTAGGTCGGTTGGCGAGTATTTTCGATAAAGTTCAATTTCGGTTGTATGCCGCTCATTTAAAAAATACTTCAAGTTATAATTTGCGTCGTAGGACTGCGGAATTTAATGTTGGTGATCTTGTTTATAAGAAAACTTACTTCTTGAGTGATAAAGATAAATACTTTTCTAAGAAATTAGCGCCTAAATTTATCAAATGTCGAATTGTTGGTAAAAGGTCTCCTCTTGTATACGTATTACAGGATATGAATGGTAAAGATCTTGGGGTTTGGCATTTTAAAGATTTGAAGTTAACAGGAAGTTCTGGTAGTAAGGGTAATTGATATTTGTTTTCTTTTTGTTTTAAATCTATATTACGTATTCCATTTTTGAGACGGGTGATGATCTCATTTTTTTATTTTTTTTGTGTGCTTATACAAGTACATGACTTATGATAGTTGTGTGTTGGGTACATCTCTAATGTACTTTTGGTGTTTATTTTTGTTGAGTTATTCCACTGAGCAATAACTTAATTTGTGTGTGTTGGGTGCATCTCTAACGTATCTACCCACTCATATTATTTTGTTTAAAGCCTACGCCATAAGTTGTTGTTGTTGTGTTACAACTTAATTCTGGAACGGGTGGCGATTCCACATATTATTTTATTCTATTGAATATATATTCGATTCTAATTGTGTTATGCACATTCTAAAGCCTACATCGGGAATACGGTATTAAATATGGATTAAAAAGAAAAAAAAATTGTTAAATTAAAAATTTTAAGTAGCTGCTGAGTGGTGCTCATTTATAGACCGTCACTCTGAGTGTCAGGGCGTTAATTGTCTAGGTCGGTTAACGCACATTGATAGTTGAATTTCAGGATGTTGTATGTTAGTGACGTATGATTGGGTCGTAAGACAGTGTTGCAGTGAATTCAAAATTATATGTGGTGTTTTTGTAATTCGATTATCTCTTATGATTAATCTATCAAAAAAATTTTTTTTCTCTTAGTATGGAGTTAAATTTTATAATCCCTTCCTGAGCTTACCAGATTCTCTCCTTACATTAGTTTTTTTTAGAATTTTGCCAGAGATGCAAAATTCTTCTCTGTCGGGGGGGGTATTGTAGCATATATTTTTATTAGCACGTAGTTTCGTTCCTGCTGATGTATAATAGCACAGTTATGCACTAGCGTTGCTATTTACTTTTTCTAGGCGACTGATTTAATTTTTTGGAATACTCTCGTATCGTATTACGTTGCGGTTCACCTTAGGGGGTAGTTGTGTCGCGACGCGCGGGGTTTGCTAGGGTATATAAGCCTCAGGGCGAGTGTTTGCGGCACTTTTTTGCTCTTTTCTTTTTTGGGTTGGATTCTCTCGCCGTCTTAAGATCTGAGTGCAATTTATTGTGGGTGAGTCATTGTAGTTTCTTATGGTATAAGCTTTGCTTTAGTGTAAGTTGATTTTGTGAGTTTTTGAAAAAGAAGATTAAGATTCTGTAGGATTTTTTTTTTACTCTCTCTCTTGTGTCTCGTGTTAGGAGTTGTGGGTGTCTCTCTAACCCAACGAACAATTTTTTAACACGTAGCACCGTGGGTGTCGTAAAAGGCGACTAAGGGATAACACAGTTCCGCTACCACCTTGGAACTTAAAGAGCCAACCGGTGGCGGGATAACCATCCAATTGCTGGTTTTGAAGTACACAGGCCAAAGACGGGCAGCAGCGTCTTCGGTGCGACAAAGTCAGCCCTGCGGTCACCAACCTGCCTGCCCATCGTGGTGACTATGGGCAAAACACATGAATTCACGTTATTTTTGGCGTAAACTTGTGGAGGCCTATGTCCAGCAGTGGACTATATAGGCTGTAATGATGATGTTATAGCTTTATCTTTTTTTCGAGGAACATTTCTTGAGAAAAATACTTTAGATTTTACACAAAGACAAGTTATAGGTACAAAGTAACTGCACAAGTATGACTTATAATATAATTTAAGAACTAAATATTGTGAAAAAAGATACAAACAAAAAAAAATTTCGTAAACTACCTTTGAAATTAAATGTTTACCATAAAAATTTAAATGTATATTGAAAGTAAATCTTTAACTCTACAAAATAAGATACTCCAATTGAACCTAGCGGACTTCGTTTACCCACAAGGACTGCACCTAGAACAAGACAAATGTTTCTATGTTCTAGACAAACACCTAGACCACGGCAACAACACAAATGTTTGTCATGTCATCGAACCCGCAACCGCCAGCGCAACAGCCAAAAACCAGTGCTGTGACCGTTGCGCCAAGGCGTCGTCACTATAATATATTGTAAGGCCATAAAACCGATCCGAACCCAAACAGAAACTTCAAAAATAGCAAAAAAAAAAACATTAAGTTGGTTCACACTTTTGAAAAGGAATGTGAAAGAAATTACAACTTAGGAAATTGTGCTGAATTGAAGCATAAAGAAATTAAATGTAATGTAGATATTACTGTAAACTACACCATATAATAACTGTAAGTAACACGGAATAGAAAAAAAAAAGCTATTATAGATATAGAAACTAAATAATTATGTTTGCTTGCAAATGATAGTAAAAACTGGCTTCTATTACATCGACCTGTAATACAACGTAGATAAGACGAAGAAATAGTTAATTAAATACGCGTTATTACAAATAACTTAAAATTTACTTGTCAGATCTCGAACAAATTTAAATGTGACCACATGACAAGCACCACATCCATTCATTATCATATATCCAGTATCTTTCATGAATGAAATTTCAAATTATGCACTAATGCACACATGGATGAAATTACAAATTATGCACTCTATTAAGGCTTGTTTAATACTGTTGGTATCTGTGCGTAGCTGTCAAGATATAGATAAAATATAGCAAAAATGTTTTCTATAATCGATATGGTTCTCCAAATATTTTCAAAAGATATTCGAAATTCAAAATTACCTTCCACAATACTGCAGTTTTTTTTTAATTTCTACAATATATTTACCTGAGTTTATTTAATTATAGACATATAATTCGATTATTTTAAATTCAAAACAGCTAATAAAAGAGCATTCGAGAATCGTGACGAAATCGTAACGACATCGCTGACACGTCATATCCTCGACGTGCTTGCAATAATCGCCGGAAGTCGAACCCGTATTTTATTTCTCTTTTCTTTGCTGTACAGCGAAATTGACGATCGCTGGTAGTGCTGTGGTAAGTAGTACAAAGCATTTTAAGGTTATATAAAAGGGGAGGAAATTGTTAGTTTATTGTGTTGTTTATAACAAAGACCAGACATTTTTTTCCTAAATAAGTAAATAAATATCTTATAACAAATATAATACCCATATAAAATATCTATAGAAATAATACCTACATAAATAGATACAAATATTACATCCAGACTTGGCGGGAATCGAACCCGTAATCCCCGGAGTAGAAAGCAGAGCACCACTACAAACTTCGCCAACTGGCTAATCAATGTGTATCTTTTTTATATCGTTATATGTAAATGCATTTTTGATTTGCTTGCAACAGAGTAATATGAAACTTAATAAAGCTGTCACAAGTTTATTTCATTACGTCACTCTAACTCGTCACGTCCGTTGCAAATAGTGTCACATTCGAATGATGTCATGTTAAACTATATTTGTATACAACGAAGTACTTAAAAAAATAAAAAAAATATTCTAGTTTATTTTCCAATGTATTGTCTCAGTTACCTATTATCACGCTACACAGATAACGGTCATGTTCTCTACAAATTTTGGTAATATTAAAAAATATTTTTATATAATAAACTATATACAATATAACGACAAACTATTACTATATACAATATAAACAATAGCATATAGTGATAAAAGTCAAGCTATGAAGGTTGTAAAGGCTATTTCGATATTGTTGTTGTCTAGTATATAGTCTCAGTTACTTACTATCACGCAACATAGACGATTCGTCACGTCCGTTGCAAATTGTTACACATTCAAGCGACCGCAGCCGCGCACGTGCTCTGCACATACTTACATGAGCATATCATGTTTTATATACGATTCAGCCTGTAACATCCCACTGCTGGGCATGTGCATCTTTCTCCATATAGGAAAAGGATACAGCTTAATCCACCACGCTGCTCCAATGCGGATTGGCGGATATATTCCCTACTATGAGTAATTGTTATCGGCCTTATATAATTATGACAACAACCGGTGACGATAGCTGAATGTGCTCTCCGCGGTGCGGTGGGGAGACCTGCAACGACAGATACGCAGACCGGAAAAGAAATATTTGCACAAACACAAATATCTATCCCGAGCGTGAATCGAACCTGCAAACCGCTGATGTTTAGGCGCCTACATGGGACACGCACCACTACACCAGAGCGGTTACAAACTTTTCTTTATAATTTTACAAGCTGACTCGACAAACGTTGTCTTGCCGCTAAACGCTATTTAAAAATAAGGGTTGGTGGTAGAAGGGTGAAAATTTAGAATTGTATGTATTTTTTAACGCCAAATCATAATAAAATAAAAAATAAATAATTTATCTAAAATAAAATAAAAAATTTTTGGGGTGGACTACCCTTAACATTTAGGGGAATGAGAAATAAATGTTGTTCGATTCTCAGACCTACCCAACATGCACACAAAATTTCATGAGAATCGGTCAAGCCGTTTCGGAGGAGTTTAACTATAAACACCGCGACACGAGAATTTTATATATGGTAAAACCGGGACAGATGCCGCAGTGGGATAGATGCCTCATGTTCTAAAAACCTAACATCCCGAACTCACAAATAAAAATTAATCGCATAAGTAGGAGTCAAAGTCACCCCGTCCCTCAGATATTCACAGATATTCGTGTGGCAAGGACGCGTTTGGATCGTGTGTGTAATTTTCTCCGTGGCGAAATTTACAAACACGTCAAAGTTTTAAAGGTTAGTATTTAAGGTTGTATAATTTTATAAATAGTAATAAATTCCGTTATATTTTTTATTACGTCTATATACTGGGTCATTGAGTCTGCATATAGTTGTAAATAGATGCTATTTTGTTTATAATTTATTTAAAAAATACGTAGGCATCTATCCCAATCACAAAGGATAGTTGCCCTGATTTTTTGAGGTATAAGTGCCCTTAGGGGGGGTCATCTATCCCTTCATTCACCATATACAGAGTAAGTTTATATGTATAATTTTTTTTTTGTGTCTCTTATATTTTTTGTGTACTTACGTATATTTATGTTTGGATGTTTTACTGATTCTAGCAGAACTATGCCACGAAAATATAAAAGAAAGGAAGAAATGCGAGCTCGAGTATGTTCTTGGACTATAGAAAACCTACAGTCAGCTTTCGATGAGAAAGTATGATTGTGCAATGTGCATGTTGACACTTGATATGAATATTTTAGACCAACAATTAAGAATTTATACTTTTGTTGAATAAATGCTTGTAAAATTTAATTAAATATATATATATATATATATATATATATATATATATATATCATGTTGAAACTTAAGAATTTATATTTTAGCTAAACAAAAGCTCTAAAAATTTAATTAGGTATAGTAATCTGTGTGATATAAAAATTATATTCCAATTATAACAATTGAAAGATATAAAAAAACACAAATGTTTTTTCATTGCTATGGCCCATGTTTCTTGGAGACAATCGATGTTTTAGGAGTAGAACTAACCTAACCTAACATTTGGTTTGGGTTTTTCGTTTACACGGTTTAAAGGGCATATATCCTACTCACTATTTTCATGGTGGGGACAACTATCCATATAGGTAGGCATCTATCCTCAAAAAAAAAGGGTTCACGAAAAGCTAATTTCTGCTTAATCTGCATTGGCTAGGTTGAAAAAAAATAGTCATAATTCAACATAAAGGATTGAGCTAGCTACATTAATAAAAATTATTCGTATAAAAATCATATTTTTAAAATTAGGTGGCTATTTCAAAAAGTGAGGCATCTATCCCGGTTTTACCCTATTAGACTAGCTGACCTGGCAAACTTCGTATCGCCTTATTTTTTTTCTTAAATATAATAATTACATATATCAAAACAAAATATAAAGTTAAAAAATGGCTAGATTTTTTTTTCCATACGGAACGATATTTATTATACCTATAGAACCTCCCATTAGTAGAACCGCAGTTAGGAGTCGAGCATCTTATATATCGTGAGTGAGGAAATTTCAATAATAAAATAAGTTTATATCAACCTATAAATATATATAAATATATACACGGTCACCAACCCGCCTGGCCAGCGTGGTGACTATGGGCAAAACACACGAGTTCACGCCATTTTTGGCGCGAGCTTGTGAAAACCTATGTCCAGCAGTGGACTGCATTAGGCTGAAATGATGATGGTGATAAATATAAATAAATCAATCTAAGAAATTAGAAGTCTGTTCATAAGATTTTGCTGTACACGTTTCTGTGAAATCCTGGTCCCTAGACTAGGATAACTCGAGACATACGTACCAGTGCCCTGACAAACAGTGATTCATAATATTATATACATTGTCAATGTAATAAATAAAACTGGCAGTTATCTAGCTTTATTATTTTTATAAAAAATAACACGTGTTCCATCATCATTATCATTATTTTACTATTATACATAAGGTCACAGATTATTGTGATGTAATAATTGTGGTACAGTATGCTGATAGCTATTTTAAGAATGGAATTTTTTTAAATAAAAATTGTAAATGGACATGTTCGGTTTCTATAAAATAATTTATTATTCAGCTGTATTTAAATTTGATTTTGGAATGTTTAGAAACAGCGCTAATGGAAACCAAAAACTCTTTTGAAAAACTTCGTTTGGAATCGATAGACTACACGAAAAACAATGAAACTTTAAAGAATTTTTTTTAACTAGGTCGGTAATTTACTATTAATTTTAATTGTTTCATAAAAAAATACAATTTATCCCGGAAGACTGAATCAAACACTTAGTTATTATTATTTTTTTTGACAAAGAATTAAATTTTCGTACGGATTATGATTTTATCACCCAAAAATCTACTAGTTTACTTGGATTAATTCTAAAAGTGTCTAAACCTTTTAAAAAGACGTTATCTTATTTAGCTTTGTATCATGCTCTCGTGAGAAGCATATTGGAGTACAACACCGTGATCTGGTCGCCAAATTACTCCGTTCATATCAATCGCACAGAAGGAATACAAAAGCGTTTTCTTGAATCGGTCTGCTTTCACCTCAACCTGCACCGCGACCTCAACACTTACAAAGAAAGAATGAAAAGGTTTCAAATAATATCTCTAGCCTATCATTGACTCACCATACTTGCTGTCTCAACTTAACTTTAACATAAACTGCCGTATTAGAAGGCCTAAAGTGTTCTCTCTTGACGTTTATCGTAATAACACCTCTTATTATAATCCTTTATCTCGTATGTGTCGCCAGTACAACCAGCTTGTCAGTACGTGTATCGATATAGACAACTATCACTGTTCTCTCGCTTCTTTTAAAACCACACTTTTAATACATGTTACTGGTTAATCAATTTTAGTTTTTAAGTTTCAATGTATATATGTTTATTCCAATCCATCCACTTCTGTTCTGCTTAGTGTCTTACTTTGCTGTATGTCCTGCACATAAAGGGTTTCAACCTAGACATTATGGTATTTATGAACTATTTCTGTATCTTTTAATGGCTGTAACCTGTTCTGTATGTAATTAAGTAAATAAATCAAGGCTACGGCTCATCATCTAATGGTAAACGATGTAAGCGATTACAAAATATATTTCATATAAAAAACGTTGTATCGGCAACACCTTTGGAGCGTGTATCTTTATTTTTTTCATATTTTAAATATTTTTGAAGCATTAAAAACACATTAGCGTGAGAAATTATTATGATCAAATCTTTTGTTTAAAGTAACCTTTATCGATAATAATGTTGAAGTATCGTACATTTGAAGTATTTTCCGCGCGTTATTATTACAGTTATTAATTCGTAACTATGATTGCATTTATTACTAAAGAAAAATAAAATTTTAATATCAATTTTCTGTAGAACATGGGATCGAGTGTCGAATGTATGTAAAACAAGGGACTATAGTAGGAGTAAAAGTGGCAATAGTAGTGGTGATCAGTGTTTACGCAGAAAACTTACGAGACAGGAGGTAATCCGGTATAGACACTTCTAATGCCGCCAACATCTACCCACAAACCTTAGTCTTATAATTAAGACATTCGTAGATAATCTCGAAATATCGAGCACTGGAAAATAAAAATAAAAATGGTAAATATACCATTTTAAATAATTTTAGTAAAATAAAAATTACTCGTTAGATCTCAATATCAAATTTTGATGGGACCTCAAACGCAAAAATTCCAAAATATTATTATTTGACTCGTTAGTTGGCAGCATTGTGGAATATTGCAGTGTGGTCTAGCGTCCTCATTACTGTGTGTTTGTTTACATTTGGAGCGAAAACAATTACAATTTGTGCATCATTGTGGCATCTTGGGTTTTTCAAAATAATAACAAAGAAAGTAACTTCTAACAGAAATATTTTATTATAGCAGCAGCTTTAGTATTTTAGTCTGCTCATATTAGAAAAACGTAGAGAACTAATATATGAAATGTTTGACTACCAAATTTTTAATAACAAATTGACTTTCCACATTTATTGGTAAGTTTCTAGATTACGGGTCGTTGGTTTATGGGGTTTTGGGGGTCGGGGGAGGAGGGGAGTTGATTACCAGCTGGTATCACTCCCACCCTGCGGAACCCCATGGTTATGGAGATCCATGGTTGAAGTTTTGAGGTTAGAATAATGCTACTATTTAGAGCTATTACAATACCCTCGATCTCGCGTCTGACTCCATCTTAGCTCCGGCGCTGCGGGAAGTGCAATCATGCTCCGTTCCGCAGCTTTCACACGTTATTTTCGAACAGGAGTACGTAAAAAACGATTTCGACTGCAAGATCAACAAACGATATAACTAACGATTAACGAGTGACAGATAGACGCTTTCAAACAAAATTATATATTTATATATTTTATAATAATAAATAAATAAATAAAATGTATATACAGAAAAAGGTGGTCAGACCGATTAATTACAATTTAAGGCGTAACGTAACACAAGAAAATTATTAGTTAACGGGGAGGGGGACGAACTTCTGTAGAAATGAACTCGTGTGTTAGAGGGAGAAACTCAGAGCAGTTCCTAGGACTTGCAACCTAGGTGTAGGTTTAAAGAGGCCCTCTTTGACGTACATCAACGCTCATCTATACTGCTCGAGTAATAAGAATGAGTAAGGTGAATGACTCGAGTAATAAGAATCAGTAAGGGTCGAAGGTCGGGGGTATCGAACGATATGTACATCGTTCAATTGTATGATGTGTAAACAATAAATATAAATAATAATGAAAACGAAAAAAAAAAAAACAAACAAATAAAGCGATCTGTGTCTCTTCTTGCAGATTACGCTAAGTCAATGTATTTCTTTGTTTGCTGTGCGGTGCATACGCTTAAAAAGCGGTTAGGAGTAAAAATTTTCGGTAGTCGATAGCTAGTGGTGGAATATACTATTTTGGTTTGAAGTATTCGCTTCAGCCTGTAATATCCCACTACTGGGCATAGGCCTCTTTCCCCATGTAGGAGAAGGATCAGAGCTTAGTCCACCACGCTGCTCCAATGCGGGTTCGCGGATATATTCCCTACAATGCGTAACGATCGCTATCAGGTGTACATGATAACAACCGGGACCGACGGCTTAACGAGCTCTCCGAGGCACGGTGGGAAGACCCACAAGGACTGCACAAACACCCAGACCACGGCAAACACCTGTATGGCCAATACAAATGTTTGTCATGTGCGGAGATCGAACCCGCAACCGCCAGCGGTACAATCCATGGCTGTAACCGTTGCGCCAACGCGGCGTACGCGCGTTTGAAGTATTATATAATATGTTGTATACTTTTAAATTGCACAAATGATATTCTAAATACAGGTTCCTAGTTAGGAGTCAGTCCCTACCTTCGTTTGCAAACAGCCAAGTACCATGACAGCCATGACCTTAGTAACGTTGTCACTCAATTTTATAACAGTATTTATATTATGTTTTATGGTGTGGGTTTGTACTGTACTGTACACACAAACATGCACACACACACGTGTATAATACAGTAAAAAAAATTAAATATCATTTAAGAACGTAACATAAAAATATTGTACGTTGTAAATGTCCTCGGCGTTTAACTTCGTTACCCGAACGCATCGTACGCGCCGGTCGCGAATGCTCGGCTGCAATCTATCGGCAGTGTGCTTTTGTCTCGTTATCAATATCTTCGCTTGTATTCATTTAAATACCTTAATATAAATTCTAAATTTAAATTGCTATTGTGACTTTCTATATTCTATACTTTCTATACCTTAGTGCTGTCATTGGATTTTCCTTTCTTGGTACATCGGCACGGCTTGTTGAAAGGTACCTACATCGATATCTACTACACACAACTTCCGAACTATATCATATACAGTGGTAGTAAGTAATCTAGTTATAACCACCACCACAACTATAACACTATAATTCTATTTCTGTTTTTTTTTTTTTTATTTACGTTTGCAAATTGTATAGTTTTAATGTTTGAATTTCCTGTTAAACATATGTTTACCTATAATTAGTTGTTGCATCTACTTTCGTAATATTTGTAATTATTTTTAAGTTGTATTTATATAAATAACTCAAAGTATACCTATCACATCGGTCACCAACCCGCCTGCCCAGCGTGGTGATTATGGGCAAAACACATGAGTTCACGCCATTTTTGGCTCGAACTTGTGGAGGCTTATGTCCAGTAGTGGACTGCGATAGGCTGATGTGATACCTATTACATAAATAAAAAATAATAATGAAAGAACTTCGGGACTTCTTTAAACATTACTCCATCATGAAACTATCTTTGGCCGGACACTTTTCTATCCAACTGTAGTTATTAGTTAACTTTGTGTCTGTCTATTTCTATTAATAATATCATAATTACGTATTGCGTTGCGTGATTACGTGTTACGCATTGCGTAATCATGATATTATCATAATATTGTTCCACACATTTACACTTTGTCTAGTATCAACATGTATCTGAAGCTGGTTGGTACTGTTGCGGCGTGTTTTGTGATATGGTTGTATTTACGATGGTTGAGATTGAAGAGGTACTGGAAGGATCGCGGTGTGCCCCATTTACCACCAGCGCCAATATTGGGCAGCCTTACATTTCTGCAGAGAGAGAATATAGTAAGTTTCCTAAATTAAGTAATTACAGCCTTATAATACATGAACTTCGATTCGGGTAAAAAAAATTAATCACAGAGAAAATAATATTATTTCAAATATGGGATTAAATTTTAAGTTTTTAAAGAAATCGTTGAAGCCAATCGTTGTTTTGAGTACGGGGTTATTTAGTTTTACAAATGTCACACTTGTTGACTTGACCAAAATTAACCCGCGGAACAGAAAGCAGGGCTACTACAAACTGCGTAAATGAGCTAGTCAAATATTTCAAACTTGGTTAATCAATTAAAAAAACTAAGATTGATGATCTTTCTTAAAAAAAAAAAACGTTCATTTCCATTCGTTTCTGAGACTGGTATATGACAAAAAAGAAATCATAAACTATTAAATAGTTATTTAACGAGGATGCGATATCGACTATTTGTAAATTAAACAAATAAGTACCTACAATGCAGATGAAACCTGGTCTATAATTCTAACAACTATATATTTTCAGATATTGTGGCTACGTCGTATGAATGAACATTTCAAGAGCCCTTATTTTGGTATCTGGCTGTTCTTCAGACCATGTCTTGTCGTCAACTCGCCAGATATCGCCCGCAATATTCTGATCAAGGATTTCGATAATTTTAGAAATCGCTTATTGAGCTCTGGTGACACGGATCCCATCGGTGGACTCAATTTATTCACAGTCAACGTTAGTAACTTTAGTTTATTTATTAAAATTAATCTTTCTGCTTAAAAATGTTCTCAAGATATTCTCCTAATTAAACTTAACAGGGATGGTTTTTTTTTTTAATTGGTATCGTAATTATTGCCGATTGTAGCATTTATCTAAAGTTCGCCTAATAGATTTTTTTTAAGTGAAGTAGGGAATATATCATAGCAAGAAATATCCTGCACAAAATATGGAGCAGCCGGACTGGGAAATTTAAAAATTTTGGGGAACTTAAAGAAGATCACACGTAAATAATATTGATTTCAAGCAGTATGGGGGCGTTCATAAAATACGTGAGATGTTTAGATAGGTAGTCATTATTTAAGATGAATATATATATATATATATTATGTTAAGATATATATATATATATCTTAACATAACATAAAAATACATTTTATTGTACACCAATACAGAAATAATACATATCAGATTGATTTTAACAGAGTATCATAAGGTACAAAGGGCGGCCTTATCGTTGAAAAGCGATCTCATCCAGGCAACCTAGGGGATGGTATTGTGTCGGTGTAGGTGTACAAAATGAAACATAAACATCTTATCTTTTTAATATATATATATATATATATATATATATATATATATATATATATATATATATATATATATATATATATATATATTGTAAAGAAAGAGAAAAGAAGAGAAATGTTAATTTTTAACTAGTAATTTAACTTATACGAGTAAAGTAATAAATATACATTTAAAATTAATTACGCGTAATACGAATATCGAAATTCTAAGAGGATGTTCATGCGTGTAGGATCCAATATGGTCAACCATGCGTCGACATTTGAGCAGCGCGTTCACAGCAGCCAAGCTCAGGATTGTTCAAGACTACACACGAACCAAGGCCAAGGAGTTGGTTCAAAGGATCCACAATGACCGAAACGTTAAAATTGACCTCAAGGTAAGTGTCAGGTATGCTAACGTTGAAGACTCTAAGGTATAGTAAATAATCTAGGTACCTACACACCATCACATCAGACTTTCGCAGTCCACTACTGGACATAGGCCTCCACAAGTTCACGCCAAAGATAGCGTTAACTCGTGTATTTTGCCCGTAGTCACCACGCTGGGCAGGCGGGTCGGTGACCGCAGGGCTGGCTTTGTCGCACCAAAGACGCTGCTACCCATCTTCGGCCTGTGTATTACAAAGCCAGCAGTTCGATGGTTATCCCGTCATCGGTCGGCTTTTTAAGTTCCAAGGTGGTAGTGGAACTGTGTTATCCCTTAGTCGTGTATTACGATACCCACGGGAAGAGAGAGTGTGGCTATATTCTTTAATGCCGTAACCACACAGCAGATGCAGTCATTAAAAGAACTAGAATCAGTAAGGTAAATCTATTTTGCTATTTTGCCTTTTTCCATTTTATTCCTAAAATCACTTTAATAAAATATACATGTTGATATCATATAATTATCTTACTGGTAACTGGTAATCGTTCTTACGAATGTCTTAGGTGAAGGTTGAATTTGAAGGTCATTTTAATTATTTTTTTCTACTTGTGTTTGTAATCTTGATTTATGATACTAGTTTTAAATTAAGTTGCTATTATACCATATTTGTATGGTGTACACTTGTACAGTTTATATTCAAGTGAGAGAAGATAGATGATATATATGAGAAAAACTCAATGAGGTGTACCAAGCTCAATGAAAATCGATCTAACACTGATTTCATTGAGATAATTGTAAATATATGTAATATATAGGCAGAAGTATGGACCTTATATGTGCAGTGCGAAACTCATTGGCATACACAAAATAGCAATTTCACAAGAACTAAACTAAATTTAAAAAGGTAATTAGATCGCAAAGACATAGCTGAGTTTACTTGTATAAAAAGTTATTGTTATTCACATATACGTAAATAAATACGCATGTCCTTTATACAATCGCAAAACTATGCATTTGATTATGTCATGATCTTCAACAAAGTGTTGTGGATGAGCACAGAAAGGTTTCTGAGTTGGTACGAGCAAAAAAAAATTAAAAAAGCATCGCGCACAGAGTACCGCCAGTAATCATCATCATCATCATCATCATCATCATCATCATTGGTCTTAATCAGTCTATTGCAGACGATTTAGACAGTGTCAGAAAGACACTGTGTTGTTTAGGTCACTCTTCAGGAAAACGCACAGTTGCCTAAGCTCTGCGCCACCCTCTCGACCTTACTGGCTAGGCCCACAGGAACGATAAGTCGATACGTGTGGAGCCAGTAATACATAATAAATAAAGTTTGACTTTTTTAGCAAATGCTCGTCGATTACACAACTGACGTGATTGGTACTTCTGCGTTCGGCGTTAAAAGCGACGCGACCCTCACAGGGGGTGGACCTTTAAGGGATATTACAAGGGAACTCTCAAAATACAGCCTCTATAGGGGCATACAGTGGTGTTGCATATTCTTCTTCCCAGAGCTAGTCGATGTTTTTAGGTACGTTAGCTACTTAGACATTAAATTACATTCTATTATCTTTGGTTTCTTCTTATATAAAACTAGTTATGCCCGCGACTTCGACCACGTGGAATTTAACAAAATAATAATTATTGCTCAGTTCACAGGGTTATAAAAAATAATGTAATTAAAGTAACCTAAGTTTAGTACATCAGTTATCGTCATTTTTCAAGTCGACGTTTTTTTCCGACAAAATTGGGCCAGCCGTTTTAGAGATTAGCCGGAACAAACAGAAAGACAGACAGACAAAATTAGTTAAAAGCGGTTATTTTAATATTAAAAACAGACACTCCAAATTTAGTATTTGTACGTATTAACTCTGCGTAATCGAATCTCTCTCGAAAATATATAATTCAAACATTTTTGTAATCGAGATTAATAAAAGGACATAACTTTTTTTTACAGATTTAAATTTTTCCCACGATCTTCAATGGAGTATTTTGAGAAAATATTCCATTCAGTGGCGGCGCAGAGAAAAGCAAACGAGAGGTACAAGGAGCCCAGAGATTTACTAGACATTCTTATAAAAATTCAAGAAGAAAATCAATGTGAGAATATATTTAAATATCGAACAATCTTTACGTATTATAGGGAATATTTTTAAATATCGAACAATCATAATCAATAAGAATTTTAATAAATGTCTGATACTTTGACGAAGAATAATTGAAGCTTACTCTTTAATAATTGCGTTTGCTCGCAAACGAAAAAAAAACCGACTTCAATTACATCGACGAGTAATACAACGTAGATCGACGAAAAAATAGTCAAGTAACTACGCGTTATCAAAGATTACTCAAAAAGTAGTTATCAGATCTCAATAAAATTTATATGTGACCATATGACAAACATCAGCAATTATTAAAATCGGTACACCCAGTAAAAAGTTATTGCGGATTTTCAAGAAGTTCCCTCGATTTCTCTGGAATCCCATCATCAGATCCTGGTTTCCTTATCATGATACTAAACTAGGGATATCTCCTTTCCAACAAAAAAGAATTATTAAAATCGGTACATCCAGTAGAAAGTTATGTGGTATAATACAACGTAGGTCGACGAAAAAGGCGTCAAGTAAAAACGCATTATTAGATATAACTCGAAAAGTAGATGAGCTTTAACGGTGAGAACTGAGAGAGAGAGGGGGGGAGAGAAAGAGAATAGAGACACTGACGTTTAACCGAGCAACATCTCATATTGTTAAATGACAGGGTAGTTGGTACATATTAAGGAGTAAGCTCCAGTTAAGTATCCGAGTTAAAACGAATACACACACACAGTTTTTTTTTAATAATAATAATCGATATTAATAATTTTTTTCTGATGTAGTATTTGTGATGAGAAAGTATTTTGTGAAAAGTATATAATCAAATGAGAGAGTCGAAATGGTCAAAATTTCACTCGACGATTTCAACTTTTTCTATCTGTAACTTACAGTGATAAGTTGATAATAGCACAAGCGGCTATTTTTTTGCTCGGTGGGTTCGAGACTTCGGCAACAAACATGACATTCATATTGTATGAACTGGCCTACAATCAGGATATACAGGTATATACAATTACATGGTATTATCATGGTATCATTATACAGGTACAATTATATGCTTTTGAAACAATTGTATCATTTATGACTACTATTCTGGTATATATGTGCGTATTGTCGTCTTTACGGCTACCATTCGATTGCTGCTCGCGGCAGATAGGGCATTATATGTTATTTTATATATTTTTCCTGGAGTCTGTGGAATACTCATATTTATATGTATTACACATATAACACTCAAACATGACACATATACTAACAATTAGTTTTTAATTTATAGCATTAAAAATTCTATACTGACTTTTCAAGGAAGCCGAAGAGATATAAAATAAATTGAAAAAAACCATTTTTTAAAATTCACAAATCGCTGGTGTACAGGCACGAACATGGAAATGCACCAGAGCAGTTATTAAAGTAGTTAATAAACATCTAATAGCAATCGCCAATCATTGTACAATTATTCTTAACTTCGTAATTCCTACCCTAAGTGTAGGTACCTATGAACTACGGCCAAACATATTAAAAGTAGTTTTAGTAGTTGTGGCCCAAGTCTATAATTTCTCTTTGGAAGTCGCCTGCTACTGTAAACACAATGATTTTTTATCATAATTTTTGGTCATCAACTACCTGATATTGAGCCGTCATTTCATGATTTCGGGAACTGTGTTGGGCCGCATCTTCTAAATTTTTTGTCCTTATATTATGTCTTTTAACCTGCTGTTAAATTATATGCCAATTAAAGCCTTGTAGTAGATTACGCTCCTAATCTTCTCCTACATGGGGCATAAGCCTTTACCCAGCAGTGATACGTTACAAACTGAATCAATGCTATTTCCTTACTTGCAAAAATTTGATGCACATCATAAAGATATGAGGGTCTTGGATTAAGATATACGCATAAACTTTGATATTTTTATATTTGTGTTTTAGGAGAAACTGTACCAAGAACTAGTGGAAGCTGCGGAGCGTAATGGAAGTGAAGACTTTGATTCACATGTTCTTTTCGATCTAACCTACCTCGATTGTGTTTTCAAAGGTAGAATATATTCATAGTATATTTGTGGCTAGTGCCAAAAAAACTCGAAATTCGAATTTAACGCCCGGTTTCTGAAACGTTTGTCAAAGTATAGGTCTACTAATCGGCTGTTAGATTTAAAACGGATGTCAAATCAATCGGAGTTGCTGAAACGTCATTCACAGCAAAATTAGCTAGTCCTCGATTAGTTTGATTTGACATTCGGTTTGTAACATGTGGTCATGTAACATAATTAAATATTATTTTATATATTTGTGATGTATCAAAACCTACAGAAACTGTTAGTTGTGATGTTATTTAATACATATGATAATACTCAAACATCTAATAAAGCATCATATAAACATCTAAGGAAGATACAATAAAAGGAAATAGTTCCTAAAAACAATAACTGACTAGCCCGTTGGCACAGTTTGTAGTGGCCCTGTTTTCTGTTCCGCGGGTTGCAGGTTCGATTCCCGTCTGAGTCTGGGTGTAATATTTGTATTTATATATTTATATATCTATTATTTCTTTGTATATTTATAAAAAATGTATGTTATAAGATATTTATTTTTTTAATAGTTCCTATAAATGTATATTTAGATATATATTTTTATGACCTTTTCTTTTAAATTCCCTATTATTTATATATTGTTAGTAATCAAATTTAAAACTTAACAATTAAAATGTGTCAATAATAGAGATGACTGACACTGAAGTGTTTTTATTTATTATTGAACTTTGACCAGTATCTTCTTCGTAATAATAATAGACATCTGTGTAAGCTACAACAAAGAACAAAAAATTTTTGTTTATCAAGACCAAAATGTAGACTATTATAAGATAAAACATACATTACATATATAAAACTTGGTTATAAATATGTTTTACATACCTTTAAAGAACCAAAATGTAGTTTCATGTAGAAAATAATTGTTTTCCTTAAGTTAATTCGCCGATATACACCGATTAGTTGACCGAGTATTTGCCAGACGTTTGATCAATGATTATAGCTTAATTCGCGTTTCAGAAACCCAAAATGGCGGTTAACATACGATTCCAGAGTCAAATTTGACAGTTATGTCAACTGACAGTATGATTAAATTAAGTAGTTAACCATGCTTTTAGCAACTCATTTCATGCTTAACAAGAGATTTGACAGATGATTTGTTAATTTCTGCATTGATCAGCCTTTCGGAAACCGGGCGTAAGTATAATATTATGACGTTCCTTTGATATACCTATTCAGATATTTATATATATAATGATTGTCGTGATTAACTTAAAAAAAAAAAAAAAAAAACTTTTCATAACACAACACTTTTCTTTCTCATGGCCATGTGTATTAGGAATGGGAGATAACTTCTAGAGACATATATAATTAATTATTGCTGTATTTTACAGAAGGCCTTCGAAAATACACAACAATGGGCTGGCTAGATAGAATAGCAATGGAGGACTACAAAGTAGATGATAAATTGACTATAGAAGCTGGTACAGCTGTGTACATCAATAGTACTGGGATGCACTACGACCCGAAGTACTTCCCCGACCCTTACAAGTTTGATCCTGACAGATTTCTACCAGAAAATAAAGACAAAATTGTGCCATATTCCTACTTACCGTTTGGAGAAGGACCCAGGTTTTGCATTGGTACGTACTACTTTCAATAAATTTAACAAATGTACTCTTATGCTTTAGCCTGTAATATGACAGAGCTTAATCCACCACTCTGCTCCAATGCGGGTTGGCGGATATATTCCCTACTATGAGTAATGACCGCTATCAGGTGTACATGATAACAACCGGGACCGATGGCTTGACGTGCTCTCCGAGACACGGTGGGGAAGTCCACAAGGACTGCACAAACACCCAGACCACGCAAACATCTGTATGGCCAATAAAAATGTTTTTCTTGTGCGACGATCGAACTCACAACCTCGAGCGCAACAGCCACAAACCAGTGCGGTGACAAATAATTATTGATGAGAGAAATAATGATTTTTTTATAATATTTATTTTAAATCAACCAAAATAATATCTTTTTCGTGTGTATGTGTGTGAATATTTGTGTGTGAGATATATTTAGTTTTTTTTATGATGAAACAACCAGAAAATCGCCTGTGTGCTCTCTAGAGAATACACGGCAGGTAGACATACAAGTACATCGGCTAGTATAAAATATTTCTACAAGCACATATATTTGCACCTAATATGAATCGTTTGGAAGATCATAAGTTGTTGTATGTTTTAGGAAAGAGGTTCGCGTTCATGACAGTATATTTCGGTATAGCCTCCATATTGCTCAATTACAAGCTCCGACCTTGTCCCAACATGCCTCGACCTTCAGATATTAAAATCGACTACAGAGGAATTCTCTATTTGCCAGGAGAGACACTAAATGTGGAATTCATACCTAGAAAATAATTATATTACAATGCATACCTACATGTTATTTTTAATTTGTTTCATTTGTTAGAGAAAATCATTAGTATATTCCGTTTGCATAAAGGATTTGTTTATTTTACTTCACAATGCCAGGAAATAATAGACGGTTAACCAGGTTGTAAGTGGATTAAAGAAAATCTGCAACTGCTGCTGCGTTGATTTCCTGCCAGATTGGAAACTTTACTGCAGAATTTGCTCCAAATTTTGATAAAATTTTTCGTCCTGGGTTTTTTAAATAGTTTTTTAAAGTACATTTAATCAATAAATAAATTATATATAATTATTATATAAATTATAGTTTTAAACGCATCACACTCAACAACCACCACTGGGACTTACTCCTGTATTAGTTCTGGAAACATAATATACAAGCACAAATGCCCAACCATGGCAAACATCTGTATAGCCAATACAAATATTTACCATATGCGGGATCAAACCCGCAACCGCCAGCGCAACAGCCGCATTCCAGCTCTATGATCGATGCGCTAGCGTGTCTTCAAAATTTTTTTTTTTTTTTGACGAACTTTAAAAATATATAATTAAGTAAACTTGTCATTCTATATTGTGTTGTTTTGAGACTATCGTCTGGTTTATCAGTACTAAATCATTAACCTTTATTAAAACGAAGAAAATATTTTTGTTTTTTGTAATAATAAGATAGCTTATTTATATTTCAATACATATACTCGTGTTTATACCAAAGTCATTGATCTCTAACCTTTGCCTTCAAAATAAACGAGACGTAACAAAAAAAGCAATACCGGGAACTTTATTTATTTAAATATAATGACTCCTAACAAATCATACAGTAAATTATAAAATTGAATTCATTTGTGTCTTGAGTGTAATTGCTGGTCTCTACTTAATCTATATTAATATTATAAAGCTGAAGAGTTTGTTTGTTTGTTAGAATGCGCTAATCTCAGGAACTAACGAACACGTCATGGTAATCAACAATTTTTTATTATTATGATATTTGTATTTTAAAAAACAAGATTGATTGCTTCGATAATTAAACATTTTTTGTGTATTCAATTAATATTATAAGTATGCACTTGTCAACATAATTATTATCACATATCAGACAATTATGATATACAAGGCTGCAGAAACTTCGAGAAGGAGGCCGATAGGAGAATTTGGTTGGGCTGTGCGGCGTTTGGCAGTCTCGAGGCTTCATTTCGAAGATTTCCCAACACTTAAAGACAAAAGTCTTCGAGCAATGCGTCCTGCTTGTGCTAACATACGGAGCCGAGACATGGACACTGATGAAAGGACTGGTCCACAAGATTAAATTCACTCAACGTGCAATAGAACGCAATAGACGTTTAATAAATAGTTATTAAGCGTCTCGCTTCAGCCTGTAATATCGCACTGCTGGGCATATTCCTCTTTCTCCATGTAGGAGAAAAGTCAGAATGTCAGAATGTATAAAATATTGCCTACTATGAGAGGAGGAACGAGGAACGTGGTGTAAAGTACCTCATACACCATCGCAAAGGGAGGATCTTCCGGCCAGACGGATGTTGTGTCTGGTGAGCTACTGCCCCTCCCCCCTTAGTTCGTAGGTCGCGCGATAGATGTCGCTACACAACCGCTATCAGGTGTACATGATAACAACTGGAACCAACAGCTTTATGTGTTCTGCGAGGCATAATGGGGAGACCTACAAGGACTAACAACCAGACCGGAAAAAAATATTTGTCTAAACACAAATATCTACTCCGAGCGGGAATCGAACCTGCAACCGTCGGTGTTTAGGCACCGCTGACATGGCACACGCACCATTACACCAAAGTGGTCATCAGTAAAAAATAAACGTCTACTAAGAACTTCTAATAAGAAGCTCTCAAAAGGCTTGAAAAAGGTTTTAATATTTTGAGCTGCAAATTAGAATAGTATTATATAGTTAGATGTCTGCTAAGAACGGATTTTGCAACAGGACCGGATTAAGGTGTTCTAAGAGCTCACGCAAGGTTATATATGTAATTTGGTATAGCTTTTAAATACAATCCATTTCTACGCAAGCGAAGCCGCGGTCAAAAGCTAGTAGTGACATGAAAACATATACAACATATACATACTTATATTTTATCTAGAGGCGTTACTTTTTTTACACACTGCAGATAATTGTAACACATTCTTGTTTAATTTAAGGGGTCACTGGTCAAATATCATCTCGATGAGTAATTCATTAATATGGTCATAATGCCTATGATATAATATTATGCCTTCATAATTAAACAATTAATAATCAATTATAATGATTAAATCAGATTAATATTAATGTACCTATCAATAAAACAACAAAGGATTCCGGACATGGATATAAAAATAGGTGTTCAATAGGGGTAAATTCTGGGTACTTTTCCTTGTGTTTGTAATTATGGTCTTTGTATCTTCAAATTAATTAATAATTTTGACTTAAAATTTTGTACACGTGACATATAATCTATACGTATAATAAAATCGTAGGAAAGTCAAAACTGTACATTGAATATTTTTTTTAAAAGAATACTTGGGGTGTGATCTACAATCGATACCGAAGCCAAAAATATAGTTTTTAGAATTTTTGTCTGTTTGTCTGTATGTATGTCCGGGATAAACTCAAAAAGTACTGCATGGATTTACTTCAAATTTGGCACGAATATTATTAAGAAGTCGGGTCAACATATAGGCTACATATTATCACGCTATCACCTACGGGGAACGAGCAGTGAACCTTTATTTCTTCAACGCATTCTGTAACAACGTGTAATCTAACGACGCATATTTGAATGTTATTGTTATTATGTTAATAACCATGCTATAAGCTAGCTTCATACTATAAATAAAGATATTCTGTAGTATATTTAGTATCAGCATTGACCCACCCGTGCGAAGCCGGGGCGGGTCGCTAGTGTCTACATAAAGAAATATGGTATAAACAGGAAGGGGAGTGATTAAATTGTAACTTGTAATTATTTTTGCAAAGTAAAATTTCCTTTTTAGCACAAGGTATTCATCTTTTTCATAACAAAATTTCCTAAATGATTTTGCGGCTGCCAATTAATATCTTAAAATTAATATAGAAAGTCTATCAGCCAAAGTATTTTAAATATCTTATTACACACGGTCGTCTGTTCCTATGGTAAGCAAATTAGTGCTTGTGTTACAGGTAACGGCCGAGTGGTATAACTATTTTTTTTTTGATAAATATACAAAGAAATAATGCATATATAAATATATAAATACAAATACAAATATTACACCCAGACTCGGGTAGAAATCGAACCCACAACCCTCGGAGCAGAAAGCAGGGTCACTACAAACTGCGCCAAGGGGCTAGTCAAATCATAAATACTACGAAATAAAATATAAAAACAGACAAATGATTACTTAAACTATGCTATTATCTGTCAAAGTACTGAATATTTATTATTGCATCATAACGCTCTTGGATTACCTAGAAAAAAAAATTATCAACAGTAACAAAAACTGGTTTTTCTTTAGGTTATCATCGAGTTTAGATACAAATACGCATTAACCTTGTCTGCCTCTTGATGTTTACTTACAACTAAAAATATAATTTGAGCTATTGCATTGTAATCTTCGTTTAATATCAACATGTATCTGAAGCTGGTTGGTACTGTTGCGGCTTGTTTTGTGATATGGTTGTATTTACGATGGTTGAAATTCAAGAGGTACTGGAAAGACCGCGGTGTGCCCCATTTACCACCAGTGCCAATACTGGGCAGCCTAACATTTCTGCAGAGAGAGAATATGGTAAGTTTTAAGGATTATAAATTAAATCTAAAATCTGTCTTAGTGGATGACTGATAGATACATATGTATTCAGATGAATAATAATTTGAGGCTATATCGGAAGTTTAAAAGAAATTGATAAAGCTATTTTGCGTATTAATGGAAATGAATTATTGTATTTACATACCTTAAATAAATATTATTGATTATTTAAACAAAATATCTTTATAGGTTTCTGAGACTATCATAACGCATAAAAATAATAATAAATAACAAACGCTTCACACTCAACGGGATTTTCCCACCGGTAGGATTTTCTCCTGTGTCGGGAGTCCGAAAACATACACAATACACAAGCACAAACGCACAGACTACGACAAATCTATATGGCCGATATAAATGTTTGTAGTGAGCAGGGATCGAACCCGCGACCGCTAGCGAAACAACCAGTGCTGCGACCGCTGCTCCAACGCGTCGTTAATGTAATAAATAACCAATTTCGTCTTATATAACAAAAATAATATAATGTCATACAAAGTAAAAAATTTACTGTGTACAAAACATACGTGGTGGACTTTTTCTTTAAAAAGCGACTAATTAATATGTATATTGGATAAGAGACGTGTGATATTTTTTTTTTTTTTTTTTAGTAATAACATTAATTTTCAGGGAGTGTGGATACGTCGAATGTATCAACATTTCAAGAGCCCTTATTTTGGCATCTGGTTGTTCTTCAGACCATGTCTTGTCGTCAACTCGCCAGATATCGCCCGCAATATCCTGATCAAGGATTTCGATAATTTCAGAAATCGTTTCGCAAGCTCTGGTGACACGGATCCCATCGGTGGACTGAATTTGTTTACTGTAAACGTAAGTAACTGAGGTAGGGCACACCAGGAATTTCCTACTCAAAATATGGAGCAGCCCGACTCGGGTAGTACCTCGACCTTACAGAAGACCACAGCTAAATAATACTGTTTTTTTAAGCACTATTGTGTTCCTGTTGGTGAGTGAGGTGACTAGAGCTCCGGGGGGGGGGGGGTTGGGTCGGCAACGCGCTTGCGATGCTTTTGGTGTTGCAGCGTCTATAAGCTACGGTAATCTCTTACCATCAGGTGAGCCGTACGCTTGTTTGCCGACCTAGCGATATAAAAAAAAAGAAAAAAAAGTAACTTTAGTATTTATTAAACAATATCTTTTTCCTTAGAAATAGTCTCGTGTTGAAGCCTTCATCGTCCTCTAATTAAAACTGTTTGCAAGAATTCTTTCGATATTTTTAATCATCTTTAAAATAACACTTGTCCTTAAATAATCATCTTTCAAATTTTCACTGACTTGTATCCTAATTTTACGGTACTTTTTCTCTCGCTCTTGTCGGTCCCTCATGTCTGAGGATCGTGGTCAGCATTAGGGTTGCATCTGGAGCGGATGATTTGCCTCCACCGGTCTCTGCCCATGGCGTCTCTTACGACCGTGTAAAAGTTAGTGGCAGATGAGTTTTTCACTTGGTCTATCCATCTCGCTGATGACCGACAACGCGATCAATAACATCAATATACAATTTTTCAAATAGTCATTTAACAGTAGTTTGAGTTAAGTAAGTAAAGCTTACACTTAAAACTAATACACCTAATTATCTACGCTACATATTTGAAATTATAATAAGCATTTATATGTATGTAGGATCCTATATGGTCAACCATGCGTCGACATTTGAGCAGCGCGTTCACAGCAGCCAAGCTCAGGATTGTTCAAGATTACACGCGAACCAAGGCCAAGGAGTTGGTTCAAAGGATCCACATTGACCGCAATGTTAAAATTGACCTCAAGGTAAGATATTAATTCTAAGCTTGAAAAACCTATTGTATCGTAAAATATGTAGATATTATGTTTCATCGTCAACAGAAATATAATTAATAAGATAAACCTATTATTCTCAATAGCAATTAATTTCAAAAGTCATATCACATGTTCGTTATATTGATCAAGAGTAACTGAGGTAGAGCGCGGCTGGAAATATCCTGCTCAAAATCTGGAAAAGCCCGACTGGAAAAGTACTTTGACGTTACAGAAGATCACAGCTAAATAATACTTCTTTCATCACTTCGCCGATGGCAGGCCACTGCTGGATATAGGCCTCCCCAAGTTCGCGCCGGTTTTCCGCAATCCTCATCCAGCCGACACCGGCAATCTTACGTAGATCGTTGGTCCAACGGGCCGGGGGACGTCCCACACTGCGTTTGCCAAGACGCGGTCTCCACTCCAGGACCCGTCTGCTCCAACGGTCATCGGTCCTCCGACACAGATGACCAGCCCACTGCCACTTCAACTTGCTAATTCTGTGCGCTATGTCGGTTTCGTTCTCACGCGGATAGTCTCATTTTTAATCCTATCTTTGAGAAAAACCCCAAGCATAGAATGGACTTCTTTCAAAGCAGTGTTTTATTCCTATGCTGAGAAAGGTGACTAGAGCTCCTGGAGAAGGTCGCGGTAGGATCGGTAACGCGCTTGCGATGCTTCTGGTGTTGCAGACATCTATAGGCTACGGTAATTGCTTGCCATCAAGTGAGCCGTATGCTTGTTGCCGTTTTATATTAAAAAAATAATAATAACAAAAAATACATTCGAATATTTAGCGTTGCTTTGAAGAGTGTCATTGGTCTGAATCTACGTTTAAGTATTAGTATTAATCTTATTGTTCATTTAATAAAATAAAGAAACAACAGCAAGCTTTCCTACAACTTATTTTTGTTTCTTTATTTAAATTAATTTATTTTCGTTTTTTTTTTTAGAAAATGTTCGTTGATTACACAACTGACGTGATTGGTGCCTCTGCGTTCGGCGTTAAAAGCGACGCGACCCTCACAGGGGGTGGACCTTTAAGGGATATTACAAGGGAACTCACGACTTTTAGCTTGTACAGAGGCATACAATGGGGTAGCATATTCTTGTTCCCAGAGCTAGTTGACATTTTTAGGTATGTAAATTATTTCGACACTTTTTTAGTTTGATTTAATTTTGATAGGTTTCTTCTTTTGCTAATATGTCTTTCTGTAGCAAAAAAATATTTTAATGTTAAAAGTATTTAGTCATTTAAAGTAACTTAAGCACTTAATTTGAAATACTTTTACGGATGCCATCGTCCAAATCTACAAACCGTCGGCGTTTCAGGCGACTAAACTCCTACTACTATACCAGAGCGATAGTTACAAGAATATACGTCTCACACTAAATAAATATTTGATGACAAAATCGACTCAAAATTAAGTTTTATTTAAACTTAGCCATCACTATTTTTATTAAAGTGTTATTTCGTCATTATATTAATAAATGAACATCATCGTATGAACTCCTTGTTAACAAAATCTTTTTCTAAGTAGCATTAATAACAATGAAAATTTATTGCAGATTTAAATTGTTCCCACGATCTTCAATCGTATATTTTGAGAAAATTTTCCGATCAATGGTGGCGCAGAGGAAAGCAAACGAGAGCTACACGGAGCCCAGAGATTTACTTGACCTTCTCATAAAAATTCAAGAAGAAAACAAATGTGAAAAATATTAACTTTTTTATCACGATTTCTAATAAATATTCAGTACTTTGACAGATAATAGCAAAGTTTAAGAAATCTTTTGTCTGTTTTTATATTTTATTTCGTAGTATTTATGATTTGACTAGCCCATTGGCGTAGTTTGTTGTCACCCTGCTTTCTGCTCCGAGGGTTGTGGGTTCGATTCCCACCCCAAGTCTGGGTGTAATATAAATATTTATTTATATATTTATATATGTATTATTTACAAGTATGTTTATCGAAAAAAAAATATGTAGCTATACCAGTCGCCTTTTACCTATAACACAAGCATTAAGTTGCTTACTTTAATAACAGACGACCGTGTGTATAGTGTAGATATTTATTTATTTATTACGTAAGTGGTACATATTTTGTAGAAAACGTATAAATATTTTAAATGAAAAGACTTCACGGTCTTTATTGGTCATTTGATGATTTTAACTTTTTCCATCCGCAGCTTACACGGATGAGCTGATAATATCTCAAGCAGCGATTTTCTTACTCGGTGGATTTGAGACTTCGGCAACAAACATGACATTTATTTTATACGAATTGGCCTATAATCAAGATGTACAGGTAATGGAATATCTGAAGTAAAAAAAATAGCTTACCAAATATTTATATTCTTTAGACACGTTCGTTCCGCGTATCGCAGTCCATTGCTGGATATAAGCCTTCCTAAGTTTTGCGTCAAGCGTTCTCGTAGACCACCATTCTCATCCAGTTTCATCTAGGTCCATTCAGCCAGTCAGAATCGTTCAGTTGCTTAATTTTAAACCCGAGAAACATCAATCATCGGATGTTCTTATTCTAGAATTACGAGTGTATAGTTTTTAGTTTATCATATATCCAAAAGTGTTACTTTGATATTAAAATATTTGTGTTTCAGGAGAAACTGTACCAAGAACTAGCGGAAGCTGCGGAGCGTAATGGAAGTGAAGATTTCGATATTAAAGTACTTTCAGATCTAACGTACCTCGAATGTGTTTTTAAAGGTAGAATAAAAACATACAATGTTCTTGTCGAATGTAAAATTATTTTTAGTAGTTCTAAATCTGTATTAGAATATGCGCGCGCATTTACTAATTTAATGTTGCTGAATTTTACAGAAGGCCTTCGAAAATATACAACAATGGGCTGGCTCGATAGAATAGCTATGAATGACTATAAAGTAGATGATAAATTGACTATAGAAGCTGGTACAGTGGTGTACATCAATAGTACTGGGATGCACTACGACCCGAAGTACTTCCCTGACCCTCACAAGTTTGATCCTGACAGATTTCTACCAGAAAATAAAGACAAAATTGTACCACATTCCTACTTGCCGTTTGGAGAGGGACCCAGGTTTTGCGTCGGTATGTATTCTACTTCCTAAATATACATTAAATAATTTTGACAAAGATATACAATGTGTGAACCAGTAAATAGCTGATATGGGAATAAACAATTTATAACACTTTCAAAGCAATTATTTTAAATCAAACAAAGTTTAGCCTTTCATTGGTTATCGATGACAAACGATCGTAACAATTTCAATGTGTGTTCACTGAGACACAGTGGGAAGAGCTAAAAAATTACCTAATTTCGCTTAGCGTGTATCTTCTAAGACCACCAACCGAAATGGTTAAAAAACACTTAACATCAAAAAATTATCACGATTATAATTATTTATACGATTTTATTTTTGTGTTAATGTGTGGGACACATTAGGAATTCTAAGCATTTTTGAATATCATATCAAAAATTGACCGTTCCAGCGGGGATCGAACCTGCGTCTCCGACTGACCGTGTCGGCGCTCTAGCCAATTAAGCTATGGAACGATGTACCCGCTAGATCGATATTTTAGATATGATGATTTTATTTTCGGTTTAAGCGAACCATGTGGTTTTTTTTTGATATGATATTCAAAAATTTTTAGAATGCCTAATGTGTGGGTAACACAAAAATAAAATCGTACATATTAAAAAATAGCATGATATTCAAAAATGTTTATAATTATTTATTCACTTTTATTGATTGTGTTAATATTTTTATATGTTCTAGGAAAGAGATTCGCCTTGACGACAGTGTATTTCGGTCTAGCCTCCATATTGCTCAATTACAAGCTCCGACCTTGTCCCAACATGCCTAGACCTTCAGATATTAAAATCGACTACAGAGGAATTCTGTATTTGCCAGGAGAGACACTAAATGTGGAATTTATACCCAGAAAATAATTATAATAAAATGAATTTCCTCGTGTCATTAATTTGTTTTGTTTGTTACTAGCTGTGCCCGCGGCTTCGCCCGCGTTGAAATCAGTTTGTCACAAAGTTTTCCCGGCAAACTTCCAGTGAAACTCTCATCAAAATCGGCTTTGCCGTTCCGTAAACCTTCCTCTTGAAGCCCTCTCTCCATTTGTGAAACCGCATGAAAATCCGTTAAGTAGATTTTGAGGGAATCGGTCACATACGCTTTTGGGAACTTTGTTTTATAATACACTAACTGTTGCCCGCGACTACGTCCGCGTGGTTATGAAGATATGCATTACTATTAAGATGCTTAACGCAAATTATTTTTTTATTTCAGTCACTTGAAATGCTTATCACTCTGAGTAACTTTTTCAAAGGCACAATTTAGTATAATTTAATAGTTATTTTTATAAAACCTCTCTATACACCACATTTTTAGTTTTATTTTCAGGCTGCAGTATGAATAACCTATCAGGCGAACTTGTTGCTTCTGTATATGTTTCATACAAACTATCAACCCCAATTAAACCCCCTTAGCGATGGAATATCGCAAAATCCGTTCTTAGCGGACGTCTACTAACTATAATCTACCTCCCTGCCAAATTTCATCTTTGTCCATCTTGGATGGATGGACCATCCAGCGGTTTTTGAGTTCTCGTGATGTCAATCAGTGACCTTTCTGTTTTATATATATAGATTACGATGTATTATTTTGACACTTCCTCACCATCTATAGAGCATACATTTTAAATTTCAAGTCTCTTACCTTAATAACATATGACTTTCATATAAACTTCCAACCCCCGTTTTATCCCCTTATGGGTCGAGTTTCGTAAAATCCGTTCTCAGCGGATGTTTACGCCCTATAAGGAACCTATCTGCAAAATTTCAAGTTTGTAGCTGTTATAGTTTCAGAGATTTCGTGATGAGTGAGTCAACCTACCATACCCCATTTTAACCCCAAAAGGGAGTTGATTTCTAAAGATACATTATTTGAACACCTTCTCAACATCTATAGAGCATACATTTTAAATTTCAAGTCTCTTACTTCAAAAACATAGGACTTTCATACAAACTTCCAACCCCCGTTTTATCACCTTAGGGGTCGAGTTTCATAAAATTCGTTCTTAGCAAATGTATAAGGCCTATAAGAAACGTACCTGCCAAATTTCAAGTTTGTAGGTATTATAGTTTCGGAGATTTCGTGATGAGTGAATCAACCTACCATCCCCCGTTTTAACCCCAAAAGGGAGTTGATTTCTAAATATACATTATTTGGACACCTTCTCACCATCTATAGAGCATACATTTTAAATTTCAAGTCTCTTACTTCAAAAACATGGGACTTTCATACAAACTTCCAACCCCCTTTTTACCCCCTTAAGGGTCGAATTTTATAAAATTCGTTCTTAGCGGATGTCTACGCCCTATAAGGAGCCTTTCTGCCAAATTTCAAGTTTGTAACTGTTATTGTTTCGGAGATTTCGTGATCAGTGAGCCGACCTACTATCCCCCGTTTTAACCCAAAAAGGGGTTGATTTCTAAAGACACATTATTTAGACACCTTTTCACCATCTATCTATAGAGCTTACATTTTAAATTTCAAGTCTCTTACGTCAAAAACATGGGACTCTCATACAAACTTCCAACCCCCATTTTACCCCCTTAGGGGTTGAGTTTCGTAAAATCCGTTCTTAGCGGATGTCTACGTCCTATAAGGAGCCTACTTGCCAAATTTCAAGTTTGTAGGTGTTATAGTTTCAGAGATTTCGTGATGAATGACCTTTCGCGTTTATATATATTATAGATGAAAAATATTCAATTATTGCGTTTTACCGTTAAAGTAAGTACCGTCCGCCTTGGTGTAAGAGGATACCACAGTCTGTGGCCACCTGCAATACCAGAAGCATCACTAGCGCATTGCTGACCCTAATCCTAATCCCCAGGCTACCTTACTCAATACAGGAATAATGAGAGCAATATTATTTAGCTGCAATCTTGCCTTATCTGTAAGGTTCAGATTTTGATTAAAATATCTCCTATCATCCTGTTCCTTAATAATGAATTTTATGTTTTAGTGTTTTCAATGCTACAATAGTAAGCAATTTGTATAATATAATTATACTCGTACATTCCTTTATTTGTAATTGAACAATTTCGAATATGTTACTAAAATTTAGTAATTCGCAACACAATGGTTGACATTCTAACTGAACAGTTTTGCCATTAAAGTACATTGTGAAAATTAAGCTTTATCAAAAGTAAGAAAAAAAAGTCTTTTACTTGTAATAAAGCTTACTTATATACTTCGTTAAATATACCCGTATTGATCATAGTCGTTGAACTTCGTATAATATTTGTCTCTCAAATAAAATAAGGCGTAACAAAAAAAAACGATACCGGGAAATTGAATTATAAAAAAGAAAAGCGAAAATACAAAGACGATGAATAAAATATTGGAATGAATTCTTTTTCGTCTATTTCACAAGTCTCTATTTGTTAAAAATTTCACATTGTAATAATAATTACGTAGTTACTGAAACTCGAATAAAAACCAGGTATCGATCCAATTAGTAACGCACCAGAGCAATTTTAGTCTACAAATTCGTAGGCGTTACTTCAAGTGATCCAAATATGGATAATGGACGATTAACTTTGAATTTATTAATACAATAAAATTATTATTATTAGGTATTACAAAACAATAAAATTGAAAACATATAAGAGCCGGTCAAAGATAACACCGATTTGGGTTGTCGATGATTAGTTTTTATGTATGTCTGCTAGACGGCTTTGTTACTTTTATTATATTCAGGTTATCGAGTCCATTATTTAACCTTATTTAACAATTAATAAAGAATGTAGTTAGCCTGTGGTGTCGGCTGAGTAGAATAGCACCACCCCCTTTCTTCCCGTGGGGTTCGTAAAAGGCGACCGAGGGATAAACCTGGCTCAAAATCATCAGGGTCCTGGAGAAGGAAAATTTCATTCATACTATGCCCAGGGTTCTTTCAAGTAACAGGAAAGTTCAATGTGGTGGTGGCTGTTTTAAAAGGGAGTCACATGAGCGTCCGGACGAAAAGTAAAAAATTTATGGACACGCTACCGGGAGTCAAGTTCGTCTCTTTCAAATAAAAAAAAGTTTGTGTGTCAGTTCCGACGCACGACTGGAGTTTACTCCTTCAAGTCGATTGCCTAAATAGGCATAAAAAGGCTTACTACTCTAAGAAGAAGATTAATACCATATCAATAATAATAATAATAATAATACACTTTATTGTACACCAAAAACAGAAATAATACATATCAAAGAAAAAAAGAAAATATTGACAATATATTCATTAGGTACAAAGGGCGGCCTTATCGCTAAAAAGCGATCTCTTCCAGGCAACCTTAGGGCAAAGGAAATGGTCTAGCGTCAGCATAGGTGTACAAGTTACAACAAATTTATCATAAATATTCAAATAATTAAACATATACATACATACATACATACATAAATAGATACATAAATACATACATACATACTATAATAGATATATAAATACATACATACATATATACCCACGTACATGCATACATACATATAAATACATATATGTATACATTATAATTATGAATTACTTGTTTATTGTTGAGTTTCAAGAAAATGCTTCCAAACAGTCTTTTTAAAAAGTGCAGGTGTTTGTACACGTCTGATATTCAATGGCAAGGTATTCCATAAGCGAGAGGCTTGAACTGTAAAAGATTTGTCATAAAAGGAAGAGGAGTGAGAAGGAATTTCAATATCAAATGGTAAATAAACGAATCAAATAACGCCATCTATCGGAACCCAACGTAACGAAGTTATTTGTTAAATAGATTTTACTCCTAATATTTTATTCATACCTTGCCTTATATGAAAATCGATTCTTAAGGAGTAAAGAGTAAACTCCAATGAACTCCAAAAAAGCTTCAAATAAGATTAACGCTGAGGTAAAACGCTGTTATTAAGTTGTGTATTGGAAATATTGATTTTGCTTTTTTAATTTCTAATGAAATGTTCACTTATATTCCGCTTATTATCAAACAATATCCTGCTTTCAACGATAAAAAGATAAAAATTATATTACTGTCAATAAATATGATTTGTGTCGAATCGATAGTTATAAATTATTGTAATAAAAACAAAATAATGTGGTAAACTTGCTCGGGTATTAAAGACAATTGATAAGATAAACGTATCACTGTTGCTTAAAATAATTTACGTGTATGTTAGTAGACTACACCGTCTTACTGTTTTATCTATGATTTGACCTCTACAAACGAAAACAATGATATGACTCAACGTAAAACGATAAGCAATTTGTAAGTTGAACAAGGAAATGAATTTGATTTCACACTAAAGACGAATTGATATCATGTGCAATTATTGTATGATAGATCTGTTTTACCTGCGGGGAATACCCCTCAACTACTCTAGGACGGTAGAGTATTGTAAAGTACACCATCTTTATTCCACTGACTCGTTTCACATTTTTAATAATCACTGCTAAAAAATGGAAGTGCTGTATTGTTGTAGTCACAATCAGTTTGAGACTAATAATGGCACTACTCGTAGTAAAACGTGGTCTTAAAGAATTCAATAATAATAAAAAGCTATCAGCAACGGTCTTGAATCACTTCTAAATTTTATTAAAGATCATTGACAAGTTCTAACTAGTAGATTTTGATGTCACCAACTCGTCGACATATAATTATGAGACAGCCAAACATGTTTACACTAATCAGACCGTAATATAGCACTGCAGGGAATAGGCCTCTTCTCCCATGTAGGAGAAGGTTTGGAGCTTAATCTACCATTGCGGGTAGGTGAATATACTCCTCACTATGAGTAACGATCGCTATCAGTCATCTATGATAACAGCCAGGACAGACAGCTTAACGAATTCTCCGAGGCACCCAAGACTCTGGGAAGACCCAGAAGGACGGATACCTAGCCCGGGGAGAAATATTTGCACAAACACAAATATCCATCCCGAGCGTGAATCGAACCTGCAAACCGCTGATGTTTAGGCGCTGATGTTAGCCCAACTGATCTCAAGTACTTCAAGCGTACGGCTCACCGAATGATATGCGATTACCGTTCCCCATGGACGCCCGCAACTACAGCAGCATCGCAAGCGCATTCCAAATCCCCCCCTCCCCTCCCAGGAGCTCCGGCAAACTTACCACAGGAACACAACACCGCTTGAAAGCAGTATTATTTAGCAGTAATCTTCTGCAAGGTCGAGCCACTTTCCCCGTCGAGCTGCTCTAAATTTTATTATGGACGATAAGTTGAATAATTGTGTTTGCTCGCAAACGAAAAAAAAAACCGACTTCAATTACATCGACAAGTAATACAACGTAGATCGACGAAAAAATAGTCAAGCAACTACGCGATATCAAAGATTACTCAAAAAGTAGTTATCAGATCTCGATAAAATTTATATGTGACCATATGATAAACATCAGCTTTCGATTAAATTAAAAATTATTAAAATCGGTACACCCAGTAAAAAGTTATTACGGATTTTCTTGAGTTTCCCTCGATTTCTCTGGGATCCCATCATCAGATTCTGGTTTCCTTATCACGGTACCAAACTAAAGATATCCCCTTTCCAACAAAAAAAGAATTATCAAAATCGGTACATCCAGTAGAAATTTATGCGGTATAATACAACGTAGGTCGACGAAAAAGGCGTCAGGTAAAAACGCATTATTAGATATAACTCGAAAAGTAGTTGTTAGATCTCAAATAAATTTAAATGGGACCAATTGGCACACACCACCTTTCGATTAAAAGAAAATTTGTCGAAATCGGTCCACCCGCTCAAAAGTTCTGATGTAACATACATAAAAAAAAAAAAATAATAATAATACAGTCGAATTGAGAACCTCCTCCTTTTTTGGAAGTCGGTTAAAAATATAAAAAGTCAGTTTACCTTGATTTTTATCAACTAATTGTTTCTGCAGAACTTTGTGTTTGTTAATACGAAATAGATAACCTCGTTTTTTTTTAAAGAATGGCTTTTAATCATGTTATGCAATATAGTCCTTTCATATATAAACTTCGGCGTCACGCTTTTATGCATTAGTTACCTTTTAGACAATTTTTCATTTACAATTAGTCCTACATACAACTAAAATGAAAGGTATTGTTTTTGTTTGATTTTTTTACAAATATTATTGATAAATGTACAAATGTAAAATTATATTTCTTACGACTTGATCACACTTCTTAAGATTTAAGGAAAAAATTTTGTCATTATGTTTTTTATTTGTATGTCCCTTTCTATGTTTCCTACTGGCCACTTAATTGAGATTCCGAATGCGTTGGGTCTCATGTCGCTAATTGAACTAGTGCAATTGCGTTGTCCGTAATAATCTAAAGAAGAGCTTAACATGTTTTTTAACTATCAATATTCTAAAATGTAATTCTTCTTCCAGCTGCAGCCATACTGCTGATAAGCACTGTTTGCTTAACTAATGCAAAAAATATAGAGATCAATAATGATTCCCGTCAGGCAAACTCGATTTGTGCTAACCCTGAGTCTGACGGAGCTCTAGTAGCACATGAGCACTGTAATCAGTTCTACAAATGCTCCGAAGGAAAATCTGTTGTTCTTAATTGTCCTGGAGTTTTGCTATACAATCCTATTAAAAAACACTGCGATTGGCCGAAACAAGTTGAATGCGGTGACAGAATTGTTTCTAGAAGAAACAGTATCGGTTCACGAATGAGTATAAATAAAGAAAATTCAGTTTGTGCTAATGCGGAAACGCAATTATCATTCGTCCCTCATGAACATTGCGCTAAGTTTTATTTTTGTCTTAACGGAGCAGCGATAGAAATATCTTGCGCAACTAATTTACTTTATAACCCACAGAAGAGGACCTGTGATTGGTATAAAAACGTTGAATGTGAAGGCAGAATAATTTAGTTATCTCTTTTACCAAGTGCAATTAATTTAGCCTCGTAACATGCCAATACTGGACGTAGGCCTCTTTTTCCATGTAAGCAAGGGTCAGAGATTAATCATAAAGAGTACACAAAGAATGTAATTAACAAGGAATTCTCATGCCAATTTCATAAATTTTAATTTATACCATTAAACTATTTATAAGTTATTTAGTCAAATATAAATATTATGAAAATGAATTTATTATTATTTATTTTAAAATAAACGTCAAATCAATTAAGTTTTTAAAATTAATACGTGTTTGTTTATTTAAAAAAAGAACCATATGGGGTCATGAAAAATATTAATTTCAAGTTCTATTCGAGGTATAAACAAAATAATTATTCATGTAGAAATTTTTTATTATGATTTTTTTATCGATAAAAATTACAACTTCTTCACAAAATTATCTTAACACTTGTATTTTATTCATAATCTATACTAATATTATAAAGAGGTAAAGTTTTTAACTTTGTTTGTTTGTAGGGGGTAATCTTCGCAAATATTTGAAGGAATTCGAGCGAGATGAAAACTTTACTGTATAATTATTTGTATCACAAAAATAAGTAACGCCCAACGAAGTGGGCACCGGTCGGCTAGAGAATCATAAAAATATATTATTATAATAACAGTCATCACGCAGACTATACATTGGACACTGAATACCCAACATACATCTAATATATAAAATTCTCGTGTCGCGGTGTTTGTAGTTAAACTCCTCCGAAACGGCTTGACCGATTCTCATGAAATTTTGTGTGCATAGTGGGTAGGTCTGAGAATCGAACAACATCTATTTTTTCATCCCCCTAAATGTTCACCACATTCACAAATGGCAGTCCACCCCTATTTTTTTTTAATTTATAGATAATTTTTTTTTTATTTTTTTTATGATACGACAAAAAAAAATACACACAACCCTAAATTTTCAACCCTCTATGATAAGCCCCTATATTTTATTTGTTAATTATGAACTTTAATTTTTTAGCAAGATTTTTATTTTGTCATGTCATAGAATAAAAAAAAATGATATATTACTCTTAATACGATCAACCCCTATTTTTCCATCGCAATTTTTTTTTTATTATTTTTAATAATTTCCTTTAAGTATGATTTTTTTTCTCAACTCAATTTGATCTCCTGCCTTCGCCGGTCGATAACTGATCAACTATCAATCGATCAGTTATCCCCGCTAGATGTCTACCGTTGTCACCTTCAGCAAACAGATGTTTAGATAAATATCGAGAATTGTAATTTAAGATATATTTGTTACTTTAATAAAGATTAATTTATTAAACTAAATAGAGAATACTTACATCGTCTACAACGCTTTCTAATTCTCTCTTTCTTCGCTTCTTTCTTTGCTTATAAGTAAATCCCCGCACACTTATAGTAGATAGTTTATTGGCAAAACAACGTTTGCCTGGTCAACTAGTAAACTGTATAAAAATCTTAATCCACGCATTTTCGTTATGGACGTTTTTTGGCGTCCTCCCGCATCGTCCCATAAGGAACTTCGTTCCAAAATAACAGTGTTACAAAATTTAATTAATTAATTTGTTAAGGCCAGTAGACTTATAAAAAATCAATAATACTAAAAAATTAAATTTTTGACCAATGGAACAGGACGTCGGCAAAATTTAAGGGCAGTTTTGCATTCAAATCCTCTGACCATCTGTATGAGCTGTAGCATATTTAATTATTTTGACGAAATCAGAAACTATTGAAACGATTATATTTCCTCGCATTCTCATAATATAATAAATTCATCGACTGATTTCTTAGTTACACACATGTAGTCCTCAGCACTTACGAGATAAGATTGTTATTCTGAAAACAATTTAAACACCTAGCCTAAACTGTCATCATCTATTGTTTTAGTGAAAACTGCATGAAAATTCATAGAAAAGTGTTTATCACGAACAAACAGACAGGCAGGCGCTTGAAATACAAGAATGATAATGACAACATGACGTGATTTGAAAATAATAGGAAAGATTGGTCTGTAATCTAATCTTTGTTATTTATAATTATTTCTACGTATTATTGGCAATAACACTCAAAATAATGACAACATGTTGACTATTAATATAATTAAAGATAAGGTTCATTTAGCAAGGGTTCTTTTTTGTTCTGATGATGATTAATTCCATTGCACTTTATGTATGTACTTCTTAATCAAATACATTTCGAGTCTCCGAATATCTGTCTTAAATCACTTAAATAATCTCATAAAATATTGAAATAAATAAATGTGTTTGCTGGCAAACGAAAAAAAAACCAACTTCAATTATATCGACAAGTAATACAACATAGGTAGAAAAAATAGTCAAGTAAATACGCATCATCAAAGATTACTCCCAAAAGTTGTAATCAGATCTCGATGTAATTTAAATGTGACCACATGATAAATATCGGCTTTCGATTAAATTAAAAATTATCAAAATCGGTACACCAAGTAAAAATTTATGCGGAATTTCGAGTTTCCCTCGATTTCTCTGGGATCCAATCATCAGATCCTGGTTTCCTTATCCCATGATACTACACCAGGGATATCTCCTTTCCAACAAAAAAAGATTTATAAAAATCGGTTCATAAACGACTTAGTTATCTCTGAACATACATAAAAAAACATATACGGTCGAATTGAGTAACCTCCTTCGTTTTTGGAGTCGGTTGAAAAATGTAAACACAATTGCAAATAAAAAAAATTGCAAATTACACACTGGAGAAAGTAAGAGTAGTTATCTTCTTCTTTCTTCTTTTTAGCTATCTGCTAACAAAAGTGGAAAGCAGTATTATTTAGCTGTGATCTTCTAAAAATCCCCAGGTACTTCCCCAGTCGGGGTGCTTTGGATTTTGAGCAGGATATTTCCTGGTGTGCCTTATTCAGTTGAGTGTAGGCGATTTAGTTCCGATCCTACTCCTACATGGAAAAAGAAGCTATGCCCATGCTGTGGAATGATACAATCTTTATCATCATCATCATCAGTGAAAGTATAAATGACAAGGATATGTGAGTAAGTAACGATAGCTTTGATGCGAGACAAATGGTTCGAGTAAAATATTGAAAACTCAAAGAGTTACTTTTGAGTTCCATTATCATTATTATCAGCCGATTCTGCAATCTGCATTAATAACAGCATTCATTAGCTATAATATAATTAATTAATTAAATATTGGCTAATTAATCAAATAAAGTCTGGTATGTTCAATAGCGTTCAACGCGTGGATCGGTTTAATTTGCTTGTTTCTCACTAACAAATTATGAAGAGTTCTTTCGACAAATAGATTACACATAAAGATTTAGATAAAAATTTATTGGTACAGTACCAATAATTTGCTTCAAAGACCTCGGTGAAATCGACAAACATTAACATAAAAATGCAGTATACATATTACTTTTGTATAGTAACCCAATTTTCAGGAGATCCTATATTAATACCTAGAAAAAAAATTTATCCACTTAATTCTATATTTTATTTTATTTTAAAATATTATGCGCATTTACAATTCCCAACTTAAGAACTAAACATTTACAGATAGACATGATATAAATCATGTCCGCCATGCCAAGAATGCTGACAGCATTTTCCCGTTGTATCGCTATGCCGATTCTCTGGGCAAAAAATGCAGCAGCCTTCTTGTCACCATTGGAGGCAAGGAGACGAGGAGTTATCGCTTTTTTTTTAGCACTGCTACTCCAGGCTCCAGATCCAGGTGTTTTGATTGCAAAGGACATTAAGATGTAATTTGGAATTAATATAATAATTAACATATAATCTAATTTAGATAAATATCCTTGTAATTAACCCAAAATTCCTTATAATTTGTTTGAAATTCATTAAATATAAAAATTAAAATTTAAAAATGAATATAGTAACTCATTTCTTGAGTCAGTTAAAACAGATTTTTATCAACAATTAATTGCATAGCACTTTACTTTTTGTCAGATAAAATCAATTCTTTGAATTCAATGAAGTTATATTTTTAATCTTGTTATTCAGATAATGCTTCAGTATATAACGTTACAATCTTTATGCATTAGTTATTACTTAGTCAATTTCAGTGCACACAAGTGATAATAGCGGTCATACATACAACTACAATGAAAGGTATTGTTTTTTGTTTGATTTTATTGTTACACATATTATATTCCTTAGTTGTGCTATTCCACTACCACCTTGGAACTTAAAAAACCAACCGATGGCGGGATAACCATCCAACTGCTGGTTTTGAAATACACAGGCCGAGGACGGGCAGCAGCGTCTTAGGTGCGACAAAGCCAGCCCTGCGGTCACCAACCCGCCTGCCCAGCGTGGTGACTATGGGCAAACCATATTAGTTCAGGCCTATGTCCAGCAGTGGACTGTGATAGGCTGAAGTTGTTGTGCTATAGTTACTAAATGTCATTTAAAATTTAGAAATGTTGGTATGCTTTTTTTATTATTATTTTTAGTCATATTAACTCAGAAACCTTTGTGGGCTCATGTCCAACAATACTTTGCTCAAGATAATGACATGATCAAATACATAGTTTACGATTCTATAAAGGATATACAGAGAAACGTTCATTTCTATCTGTATAGATATAGAAGTTATGACGTGGGATATATGCCACTTTCAATATCCTCCATATTTACTTCTAATAAATGTTTGTTGGTTGTTTTTTTATATATATACAAGTAGGTAAGCAATTAAGCGTGCGTTTCACCTGATGGTAAGCGATTATTGTAGCTTATAGAAGCTTGCAATGCCAGAGGCATCGCAAGCGCGTTGCTGACCTTACCCCATCTTTCTCGGGAACTCTGGTCACCTTACTGACCACGGGAACACAACACTGCTTGAGAATAGTATTATTTAGCTGTGATCTTCTGTAAGATCGAGATATTTACCCACACGGATGGCTCCAGATTATGAAAAAAAAAAATTTATCATTTTATTTCTTTTTTATTTAGAGGTGGTCCAGGGTTTTCTTACTTATCGCCTTTATTTTTCAATAGTTTGTTTCACAAAGTATTTATTCATAATTAGCTATGCCCGCGACTTCGTCCGCGTGGAATTTAACGAAAACGTTATTGTTCCGTTCGCGGAGTTACAAAATAAATACATGTCTTAAATAAAAGTAGCCTAAGTTACTCCTTACTACATCAGCTATCTGCCAGTGAAAGGCCCGTCAAAATCGGTCCGGCCGTTTCAGAGCCGGAACAAACAGACAGACAACAATTTAAAAAATGTGTTTTTGGTATATTTACCATGTATACATCCATGTGCATTTCGTAAAAAGCGGTTATTTTAATATTACAAACAGACACACCAATTTTATTTAGTTGTATAGACGATTGTCCGTTCATGAGCAACAAATATAAATGTCAATTATCTGATCTGGTCTCAGGCTTTACAGAAATATTGCTGTGAAATTCTACTCTAAACCTACATAATTTTTAATATTTTTCTTCTTTAGAGTTTTTGAATTAATAAATATAAAGTAACTTATAATGTACTTATGTATTTGTAATTCTTACAGCCGTTCCCAAATATTTTGAAAACACTTCCAAAAAAGGAGGAGGTACTCGATTCGAAGCATTTTTTTATGTATGTTACCTCAGAACTTTTGAACCGAGTTTGATATTTTTTTTTGAGTCAAAAGATGATTTGGTTTATGTGATCCCATTTAAATTTAATTGAAATCTGTACAAGTACTTTTCGAGCTATATCTAATAATGCGTATTTACTTGACTATTGTTTCGTCTACCTACGTCGTATTACTTGTCGATGTAATTGAAGTCGGTTATTTTTACCTTTGCGAGCAAACACAATTATATTCCGTGAATCTTATTGTATTACCCATCGCTTTTAGAAAATAAATAGAAACTGTATTTCACTTCATAAGTAACACCATAATTTTTTGGGAAAGATAGTATTTTTATATATAAAAATAATATTGTGTACACTAGCGTTTTTATTTTTTTTATTTTATATTATTATTACAAAACTTTAATTTTGTGTATAGGAATTTTTGGTGGAGTCGATTCATGTAAATTATATATTATGAATTTATAAAATAAATCCTTTCACAAACAAATGGTTAAAATATAAAAAAGTTTACTATAGTAGTACACCAACCTGACAATAAAGTATATAAATAAAAAAAAATTAAACAATTGTTTTAAAACAATGATTTTTATTTCAGTTGCAATCATACTGCTGGTAAGCACACTGTGCTTGACTAATGGAAAAAATATTGAGGTTAATGATGACCCCGGTCAGGCAAAATGGATTTGTGCTGAGCCTAAGTCCGATGGAGTTCTAGTTGCTCACGAGAATTGTAATCAGTTTTACAAATGCTCCCAAGGTGAACCTGTTGCTCTCAACTGCCCTGATGATTTACTCTACAATCCTGATAAGGAGTATTGCGACTGGCCCCAAAGTGTTAATTGCGATGGAAGAATTATGCCAGAAGCTGATGACAGCGATTCTGGCAACGACAATGGTCCTGTTAACGAAAGCACACCTGATGAAGCACCCGCAATTTGTGCAAAACCTGAATCTGATGGCGTTCTTATTCCACATAAGAACTGTAATCAATTCTATAAATGTTCCCAAGGGGAACCTGTTGCTCTCAACTGCCCTGGAGATTTACTCTACAATCCTGACAAGGAATATTGCGACTGGCCCAAAAGCGTTCAATGCGGTGATAGAATTATCCCAGACGCTGATGATAGTGATTCTGGTAACGACAATGGTCCTGATAACGAAACCAGACCTGATGAAGCACCCGAAATTTGTGCTAAACCTGAATCTGATGGCGTTCTAGTTCCACATGAGAACTGTAATCAGTTCTATAAATGTTCTGAAGGAAAACCTGTTGCCCTCGATTGCCCTGAAAATTTACTCTACAACCCTCTTAAAGAATATTGTGACTGGCCGAAGAACGTTGACTGTGGTAACAGAATAGACTAGAAAATTTACAATTATTTCTTAAAGGTCAAAATAACGACTATTAACTGTTAATAAAAATAATCATTATTTCGAAATTATGAACTAAAAGATAAATTTTGAATACCCTTTTATTTTTCCTATAAAGTCACACCTGGTGGTCAGAGACGAGGCAGAGCAGGGTTTTTTGGTTTCTATTGTAAAAGGTTTTGGTTTGTCATAATAGAACACTAATGATTATCCACTCCACGATACGATACGATACAATTCAGCCTGTAATATCCCACTGCTGGACATAGGCCTCTTTCTCCATGTAGGAGAAGGATTGGAGCTTAATCCACGATTCCCGCTCGGGATACATATTTGTATTTGTACAAACATCTCTATCCGGTCTGGATGTCTATCCTATCTCACCTACCTTCCAACAATACCATCCAGCTCTAATCACCAAATTTCAGATACGTATTTGTAATATGTTTTGTTATACCGCATTAAATTAAATATCATACAAAACAATATATATTTTTTATTTTCCAAGTAATTACTTTTAACATAATATGCTTATAATAGAAAACAATTGATGTAACAATTGTGTTTAATTAATTTAAAGGTTCACTTTGCGAAGAAATTGTAACCAGTTGTTCGTCATCTTGAACCCGAGTAATAGAGGCTACATAGATTTCGTTACTACAAGCCATAAAATTCAACTTTTATAAAACACAAAATGTTGTTTTTAAAATTATAACCAGTATTATAATCAAAATTACATAGTATTATGTCATTTTTCTGTTTCATCCCCATAGGTTACCTAATTACTTTTGGTAAATTATTTATGAAGAATGTAATAACGGATTATAATTATTAATACTGCTGTCCGTGGAAGTACCTTTCACTTCTTAAGACTAATGGTATTCACTAAGAAGTCTCCTAGAAGTTCTATTAGTTTATGACAACTTTTTTTATAACTTTTTTAGGATAATTAATATGCATACAGCAGTTTGTTAATATTGTTCATAATTTTATTAGGCCTGAGTAAGTTTCATACTTCGAAGTATCGAATTTTTTTTTGTTAAGCCAAGCCGCCTTATTATCATCAGTAGAGAACCTTTCACGAAGAGACATTCTCATATTTCTTTATTATATACGGCTTTTTTCAAAATGTTTTTTGTCACAGCTTCATTGTAAGGGGTCATTCCAGTATTACGTAAATAACGAAGGGGGGGCGGGTTGTCTTATTTTTGAATTTTTGATGACAAGGGGGTTCTAGATGGTAGTTACGTCAGCAATCTTTATTTATTATTTCTGAATAGAAATAATATATATATATACTAATGTTTACGTAAGCATAGGAGAGGGGGTAGACTTTTACTGACTATCGATGACAAGAAGAAGGAGGGGGTTAAAAATTACTAAAATTCTAGGGCTGTCTGGAATAATAATTCAGTGTAACCTTTTGTTTCATTTTATTTTTGTACTGCTGTTTTTTACGATTTAAAAGTGTTTAATAATATTTATGCACGAAAGTAATAAATAAATAATTCTGCTTAAACATAATACTTGAATGACCGCTAAATACAGATTAAGCAAGGGAAATATAATAGGGAAGAAATAAGCAAACAAGTACCAGAGACGTAGATCAAATTGCAAGAATCACCTCATATAGAATTTTAGTTAGGATTATTACTAACTCATATTACACAATATTCTTTCGCTGCACGACGCTGGGAGTATATTAAGGAGTCATTACCGCGATAAAAGGACAAGGAAGCTCATAAAAACTGCCGGTTATCAGCGATTAGACGGTAATGACTATACATCCTAGATTCAGCGGGCTATAGACTTAAGACAATTTTTTTATTCATTTTGTCACTTAAAAAACATTTTATATAAAAATATATATAAAAGATCTGCACATCACATAAAAAAAAATTTACTAGCCGTTAATCTCTCACTGTTGCGTGAAGGCTTTCTCTTGGTTGAACTTGGTTGATTTCAAATACGAGTACATATAGAATATTAAGGATAGTTTTTAATTTATAGGCGTGTAATTTTAATTTACAAAGGCAGATATTCATCGCAGTCCACTGCTGGACATAGGCCTCCACAAGTTCGCGCCAAAAACGGCGTGAACTCATGTGTTTTGCCCATAGTCCCCACGCGGGGCAGGCGGGTTGGTGACCGCAGGGCTAGCTTTGTCGCACCGAAGACGCTGCTGTCCCTCTTCGGCCTGTGTATTTCAAATACAAAGGCAGATATTACAGACAGATAAAAAAAATCAATGAAATTTGATCACGTATTGTAGTGATTTAACCATGAAAGAATATAGGTATAATGAGATATTCGTGTGTTGAAATCAAAGTTGTTTTAAAGCAGGAAATATGTACTAAAGACGAACTTCACCCGTGTGTATAACGGATGAAAATTATTTTGTATTTATTTTAGTATATTACAAAAATATCGCGAAAGAGTTGGCTGAAATTTTTCTGACCAGACTATATTTAATTCAAAATTTAAGTTTTTATTTATATTTAAAAAGGCACCTACGAGTTTAAAAAATAAATTGTATACCTACCGTCAGTATGAAGCCTATAGAAAATGCAAACGTGGTGTTTCCTATTATTTTCCAGGCATAACTAGGTACTAGGTGGCAGTTGTAAACAGGTACATTAATAATATATATTGTTCTAGTTACTACCCCACATGATTAATAAATAAATCTTACATTAAAATGAGCATTGTTTCATTGCAAATACGGTGACATAGAGTTTCGTACTAAAAGTCTGGTTTGAATAGCGGTTGCCTACTAACTTACTAAAGAAGATATTTATAAAAAATTTAATTCACTAAGCAGATCAGTAAAGATCACGTGTAGTTTAGATTTTAGACTCAATAGAAATTACGTGTATTTAAAGTCATTCTAATGCTGGTTTGTCGCTGTTCGTCTAAAGTATGTATCCGCCCTATTCTTGATTCTTAATAAAAACATCGTTCAATATCTCTTTCATGCGATCAAACGTTTATGAAAGCATATTTTTTGCGAGGATAGTAATTAAATATAGTTACTATTTGTAGATATATACTATATATACTTTGACCTACATTTCGTATTACATAACAATTCTTGGCAACTACAAAATTCTTGACAATATATGCTTGGGTGAGCTGAATATGTAAGTAAATGTAGGGTAAGGTTGCTCAAGTCGTACCCCCTAAGGAAATAATGTTGTAGTATTTAATGCATTTCAAATAAAACAAAATCTTTTGCATGAACATAATCTTCATTTAGTCACCTTTTAATCAATATTCATAGAAATTTAAAAGCCACTTAGCAACATAGATATTTTAACGATTTTCACAAATTTACCTTCGGTACGATTAAGGCACCTAGTCGCCTAATTCGTACCACCTATAGCCTAAATCGTACTTAGAATAAGTCTTTAGTTAAGACATAGACATAGGCCTCCCCAAGTTCGTGCCAGATAAAATAAAAGCAAAAAGCCAAGAAGCAAAATTATAACTTGTTAATCATACAAAGTTAAACTTAGACAATTATTGTGGTTGAACACAGATATCACAAACGTATTTTTTTATTTTACTTTCGATGCCAGCACATCGTTCATGTACCCAACCTTTACATTTTAGACACTGAATCATATTTTCTTGATATATAGTTGACATAGCCACAATTCTTTTCCTTTTATCTATTTGTTCTTCTTAGATGTTCCGTCCGTCTTTCTTCTCTTTGTGGGTTTATTTTCTGTTTTAATTTTTTTAATATCCAATACAGGCTTCTTTCTTTTATTTATGTTTTCCTTGGTTTCTAATTCATTTTTGTAGGGACTGGAAGTTAATTCTATTGCTGGTTTAGTACCTTTATTAATTTTTTTAATAAATGTTGTTATGTAAGGAACAGGAGATAATATGTTTAAGTGAGTTAGCTTGCTATTCTCTTTTCTCTGTTAAAATGATGGGGTAATTGAAATTTTTCGGCAAGCTCGAACGCAAGTTTTCTAAATTCAGTCGTAGTTAACCCGAAAAAACAAGACTCTAAATTTATCAAATTCTGTGCCAACATCTCCTCCATATCTGATGACATATCATTAGGTCTTCCAAATTTTGTTGTCTTATTCAATCCTTTCAAATGTCTCCGTAATGTAGGTTTTGGTGTATTATGTCTTCTACAAGCTTCATTAAATCCGATTTCACCATTCCGATGCTTCTCTAAAGTTTCGTTCATATCTTTCCGCTTTCAACTACTATAAAGGTTAAAAAAATTAAGTAAATTAAACACACAATTTTCTGAATGCCTAAGTCGTACCGGTACGAGTAAAGAATTCTGCACAGGTACGACTTATGCAGTGAGGTATTCTAAGTTTCAAAACAAAATTTGGTTATAACCTAAAAAAAATCTACTGTTTAGGTGTACCTAAACGACTGCCAAATTATCATTAAAAATAGACGTAAACAAAAAAATAAGTTGAAAATTACATTCCTTTTATAAAAAACTTACGAATGAGCTAAAAATTTAATTGAAAACTGTTGAAAAAACTCACTTTTTGATTATTTTTGCTCCGCAACACGGCCGGCCGTCCAATTGTTTTCACGTGCTTGCTTGGCTATTTAGTTCAGATCTACCTCATCACATGACAATTTTTATACGCGACAGCTGGGATATCACCGAGGTACAACTTAGGCGGTAGTACGACTTGAGCAACCTTAACCTATATAAAAACAAAATGTTAATTTCTGAAACAAAAAGAAAAAAGATTTAAAAAAATATATAGTAATTCAAGTGACTGAAAGCTTTCATTTTTTTGGAAGAGAAAATCCAAATGAAACAAAAAAATTTAATATTTCTTAGTATCCCCTAATACCAGAACAAATCTGACAAAATTCTAATGTCAGTTTTTACGGTTGTAAATATTCAACGAGAAGTAAAAATTCTGAAAACATTTCCTCTGCACCTGTTTTTAATTCCACTTAGTGCGGTGTGGCGATCCATTGAAATATAGCGATGTACTTACATCGCGAACGTTTAAAAAGTTAAATAAAAAACAACTTTAAAGTGTCGAAACGGAATGAGAATTAAGTCATGGTCTTCCTTATCACTTATTTACCCAAGGCTAGTAATTTATTCGAATAAAGAAAAATTAACTAACTGAAATATGTACTAGTGCCAGTATTTTGAGAATATTGAGCGCTCGGCGTCAGAGTGGGGATTACTCTACGTATCGTGCAGGGGTCGCAAACTTAAAATAGATTTTGTTCAGTATAAAATGAAAACTAGGAATATAAAAGTTTATAGTAGTCATTAAATGTCTATATCCATAAAATTTTGTAGTAAAGTTAAAGCTATACGACGAGCGTTGGCGCAGCGGTAATAGCACTGGCTGTTACGCTGGCGATCGCGGGTTCGATTCCCCCTCACGACAGACATTTGTATCGGCGATATAGATGTTTGTCGTGGTCTGGGCGTTTGTCATTGGGTAAAGTGCGTGTTTCCGGACCGCCGACACAGGAGGAAATTCTACTGGGGGCCGTTAAGTGTGAAGTGTTTATTTTATTTGATCGATTCGCATACAGAGAGATATGCAGCAGATGATTGTCCAGAGACCTAAATACGACACTTTACGTAAATTCTAGACTATCACGGTGACTACCAACAACTTTAACTTCTATGGAACTCACCGGTATTGTCATTTTGAAATTTCAGATATTTTGGAGAAGTTGCAGATACTATGGTCACGGATGACAGTGTCAACAACAACATTTGCTTATTATACAGAGCAATATCAGTGTAAAAATAGACGATGTAATACGATGAGTAGATTAGTAAAATCATTGAGTATTGACTATTTCCTCTAATGTTTTCGCTGACGATTTAAAAGGTTGTTTAGCTTAGGGTAATTTTAGCTTATTTTCATATTTATAATGAAAAAATATTTTCAGACATCACAATCGGGAGAGGTCTCTCATCGTCCCGTGCTGTTTTTTGTTTTGAGATGGGAACGTATGGCGTCCACTGTCACAGAATCCGCTACTGTGGACCCCACGCCCTCCATCTACCAATTGATAAGGGCTTCTGACTCTGATCCCCTTATCCTATGTATCTGGTTCGCACTCGGGATTTTTCCTCGAGCTTGGACGCTCGACCAGTACCGGTACACTTCCGCGAGTATCTGTGCCTGGAGTTCCCAAAACTGATTGCTCGCTAAAACTGTTTCATCCGCCCATGGTGCCATGCAGTACTCGCATATAGTTCTCACCGCTATGACCCTCTACGGTCTCCCCAGGAGGAACTTATTCCGAGCTCTGAGAGCATCCGGTGACGTTACGGCCTAATCAATCAACCATAACCTATCTTCAGATTTCGCTATAAATTTGATGGACGATCACCCTAAAACCAATGTCCCGACCGGCGGGACCGGAACTCACTCAGCTGTCGGATTACGCAAGACAGAGAATATTCTGCTATTCAAATTTTACACTCGCCTTCTATAAACTCGCCAACTATATACTAGAGTATATATTTAGAGACATGTTTGGATAAGTTGTAGGAGTTTGACGACGAGTTGGTGCAGCGGTCACAGCACCGGCTGTGACGATAGGGTCACGTGTTCAATCCCTGCTCACAACAGACATTTGTATTGACCATACAGATGTTTATCTTGGTCTGGGTGTTTGTGCTCATATACTATATGTGTTTCCGGACCCCCGATATAAGAGAAAATATTGCTGGGGGTGTTGAGTGGGAATTTTTTATTTACTTATTTATATATTATGTATTTTAGTACAATTTCATTTTAAGTGCACCATTTTGCCCCTTCTAACAAACCACAAATTTTCGATTCAAAGTCGATTTTGATAAATATTATTGCAATTTGGGTTTCGAAATGATAATAATTATAATATTCGATATATTGTCGAAATCCAGATATACCAATTAAATTTAACGAATAATGAAACGTATTCAAATTCGCATAACCCTCTTAAATTCATATGAAATCACGTAAAGTTCAACGTACGAACATAACACTATATCAAATCTAATCAAGATTTCTAGTTCGGAGCACGAACGAACTGATGTTTGCCGCTTCGAAAACGTCAAATGAGCAATTTTCGGGCTATTTCAAATGCATAAAACTTTATGTCTCACCGCCAAACCCGTAACCAAATAGTCTTGAACTTAGCAATTGTACCAACGCTCCGAAAATATTCTGTAGCTGTCGAGGAACTCGGGAGGGTTGGTAGGTCAGGTTAAATTGGTCGCGGGAATCGTTGTAACTGTTAATTTCCAAGAATAGCCGAATCCTTTCCTCTTAACGAGCGGAGGTCATTAAGGAATGCTTAACAGCCAACGGAAATACTCTGACCCGCGACTGGCTCACGAAAAGTTATCAGTAATTAGTGACGGCTCCAGGTTGAAGTTAGCCTATTTCATTACTGAGAATCATAGTAGGGTCGTTACTAAAAGAATTACTGCTAAAACTTAAAAGTTAGTTAGCTCAAAATTTATGGGTAAGATTACCTTGAATTTTCTTGTACATTCAAAGTCAAAACTTTGCATGAGACTCTATTTTATTTACAAAATTATTTTAAATTAAATTAGAATAGTTTTTATTATATATGGACGCCTACAACGTGGAAAAGTATGATAAAAGACTTTTACGCTTCAATATAGGACAACCTTCAATTTTCCTTTTGTTTTCATGGCAGCATTTTTAATAGTTTATTGATATACAGAATTTCTTATCACAGATAAGATTTAATTATATTTATAATAGCTTAGAATAAAATAGATAGTCAAAATATTGTCTGAAGTAGCTGGAAATATTTGTTTGATTATTGTTTTATGGAATATTTATATTAAGTATCGATAAGCAATTAGTATTTACATTTTTTTTTCATTTATCGCTAATAAAATTATAAGTTTCAAAAGATAATTACAAAGCCTCAGAATATGTGGGTGTACTTTCGATAGCTCCAATTCATCTAAACTTTGATAAATCTGTGTAGATAGACAACAAGTATCACAGTAAAATGAGAGCATCCTTTATTACGATAGCACCGACACCGATGGCTTTACGTGATCTCTGAGACTCGTTGGGGAGACCCATATGGACAGACATCCAAACCGGAAAGAAATATTTGTACAAATATCCAACCCGAGCGGGAATCAAACCCGCGTACTGTCGGTATTTTAGGCAACTACTCGCATCACTACACCAGAGCGGTTGTTGCTATAGTAAGAAGCTATTACCAAAATTCAGACAAGCTATTTATTTATTTAATTTTTCGAATTTACCTGTTCCCTCATCAACTATATTCCAACACTCCCAAAATTGCAAAAATTTTTCAAACAACCGTTTTCAATACGAGCGGTAATATTCACGCTGTCTTTATGTTTTTCTTCTCACAATCTCCACTCGATCACGCTCGAATTGCCGATGCGTTCGATAAACGTGGTCTCCAATTTCCTGGTTACGTTCACTATAAGATGCTTTGATATTTTCAAGGATATCGGTAAAGTCTTTAAGCACAATATATGTTGACGCTTATCGCTTTTCTGTTTATTGCGATCTAGTTTCTCGCGAGTTTGTACGCTTTGTATACCGTTACCAGATTGAAGACTAGTTTTTGAGTTAGTCCATTACAAGACTTCTTCCCCGTGCTTCGTTTTCTCTTTATAATATTTGTTTAATAAATCGTTGTTTTAAATACCTTTTTACGTCAGATGGTAAGTGGATACCGCAGACTAGGTCCTGCTATACAAAGAGCACTGAAGTTGTATCGTGCACTCTACCCACAAACTTCTCCACATACATACTGACTTTACTCACCACAGTAAAATATCAACACATGAAAGTGGTATTGTTTAGTTATGATCTTCTGAGAAGTAAAGATCTCTACGCAGAATGCTCTAGATGTAACCAAAGTATTTCCTACTGGACCCAAATTTCATAAATTTTGAAATTTTGCCAAATAGTCAGAGCTCCTGGTTTGAGAGCTCAGGATCTGAGATACGGTTAGCGTCGCTCCTTCAAATAGTCCTGGTGCTGCAGTGGATCATAAGCTACGTTATCCACTTACCTATAAGCGAACTGTACGATTACTTGCAACCTTTTTAATTTTAAAAATTTAGACAAAAGAATGAAGCTTGATAATAGCGAACACTTTTTACCAATAAATAAGCATATCCATGAATATATATAAAGTCGTACATAGCGACCGTAGTCGAACGATTCTCTCCGCCGGTGTCCCCACATTTCCCGGTATCCGGACTAAGGTTACAACGTTTTTTTATTACGGCCTCAGGATATATGACCGGATATCCTCGCACTGAACCGTGTCTGTTAGTTGCGTTAGACTATTTATTTTTATTCATAGATATCTACAGTATGTAAGGCTCTTTATATCGTTATATGCAAGTCGTATTTTTTTTTAAATAAAATTCAGCGTAGCAGTATTGTATTTCATTCATCTTAATACAGATAGTGTACGACTTGTATGTACGGTTTGTACATGTATTTAATACGACAACGACACTAACGCATAAGGATAATATCCTGTAGTGTTAGATGTAAGATGATGGAATAAATAAATAAATAAAATAAATAAAAAATTTCTTCTATAATGAATTTTGATAGTTTAAGCTTTATAGCCTGGTCAAACAACAATCACGAGCAGAGATCAAACCGACTGCGCTAGTTAGATTAGGCACATAACTGATACACATACCGTATACCATAATTACTTTCCAAAACCGATCTCACACAATATATTTTAATTTAAATTCTTACAAGTATAACTATTCCGTTCAATTATTAGTTTAAATATATCCAGCATTTGTAAAGGACCTAATGTTGAGAGAATTCCATTTCGCCGTAGATCCGGACAATTCTCGAACGAATCCACAACCAATCTCCGAAGGAAAATAAATTACGTGCGGCATTAGAAACTTGCAATATCCAACCAGCGTTTCCAATTTTCTACATAAAACTACACCATAATTCGTACGGTATAATATATATTTCTAAGTGGACTTTCGATACGAGAAGTGTCGCTTTATTTCTTGTTTATTGTATCAAATTTAGAAGTATCTATTGGTTTGATGAGGACTTAGAACATTTTGGATTTTAGATTTAAAATGATCGATTCTGTATTTAATTTTTTAATACTTTGATTATTCTGATGTAGTTATGATATAATTGAGGCTTATTATTAATCTGTGCTCGAAGTGGACATTTTTATATGACTAAGGAGATAATACTAGTTCATTTTTCGCCTAATTAGATTTGGGATTCGACGGTGAATCGCACGCTTTTGCGACAGCACCCCGCGTTATATGTCTTTCAACGCGTCGTTTTTACAATTAATGTAATTCAAAATTAAAGGCTTATTATTTGTACCTTTATAATTGATAGATGGGAAATTGGTTTAGTAGCCACTGGAATGCTGGTTTGCTTATCATAGTCTAACCGTTTCTTCATTTCATTAATATAGGGGATTATTTAAAAAACGTTTACCCGTATTTATTTTCATCTGATTTTTAATATACTTTTTAAATATGTACGATTTTATTTTTGTGTTACCCACACATTAGGAATTCTAAACATTTTTGAATATCATATCAAAAAGCGAGCGCCGACACGGTCAGTCGGAGACGCGAGTTCGAATCCCGCTGGAGCGGTCAATTTTTGATATGATATTCAAAAATACTTTTTAAATTTATTTACAGACAATTAAATTTTTTGTAGCACTCATTTATTTATTTTATTTATTAATTCTTTATTGCACAATACATTAGACAATTGTGCAAAAGGCGGGCTTAATGCTAACAGCATTCTCTACCAGCCAACCTTAGGACGTACAAGAGCAGGCGTTTGTAAGTGTGCATAATTGAGCATAAGTAGTTTCATATTATAATTTATAAAAAAGTCAATAAGTAAAATATGTAGGTCATCAAGATTTTTTTTGTACTTCATACTTACCACACATTAAACCAGAATTAAGCTAATATTTTCATCAAAATATTTTGTGAAACATTGTAACAATTTTTCGATAGTGATAATTTTGGGTTAAACCACTTCAGCAAGTCAGTTCTCGAGTGAAATGGAACGTGTAACAGCTTCACAAATTGGTATAAATATAGTAAACCCACTCCTTGGCTAAGATCCAAAGCACTTATTCTTATACCACTTAAACTTTCAACTCACTGATCTGATACTAGAAGTTGTAAAATAAAAACTTGATGTTATTCTGATGAAGTCGAGGATGGTATGTTAAAGTATGCGATTTCTTGCTAAGGAAATGTTACGAATTCTCGAGTGGTTTAAGTCTAGATCAGGGGTCTTCAAACTTTGAACTCATAAGGCAATAATGATTTTTTCAGTATTTTCCAAAGGGCTAAGGGTTTTTTTATTTAAAATTAATATCCATCGGCTTTAAAATGCCCATGCCTTTTGTTAAACATTATGCATTATAAGACCACGGGCGATTTATTATTCGAACTACAAATCGACAGTCCTATGACTGCCTAGTAACGCTAGGACGTGGTTCGCGCTGATGGATTTTTTTTTATGTATCTTTATTCTCACACTCATACATGCACACAGACATACACACATACTTACATTACATTGCATTACATACTAACACATATACATATATACATTTATAAATTTATATAATTAACTAGCTGACCCCACAAACGTTGTTTTGCCATATATGTTATAAACCCGCTTAATCCCTCCCCCCCCTCCTATAACTTATGGGTATGAAAAATGCTCAGCGTGGTGACTATGGGCAAAACACATGAGTTCACGTTATTTTTGGCGTAAACTTGTGGAGGCCTATGTCCAGCAGTGGACTTTATAGGCTGTAATGATGATGAAAAATAGATGTTGGCCGATTCTCAGATCTCCCCAATATGCACACAAAATTTCATAAAAATCGGTCCAGCCGTTTCGGAGGAGTATTCTAACTTACATTGTGACACGAGAATTTTATATATAAGAATACCATTTCTACATAATATATTCTTATCCCAAGAGGTTATGGCAAGGCCCTTAGGCAAAAGCGATAGTGGTTAGGAGGTTACATACATCCCATTGGTGTTTTTTGGTATACTGTGATTAGTGGACTTTATTCAGATTATTTATTACTTATTAATATGCTTAAGTTTTGTAAGTCATCATTTGTGTCGTTACGTTTTACCTTACAAATAAGTAAAACCGAGTAATAAATAAAAAGACATCAGCTATCGCGGGCCCGATTGGTGACACTGGCGGGCTGGGTTAAGTCCGCGAGCCACACTTTGGAGCCCCCTGGTCTAGGTAAAGGTCTCAAAGTCGCATGTACGCATTAGTATTTAAAGGATGAGCTATGAATAATCTCAAAGAGTAAAATTTCTTATCCCGACTCAATTAAGTAGTGAAGATATGTGGATAAAGATTATTTGCAAGACAGTTCAAAAGTGTTTTTGAAACCTAGACATTTTTGATTGCGGGTTATTAATAATATATATTACAGAAATTAGCTAGTCAATTCCTAAAATTGATACCCCACTCAATATGTTTAGTACTTTTTCTGTATTATCGTGTCTGAAATCGGTCATATTGTTTTTTTTTTTTATTATGTACCCAATGTTACTCGTCTTAATGGACGAATCTAACAACACCTCAAACGATAATTTTTTAAACCGCATAGGCTATAGTGAAAAATATAGAAAACTACAAACATACATACATACAATCGAAATACATGACCCTCCTTTTACAGCCTGAGCAGCCAAAGGTTAATTCAAAATATCCAATATCCAATCACAAAATCAGACTATTGCGATAACACGTAACTAAAAATTTAACTCTTTGTAACATATTGTTTCAAATTATAAACATATATAACATATTACAAAATCGTTAATACTTAATAAACGGAACCGTCTGTTCGTGTCACGTGTTAAGATATGAAATCCTTAGTCCCCTGGGTCGCGGAATATCAGTTCACTGACCCGGATAACCAGAAGAATGACAGCGACTGATACTATAGATTTCAATGAAACAACTGTTTCGAATTTTATCGCGGCTTATTAGGTTTTATACATGCCCTACGTTTCGGATACTTTACAGCAACCCTGATCACAGGAGGACTTAGAAAACAATTAGACAACACTGGGATTTACAAAAATAGTCGGTAAATTTAATATTTAATCATTAAAAAATTAAACTCGTGGCTTTCATTTGTATGTCTATGTTCAAGTTCTGTGGAACCAATAGAAAGATTACAGAGTAAACACATAATTATTGCATTTAAATGTTTAATGCATTTATACATTAAAGCTAGTTTTAAGTATTGTTGATGAACAAACTTTAAACGAGATTAAATATAGAATTTCAAGACTTTATACTAATTTGTTTTCCTATTATTATTAGTTTCAGCCTGTAATATCCCACTTCTGGGCATTTCTCCATGTAGGAGAAGGATAAGAGCTTAATCCACCACGCTGTTCCACTGCGGGTTGATATATTCCCTACTATGAGTAACGATCACTATCAGGCGTACATGATAATATTAATTACACCAAAGCGGTCGTCTGCCTAATAGCCTGTTATTAGTATTTCACCATTTAATTCAAAATCATTATTATTTCAGAAAATAATACTAAATAAGTATAGCCTAATTACAAGATTACAAGAATTACCTTAAATCATATAATAATACATCGAATATCGAGCTGGTAAAAATAAATTAAATAGTAAGCTTAGATATGACAGGTATCCCAGGAGGCTGACACAATATGTGCTCAGTGACCTGGAAACCAGGGGAATGGCGTCGTAGCATATTTTGGTACGAAGCCAGACAACTGACATTTTTTTGTTTGTTCTACGCAACTAAATTTATGTTTTATATTGGTTTTTATATACTTAAAATATAAAATTAATTGGGAACGTGAAAAAAAAGTTTAAAAAAAATCAATGGCTTTTTGCTTTTTTTATACAATTAAACAAGCGTACGAGTCATCTGGTGGTAAGTGATTACCGTAGCTTATAGACACCTACACTACTGCTGGTAATAGTATTATTTAGCTGTGGTCTTGTATGTAAACTTTTAACCCTGTAAGTAGCGTGATATTTCCAACAAACTGCTATTTATATAACTGGGATAGGGTACAGCTATCTTGCTAAAAATCTGAGCAGCCCGACTGGGAAAGTACCTCGACCTTAAAAAAGGTCACAGCTAAATAACACGCTTTTAATAATAATAATAATAATACTTTATTTCAGACTAGACTTTAAGTCCATATTGGGTTAGTACAACAAAATAACATAATTAAATTAAAAAATCTAATTTTAGGCAGACTGCTTTGTTGTGTTCCTATGGCGAGTAAGCTCCTAGGCGGGATTGAAGTTAGGATCAGCAACGCGCTTGCGATGCTTCTGGTGTTGCAGGCGTCTATAAGCTACGGTAATCGCTTACCATCAGGTGAGACATACGGTTATTAGCTGACCCAGTCGTATAAAAAAATACTGTGAATGTACCTCTGAATGTAACTAAAAAATATACTCTCAGTCACATCAGTCTAGTTCGATATTATTGAACAACTATCATCCCACCCCGGCTTCGGGTATTTAAACAAAAATTAAAAAATGTCACCCGCGGATAGTATAGCTTCCCAACAGTGAAAGAATATTTCAAATTAGTTCAGTAGTTTCGGAGCCTATTCAATGCAAACAAACAATCAAATCTTTCCTCTTTATAATATTAGTATAGATTATTTCGTACGATAATTGTTTTATATACAACTCATATATATAATACACGCGACCCGCCCCAGCTTCGCACGAGTGCAGTCCTGATACTAAATATAAAATAAATATAATGTATAATATCACATTAGAAACCCTTTAAAACTATCAGTGTTCCTCTACTATATTATACATGTATTATACATATAAACCTTCCTCTGGAATCACTCTATTTACCGAAGTAAACCGCATCAAAATCCGTTGCGTAGTTTTAAAGATCTAAGTATACAGACAGCAGGAAACGACTTTGTTTTATACTATATAGTGATTAATTTATTTGTTTTACTGTTTGTATAATTTTTTTAGATAATGTAATGAGAATCTTTCTTTACGTGTCTTAGATGACATCAGCATCCAAATATACTATCAGTTAACTAAAATAAGAAAAAATCGTAATAGTATTTTTTAAATTAATCTTTACAATGGCTTTCTTAGTCATTGTGTGATGTTTTCTAAAGAACCCAGACTTCTGTTCAGGTCGCATTATATGTAGCACGAACTCGAATTCCTAAAAAGTTCTTAAATAAACCTCGTTAAAAAAATAATAACTTCAACCATATACTGTTACTAGGGATGAAATAACAAGCGAAATTTCAAGACGGATTTTAATAAACCCGGTCGTAGCTTATACTATAACGTAGATGTTTCGAAGGATACCCCAAAATTTATCACTTTACAAGTATAACAGTACCCTCAGTTTGTATGTGTTTGGGCAACGACCGCAAACGACTGGATCTAGCTCTGCACAGCTGTGGCCGGAACCGCCCAGCTATACTTGACACTCTCCCAAGGCAAAGTGAACTTTATTTCTAGAGATATTAGGTAAATTGTGCTGTTTTCGTTAGGTGGCTATCTTAAGCGTTATATTTGAGGTCGGTCATATCATGAAGGGGCTGTATTAAAAGACTAAGCGCTGAAAAAGGCAGTGATATTAATTCGTGATGGACAAAGTTTTATTCCTAACTTTACCCGTGTTTAGGAATTATATTTTTAGCCATTTTGAAAACTAATTATTTATTTGATATTTTGATGGTATGTCAGTTCTCATTGTAAACATATACAAATACAAGCTGACTCGGCAAACGTTGTCTTGCCGCTAAACGCTATTTAAAAATAGGGGTTGGTGGTAGAAGGGTGAAAATTTAGGGTTGTATGTATTTTTCAACGCCAAATCATAATAAAATAAAGAATAAATCTCTCTAAAAATAAAAAAATTACGGGTGGACTACCCTTAACTACTACTACTTACTTACCCTACCTTTGTTCGATTTTCAGATCTACCCAATATGCACACAAAATTTCACGAGAATCGGTCAAGCCGTTTCGGAGAAGTTTAACTACAAACAACGCGACACGAGAATTTTATATATTAGATTTTTACTGTAATTAAAGCACTTTTTAAACATATTAACGATGTAAGGAGGTTCTTCAAAATTTCAAGTCACTAACCCTCTGATTTATATGTAAACCGGTATATTTAACATGGTTTGGTAACAGTCCTTTGGAATTTGTTCTGCATTATTGCGAGAGCCACAGTTACACGAACAAAATAAAAAGAAACTTGACGAATATATCGTTTTATGTATAAATCATAGTTTTAGTTGAAAATTGATGATTGAATTTGTCTAAAAACATTAGTCTAATATAAAATACTTTATAATACCTACTAACTTTCCTCACACCGGGCTACCGCGTGAATTACACTATTTTTGGTTATTCCAATTATTATTTTTGTTTAAATATAGCCTACGCCACTTCATGACAAAGTAGCATTCTTCTGGTAACAAAAAATTAAATAAATTGGATCATTAATTTATTTATTAAATACTTTGTTGCATATTTAGAATTAAACTAAAGAAAAAAACAATGTTAGAAGTTTGACTTTTTAAATTTTCATTATAAACATTAAAAAAACGCAACTACCAGAATTTTTCTTCTTTATAATACAATACATAAATATTTCTGTAATAAATTTAAATCTAGAATTCAAGATCAAAAACAAATACGCCAAATTCAAAATCCAACGCCAATTCAAAATGGCCGCCCAAATCGCTAAATACGTAGCACTCGTAGCCTTCGTAGCGTTCGTAGCTACGTAGTCAAAGTTCTATTAATATAGCCGGTTGAAAGCAGCACTTTTTGAATCTTTGACAAGTATTTATTGACTAAGTTCCTCAATAAATTGGGAACCGGTGTGATGGATCACGACCTGCGAACCGTTTTATAATTTTAATTGACATTTGTAAATTTAATGTTACTTATTTTTTTATTTTCTTTATTTTATTGATTTATTTTTATATTTTTTTATACAGTTGTATATATCGGTCGGCATCAAGAGATTACCATAGCTTGTTTAGGCCTACAAAACCAAAAGCATCGCAGCGTGTTACCGACCTTACTTTCAATACCCCAGGAACTCTAATCGCCTAACTCACCACTCCAGCTGCTGCAGGTTCTAAGCAGGTTTTTTCCTGCTATGCCTTACCTCAGTTAAGATAAATTATTTTTTCTATACAATTATCTAATACGTCTTAAGGTCAAGGTCTATATTCTTTATTGCACTAGACATAGTTACAGTTTAAAAGTAGGTAAGGGCGAACCTAAAAATTAATAAATGAGATATCTTCCAGTCAATCCATGATAGTTAGATGTAGCCGTAAAGTCATGCAAAAGAGTATAAATAAGTCATTTGTTATATTGTAGAATACAAAGATACCTACATCATAAGGTAAATACATCATCATACATACATACTCACGGACCAATAGAAAAGGCTGTATGGCTTTAAGTACGCTGTTTATAAGATCGTAAAACAAATAAATAAATATATAACATATATTTTATGACGCCACGTTGGTGCAACGGTTACAGCCATGGATTGTATCTGTTGCGCTGGCGGCTGCGGGTTCGATCCCCGCACATGACAAACATTTGTATTGGCCATACAGGTGTTTGCCGTGGTCTGGGTGTTTGTGCAGTCCTTGTGGGTCTCCCCACCGTGCCTCGGAGAGCACGTTAAGCCGTCGGTCCCGGTTGTTATCATGTACACCTGATAGCGATTGTTACTTATAGTAGGGAATATATCCGCCAACCCGCATTGGAGCAGCGTGGTGGATTAAGCTCTGATCCTTCTCCTACATGGGGAAAGAGGCCTATGCCCAGTAGTGGGATAGTACAGGCTGACACTTATTTAAATGACATGATACTTATATATTTTGTGTTGAAATATATATAAATGAAATCGTATACAAGCGATATGGCTCATCGTTGTCATTCCGAAGATACCAACGAAAATCAATGATAGCCGACATCAAAGTTTTAAATACGCGGAAGTACATATGAACGTATGTATCATTTAATATATTTTTCATTAAAACTTTCAAGTACTCAAAAAGTTGAATTTTAATTTTAAATCACATTAGCGCTAATGTGAAGCTACCCTTAAAATCAGAATCGAAATAAAAATGATTAGACTGAGAAATTTATAGTTACACTTTAAAATTTGTAAATATATCATTAATAATAATAAATTGCCTGTATATCTGTTAGTATATACAAGTTCCTCAAAGCAATAATGGTCTAAGTGATTTTAATTATTTTTTTTTATGTCAATAGGTCGGCAAACAAGCGTACGGCTCACCTGATGGTAAGCGATTACCGTAGCTTATAGACGCCTGCAACACCAGAAGCATCGCAAGCGCGTTGCCGACCCAATCCTCAGTCCCCCCAGGAGCTCTGGTCACCTTACTCACCAACAGGAACACAATACTGCTTGAAAACAGTATTATTTTGCTGTGATCTAAGTAATACAGCTTAAAAAGATTATTTCTTAGATTTTTTATTGATTCAACTGGCCCGTTGGCGCAATTTGTACTGCTTTTTGTTCCCCGGGTTGTGGGTTTGATTCCCGCTAAGTATGGGCGTAATGTATGTATTTATTTTTATGTATATATATCGAAAAAAAATTGCTATATCAATTTCCTGTTACCAATAACAGAAGTATTAGCAGCAGATAAGATTGTAGACGCAAGTAAAACCACGTGGATTGTCCAGAGTTAAACAATATTTTGAATACCGCAAAATGGATACAGTGTAATTGACCTTACTTCCGCGTTATCATCATTATTTTACGTAAATCGTTCACGGAAACATACGAATGTATATTTTATCGAATTTGTTTTCTTACATCACGAGTCTTTTTATATATCGTGTGGCCACCTGATGGTAAGTGGCTACCGTAATCTTAACGTACCGCAGCTTTACTTTATCCAGGTAGGGCACAGTAGGGTACATTCTCCTCAAAGCCTGGAGAAGCCCGTCCGGGAAGTACCTTACACAAAATCAAGCATATATGTGTAGAAGTAATCGTTACTATTGTATGTCCCATTTAAATTAAATTGAAACACGTACTTTTTGTGTAATCTCTAATAAGGCGTACTTACTTGACTATTTTTTCGTTGACCGTCGTTATATTACACCTCATAACTTTTTATTGGGTACGCCGATTTCGATGATCCTTTTTTTAATTGATATCTGGTGCTTGTTGTATAATTTCATTTAAATTTAATAAAGATTTGATGAATATTTTTGAGTAATCTTCGATGACGCGTTTTTACTTAACTATTTTTTTCGTCTACTTACGATGTATTACTTGTCAAAGTAAATGAAGTCGGTTTTTTTCATTAGCGAGCAAACACAATTATATTTATACAGTTGTACAGTTTTCTTCGTGTTTGAAATACACAGGCCGAAGACGGGCAGCAGCGTCTTCGGTGCGACAAAGCCAGTACTGCAGTCACCAACCCGCCTGCCCAACGTGGTGACTATGGGCAAAACACATGAGTTCACGTTATTTTTGGCTTAATCTTGTGGAGGCCTATGTCCAGTAGTGGACTGTATAGGCTGTAATGATGATGATGTACAGTTCTCTTACCAACCATTTGAACCTGGGATGTTACACTAGTCTAATAATAATGCCAGAATACTCCGCCGTGTGTCTCCGCGCGCTGCTGGCGACATTTCAATGACATTTCGATCTGATATGAAAACAACGCTGATTGAATCGTGATTGAAGCTGAACAATCGTTGATGGGCCTTTACGTCGTTCCGCTGGTTTTCCCATTACGATTCATTCGGAACCGCGCCACTGTTCAATGTACTGGCACGTTAATAGTCCTACAGAATATTGTTGACCCGTATTTTATAATAAATGTTGAGTTGGAATAACTTTTGTCGTAGATTTTTTTTTTAATATTTTTATACGACTCAACAAAGATGTTATTTTGTGACAATTGATTATTGAAACGGGTGGAAATTTTTAAATATTTGTACCGCAGTGCCCTTGGATGATGAAAATGGCGTACTGAGTGTTAATCCTGAAGGTGTAAATTTCCCTTCTCCTTTTTGGACTAAGACTTTTGCTTTTTCTAAGAAAAATATGAAAAAAAAAACTTTTGTAATCTTCAGCAAATATTTAGGGATTCATTATTACTTACACAGATATTTCCACTCTAACAATGAGCCTATACAAATAAATCGACATTATTTAAGAATCCTGTGTCGCTACATCATTAAACTGAAGAAACCTGACAACAATTACTTATCATAGAAAAGAAACCTCCTCCTTTTTTGAAGTTGGTTAAAAATAAAAATAAATTTTCTGTAAAAGCTAAAAACAAAATTGTTATATCAGTCAGCTGTTACCTATAACACAAGCATTAAGTTGCTGAGCTTAGTAACAGACGACCGTCTGTGTATGTATTTAAAATATTTATAAAAAAATGTATTAAATTAAAATCCACTTGTATTTACTAGTATCTCGAGTTTAAATAATGCTATAATTAGTAAAATTTAGTAACATATTAAATATTTCTATACGCCGCGTTGGCGCAACGGTTACAGCCATGGATTGTACCTGTTGCGCTGGCGGTTGCAGGTTCGATCCCCGCAATCGGTTTCAGTCAACAAAATTAAACATCATATTCCAAGAAAATATTTCACTCTCACATTTTTTCAAAACAATTCAAAGATTTTGCTAGTAAAAAAATAACATTATTTCTTTAATACATGTATACACAGATACTAGATGTTTATTATTACCTCTAAAACACTAAACTTAAAGCTGTTCCAACCGAGCTACACTTGGTAAAATTAGATGATATAAAATGCAGTACTCAGTGAGGCACACATTTAGTATACGAAACGATCTCTTTAAAATTCTAACACCGATTCGTTATAAAGAATATGTTTTGCAGCGTTTCACATTATTACTGAACATAAGGAATAAAATATGCATATTATATTTATATAAATGGGATTAAGGAGGCGTAAGGTTGAAGCGCCAACCCTTCCCCAGATTTAAGTATTATCGTAGATTTGAATAAATCTAACGTTCTTATAGAAAAACGTGTATATTGGAATAAATAAAATTTAAAATACTTTTTAAATTACTTGTACTACTGATGATAAGATTATCAAGCTATCAAATTTTTTATTTTGTCTTAGAAATTTAGACAAGACGCCATGGTAGACATAGCAGGAAATATATTGTTCAAAATCAGGAGTAGCCCAACTGGAGGAGTATTTTATTTTTATTTTATTAGGAACAACAATCATTTGTACAGTAGATTAAATAACAAGTAATAAAACTGAAACACATGTGTAGTCGTACAATCAGCACCATTATCCTCAGATTACTCTAATCTTAATCCAGTAGTTGCAGCAGAAAAGTATCAATCTAGAAGTAGTTACAGTATTATACAAAAGTTTTAATATTAATACAAAAAGGATTCGCGAATTATAGTAAACTAACTAACCTGACAAACTTTGTACCACCGTACCTTACAGAAGTAAGTACTTCAACCTTACAGAAGACCACAGCTAAATAATACTGCTTTTATGCGGTGTTGTGTTTCTATCGGTCAGTAAGGTGACCAGAGCTCCGGTAATCGGTTACCATCAGTGAGCCGTGCGCTTGTTGCTGACCCAATCGTATCCCCTCAGGAGGCGGGCGCACCACACGCGTAGCTCAAGTAGGTATTCTTCTGGTGAGTACCGAAGTTTCATAGGCTACATATCTGATTACTATCAGGCGGACCGTACCTTTATAGTAAAAATAAATATATAAACCAAACTTGGTGTTGTTAGTTCAGATTTGAATAGACATTTGTTGGAGTCAATCGACATATTCCATCCACTGGGGCAATTGTCCATCTTATTTACTTTCCATTAACATAAGTTTATACTAGCTGATCGGGCGAACTTTGTACCGCCATATAGATTTTTTTTAATTTTTCAATAAAAATATCGGAGATAAAATATATCCTATATTTGAAGTTGGACATATCTGTCAAAAAATCATCAAAATCGTTCCAGGTGTTTGGGAGATTAGCCCAGACAAACATCATGTCACGATATCTATATATATATATATATATATATATATATATATGGTCCCTTTATTAAGAGTCTGTGAATAAGTAGAGCCTTAATAAAGACGTAATGATCTCGTTTCATTAAAAGTACATGAAAGACCCGAAAGGGCTAATAACTAAACCGCAGATAAATACTTGCACGAGTACCGCAATGTTGAAGACACACTGAGATGGCGTAACTTAATTACAATTCATACACGAATACTATAGCCCATAGACGCTTGCAAAACCAGAATCATCGCAAGCACGTTGCCGACTCTACCCCAATTCCCCTAGGAGCTAGGATCTTACTCACCAGAGGAATACAACACTGCTTGAAAGCCTTATTATTTAGCTCTGATCTTCTGTAAGGTCGAGGTACTTCCCCAGTTGGGCTGCTCCAGATTTTGAGGAGGAGATTCCTTGCTGTGCCTTTACTCAAATTATTGGTTTAAAGAACCTTAAATAGTTACGGATACAAGGTCTAATCTATCTTGTTAATCTAATGATACCAGAAGTCGCCTTGATTGGTTGTGGATTTTATTTCCAAAGAAGCAAATATGTTCTTTTCTATATCCCATTACGCTTCATAGAGCAGGTAAGCTTGTCAGTCCAGGTTGTTGTCACAGATACCTTATCGCGACGATTAC